>NC_133033.1:337500-665000 GCF_048771995.1 Taeniopygia guttata | reverse complement strand
TTAGTTTGTACCATGTATAACCCCTAAGCACTGAAATCCTTCGGGTTTCTCCAGCACCTGACTGGGAACTGGACAGTGATGACAAGGTGGGATTTCCACCTCTTTGTAAAACACAGCTCCTTGTGTTGGGAGCTGGGCCCTGCCTCGCTGGGGAGCGGGCTGCCACCCACCCCTGGGCTCATCTTCCACTGCCTCCTGCCAGCAGCGTTTTCTTAGGCAACTGTCTGACTCAGCAGCTGAAAACGGGAAAGCATTTTGCACAGCTTCCATCTTAATGAAAAGCTTCTTTAAAATTTTAATCAGATGGCTCCACACTGTTCCGTGGATTCAGAGGCTCGGTTAAAATCTGGCTTCCTGAAAACCATGAACAGGAGCAGGTGCCAGTGCTAAAAGAGCACAATTCAATTTATTTAATTGTTCAGAGCTGCTGCTTGAGCCTGTTACCACCCTGCTCCTGGAAGGATGCAGGCCTGGCTCAGCTGTCATGTTCCTGCCTAGAGATTTTGGTGCTGCTTTCCTTAACCCATAGGGCCTCTTAGAAAAACCCACACTCAGCCTTTCATGGGTTGCCTGCATGCTAAGAGCTCATCTGGAAAGTTTAAAGGAGGACAAAACCCAGATTAAAATCCACCTCAGTGGACTGGGCCTTGCAATTGTTTGTCATGAGGGAAAGGGAAAGATACAGCGATGCAGCTTTTATACATCAGGTTCAGAGTGAGGAAATGGCTGATCCTGTGTCATCCTGGGATGTTGTTTTCCATCCTGGCTGGAAATATTGTTGGCAACTCCATCAAAATGTCCATGTTGCACAGATACTCTAAATGCAGCTGGCATGGAACTGAAATTTCCATTTGGTGCGAAATTCAGACAGGGAAAAGACAAAAAAAGAAGTGTTGCCTGGAATGAGATGGGGAGCCTGGAAGGAAGCCAACATATTTTTTTTTTCCCACTCAAAACTCAACAGGCCTTTATTTGAATTTCTTTAAAACTGACATATTCATGGAGTTTTCAAACAGGCTTTTTCTGACAAGTCCCATAATCCCCCAAGCCTTCCCTCCCTCAACATCCCAAGTTTGTCAGATCCTTCCCTGCCAGCTGTAGCTGCAGGCTCCTCCGTATTCCACGCAGAGCTGGGCCCTCCCTGAAGCTCTGGATACACAGCTCTATATACATTTTAAATCTCTGCACATGGGCACCCATCTCATCGAGATGGATATATGCATATTTATTCCTGTTCAATTCCTGTAGTCAGCCAGTTCTGGCTGATCAAACCTTCACTTAAAACATATCCTTCTGTGATAAATAAAAACACGGACTGCTCTCTTCCTGCTGGTGAATCACATTCTGGAATCTCCTGCTTGTCTTCTCTCAGTCAGAACCGGGACTTGTCTCAGGGAAGGGGTAAATAGGTTGTGTAAAGAACAAGGGAACAGCTGGAGCTGGGCCAGGAGGGATTTAGGTTGGATTTTGGGGTGAGTTCTTCCCTCAGAGGGTGCTGGCACTGCCCAGATCCCCAGGGAATGGGCACGGAGGCTGCTGGAGCTCCAGAAGGGTTTGGATGCTGCCAGGGATGCCCAGGGTGGGATTGTTGGGGGGTCTGTGCAGGGCCAGGGGCTGGATCAATGATCCTTGGGCCCCTTCCAGCTCAGGATATTCCCTGATTCTGTGAATATCTGTGTTCTAAACCCCATCAACTGCGGGAAGTTTGAGCTGCACTGGAAGAGCCCTCCCCGTGTTCCCAGGTTCCCATGCTGGAGTTCTTACACACAGCACACACCTGACAAAAACACAAACTGACCTGGGCACTGATGCACACCAAGCACCAGGGACAGCGATCCCTGGATGCTGAGAACCTCCCTCACAGATGGGAGGAACCTCGCAACTCACCCCCTCTGAGTTTTCGGGCCCCAATCTCAATCTCAATCTCAATCTCAATCTCAATCTCAATCTCAATCTCAATCTCAATCTCAATCTCAATCTCAATCTCAATCTCAATCTCAAGTTGGGCAACTCCCTGGGGCTCCCCTGGCAGGGGAGACCCTCCTGGAGCAGTTCTGTGTCAGGAGAAGCAGACACACATTGGACTTTTTCAGTCTTCAGCCTCTGTTTATTGTTATCTTATCAAAACTTCAGCACACTGTCTGCACCCAGACCTTGCAGGTGTGAAATCAGCACAAAAATGTCCAACAACCTCGTGTTACAAGGCCTTTTAAGCCTAATCAAAAACTAACTACCCAATTAAGAAGTGACACCTGGATTATTTTCCTTTCTAACCCAGTAACTGACCCCTAAAGACAAGCAATGCAGATTTTCCCACCCAATTACAAGATACCACCCAAACCCAAGACGAAAGAGGAAGAAGAAGAAAGAAGAAGGGAACACAAGACAACACCCTGCACCCTCCATCTTGAACCCACCTATAACACTCTAAAAATCCTAAATTTCTCACCCATGTGACATACTCCACTACTCTCTACAATCCATTTCACACTTTTGTGGTTTCTGGTTTACCTTGAGGCTTTGGGAGTTTTCTCCATGACTGAGGGTCAAGGTCAGTGCTGCCCTGGGGGTCAGGACACCCCAGAGCAGACACAGAATTATTCCCAGTGTCCTGGGTTCCCACAGCCCCCGGCATCAGCAACACACAGGCAGGAGAAAGCTGCAACAGGAGGTTGAGCATCTCCCCACCCTCCACATCCTCCACCCTTCTCACAGCCTCCAGAAGCCATTTCACACCTGGCCCTGCTCTGCTTTCCTGGCATCTCTCAGAAGCACTCCTTGGTTAAAATGTGAAATTCCAGCCAACCGATCGATGTGTGATATTGTAAAATATTCAGGATTCTCAGAGCAGCTTCTTCTCCTAAGTGGGCTTCTCATATTCGTGGGAAAACTCATTAATATTGAAATTCCCACTGACAGAAGGCTTGTAGGCAATACAGTATCAGGAAAAAAACATTCTTGTATTTTACATGCCGGCTTAGAGAGTGGGAATCAATGGACTAAAAACGACATAGTTCTAGTCCTATTTTTCAGCTGATAGAAAGCAGCTCTCTTGATATTAAATAATGCATCTCTTCAGCAAGCAGTGAATAATATGATTTAGTGTGTTCAAACATTCTGCTGGAATGATGATGCAGGCTCTGAACACACTGAATGTCACTGAGCACGCCCTGAGACGCTGGTTCAGCTCGAGCAGGAATGTTTACCTGATTCCCCACACTCACTGGGAGGGTGTGCCTTCACGGCATGATTTACCAGCAGAGTTCACCTGCCTGAAGCAGCAGTGACTGCAGCACTGGGAGGCAGCAGTTTCCCCCAGGATAGAATTCCCAGCGTGGCTCGGCCGCGGGTTCCCACAGGAACAAACCCAGAATTAGCGGTGCAGGTGCAGGGAGCTGGCTGCACACAGGCACCAGCTTTTCCTGGAGCCACGCTGGAATTTCACCCCTGCCTGGGCTCTGGAACGCAGCAGCAGTGCCCTCGGTGTGCCCGGAACATAAAGCTTCCAGCTGATTAACACGGAGCTTTAATACATTGATATTCCCAAGATGATCTCCTGTTTGATGCCAAAGTACCCCCAGCAAGACTTGAAGCCCTGTATCTGTTCTGGGACAGAAGAAGCTCTGGTGTTCTGGGACTGGGTGCTGGAGGGTGGTTCCCACCAGCTGATGGGGATGGGAGACTCTGCCTTCCCTTCCAGGTGGGGGATTTGGGAGGCAACAAAGCAGCCACCGAGCATCCAAGGCTCTTGGAACAAACAGACATCTGCTCCCAACAGGATGTAGAAGTTAAATTTGCCGTGATCCAGGATCTGCTACCCAAAATCTGGATCACCTTTTCACGGCCCTTTAGAGTTTTGGCAGGAATTGCAGAAGGAAGAGCACAGCTGGCCCTGCCTCTTGCCCCAGGGCTCTTCCCTGCTCCAGGGCTGCTGCACCAGCCTCTCCTGCTGCCATGCAAAGCCCCCCAGCTGCAGGAACACGCTGCTTTCCTCACCAACAGACAGAACTAATGGCAAGAAAGAGCACTGTAAATCCTGAAATTCAGAGTCCAGCCCTGCAGACTTTCCTTACACATAATCACTGATTGATTTAAATGGGATTTGCAGCTGCATAAGGAGAGAAAACTGGAGAGGTTGGCAGGTTTCCCATGAAACAAACAGAGCCTGCTTGAAATGAGGTATTATTGAGTATTCTGGCATATTAAATTTGTTAGATATGCAGAAAGGCAGAGCAGGGAGAAGCAACTGGAGTTCAAGGAGTTGTCCAACCTGCCCAAGTGCTCATTTAAACACATGCTTTTGTTCCTGAGAAAATTAAATAACTTAAGGTCCTTCTCTCTCCCACTCCAATTTTTATAAAAGTGCCTCATAAGATGTGAAATCATTAATTAAAGAAGATTCCTCAATTATTCTCTCTGACCTGTCACAGTTACTTGTTTAGTCAGCGTTAAGAATTCAGCAACATCTTCAAAGGCTTTCCAAGACACCACCTGTGAACTAATTATGCTGAAGGAGGAAAGATTTGTAAGGAGCTCCAGCTCCTGGCGCTGGCTGACAACACAGATACCAACCGTGGCCCCAGTTTTGTAACTTTCTGCAGCTAATTCTACATGCTTGAAGCAGTGTCGCTTCAAATTAGGAGAGTCAATCCCCAAATGTGGGAAAAGGGCTCCAGCAGAGAAATGCACAAATGTGCCACCAGGGCTCTCGAACACGGCGTTGCTTTGCATGAATTAAAAATGTCCTAAATGCTTTGTGCCCTGTTGGGAACCGGGGGGGATCCTGAAAGTTCTCCGGGGCTGCTACAGATTCCTCACTTCCCACAGAGAATCACTTCCAAGCCTGGTCTTTTGTCAGAGCCCAGCACATCCCTCTGGCTGCCCTGGCTGCTCCAGACCCTGGCAGGGGCTCACAGACCCTGGCACAAAGTCACAAACACCCATGGCTGTGATTTTAGCCTGTGGAAAAAGCTGTCAACTCTGTGTGAGGAGTTACAAGCCACAAGGGTTTTAGTAGTGTGGTAGTTGAGCTAGCACAGGGTGGAAAAATAGAATTTTTGGATTTTTAGAATGGGATTCAAGGGGACAAGATGGAGAGATTTGGGTGTGTCCTGCCCTTCTTCTCCCTTGTCTTGCCCTCCATGTCCTGGTGTGACAGTGGCACTTTTCTGTTGGTTTAAGGCAGAGATTCACAGTCTAACATGGGTGATGGGAATTGGTGAAGAAATTGTAAACACAGACACGTAGTTTTGAGTATATAATTTGGGAGCTGCCCAGGGCTCAGGTCAGACTGCCACAGCCTCCTTGCTAGCCAGAGCTTGGCAGGCCAGAGAAAGAATGTTTAGATAAGAAGAAATAAACAACTTTGAGAATGCATTTGGAAGCATTCCAGGCTCCTTCTCTGGCTGCCAGGCCGGGGAAGCAAAGACTCTTTTTGATCTCTTTTCAGTCCTGACCTACAGAACCCCAAGAGAATTGACAGTCTTTGAGGAAGACCCTTGGGTCTTTGGGAAGACCCAAATCCCTCGAGGAAGATGAGGAAGACCCTTCCCAGTCCTTGGGAAGACCAAGCAGGGGTGACAGGACCCTGACCATCCTGTCAGGCATTTCTGGGGAGCCCTGCCCCAGCGCTGCAAGTGTCTGCCTCCCTTTGGGCAGTTCTCACACCTCTGGCTCAGCACTGAAACCCTGCCAAGGATCTGTGTCCTCCCAGCAGCAAAACCTTCTCGGGGAGCAGAACACACCCCCTGAAGCTGCGCTGAAGTGCTGAAGGATGGCGGTAATTAGCTAATTAGCTGCAGAGCCTTGATTGAGCAGGAAGGAGGCTGATGCTCTGTTTTCTGGCTGATGTGAGACACGAGGCCAAAGTTCCTACGGATTATCCATGCTTTGTATTCCTGCACGAGGGAAGGGGGGCAGGCAGGCATAGGACTCTTGGCCAGAACCTCCCGGGAGGGCTTGGACAAAGCCAGAAACGTTGGCCCTGCTCCTGGCAGGGGGCGAATAAGATGATTTTAAGGCCCCTTCCAGCCCAAACCATCCTGTAGTTTATGATAAATATAATTTTACTGTCATAAGCAGCTGTGGACAGATAACCCAGGTTCACTGCCACCATCAGCCCAACCTGCTGCCTTCACTGCTGATGCTGCAGCACACCAGGGACTCAGCTCCCAGCTCTCTGGGAAGGTTTTCATTGCCTCTGCAGCTGAATGACTTGGTAACAATTGTGCTGGCATTTCCCAGCTATTTACCAGGCTAAAATTAGCCAAGTAGAGGGACTATCACAGTGTTATTTAATTATGGAAGGCAAACAGAACAGTTCATTGCAATGTCACTGCTGGTACCAGGGCTCATTTCCAGGAGGAAAGACTCAATAATAAATTTTCAACCATTTTGAGAACTGTCTTTAAACCCTCCTCCCCTTTTCTGTTGTCTTTCAGCAGAACAGATGTTGGTTTTCAACTGCAAACTGAGCTCAGTGCTTTACTTGGTAATTTAAAGTTGGATTTTCTCATGTAGTTTCATAACTATTGCAACTTTAATGACTCCCTAATTTTTCTGCTATTGTGTTCAGAGGTTTTCATATTCTCAATTTCATGTTTGGAAAGAATTAAGAGAGGGATCATTATTAAAGGACTCTATTCCTTTCCACTTCCCCATCTCCATGCTGCTCCCAAAAATACACATAATTTTGCTCATTTGGTGCAGAATGCAAACACATCTCAAAGCTGCATTACTTGAAGAGCAGTTTTTGGAAGCGAGGAACCACCGTGACTCTGTTGGAGCACTCCCTTCTGGGGATTGAACCTGGAAATGTTACTGGAGTCCATTCCAGCTGCAACCACCCGGCATTATCCCTCCTTCCCTGGGCAGAGCCTGGAAGAGGATCAGGCTGAGGGCACTTTTTCAGGAATTCCAAACCCCAGTGTTCAGCAACACCAGGGTGAGGTTCTCCTATCGCTGCTTTGCACAACCAACACAACAGCGACCCTTCCCTTCTTCTCAGCTTCTCTTAACTCCAAAAATAATTTCCAGCTTATTTCCAACTGCTTGCTAGTCCAAAGCAACTGTGGAAAATCCCAAGGATGGGGGCTTTCATTGCAGGCAGTATCAGCTTTTTGCAGTCCAGTCCCCCCTCCCATGCCGTGGGTTTGGATGGAGGTGTCGTGCAGAGGTTTTGCTGCAGCTCTGGCTGCAGGCACAGGACATCTCTGCCCCAGAGGAGATGGAGACAGGGCACAGTCTCTGCTCTAGAGGAGATGGAGAGCTTTGGGAAGCTCCCTGGGGCCCGGGGAAGGCAGGGAGGCAGCACCTCTGCCCCCGAGTGACACCAGAGCTGCCCTCCCTAAGCTCTTTAATTAAAGCACTGCAGATTTAAACACTCGGCTTGCTGCTCCTGTAGGTCTGGGGGTGTTGGAATCACCTGTGCCTGCTTTTCCTTCTCCCTTGGTTTAACCTGCCTCACTTGGTTTAATCACCTCCGTTTCTGTGGCTTTCTGGTGCAGTCCTTCCAATCTTTAGTTAGGAAATGAAAGTACTCATCTGGTGAAGGTTTTGCCAGAGGAAAATTCTGCTTGCTATGCTGGATGGGATATTGGGAAGGAATTATTCCCTGTGAGAGAGGTAAGGCCTTAGCACTGGTGCCCAGAGCAGCTGTGGCTGCCCCTGGATCCCTGGCAGTGCCCAAGGTTGGACACTGGGGCTGGAGCACCTGGGACAGGGGGATGTGTCCCTGCCATGGCACTGGAGGGGATTTGAGGTCCCTCCCAACCCAAACCACTCCAAGATTCTGTGAGCAGCTCCACTGAGGCAGCCCTGCTGGGGAGCAGTAACAGGAATCCCCAAGGAAAGGGGGATGCAGCAGGAGCACCAGGAGCTGTGGGTGCCCTCCAGGCCCACGGAGAAGTGCTCAGCCCCCACCAAGCCCTCCTGGCACCGGCAGCAAGCACCTCCCAACAGCTCCTGGCTCCATCCCACGACAGCCAGAGATGGGGCAGTGGGAAATCTGCACATCCTCCAACCCAGACCCACGTTTGCAACAACACCAGCAAGGGTTCAGAGGGGGAGGTGGTTCCAGAGCAGGGAAGTGCCCGCAGGGAGCAGTGCCCTGCACAGCCCCACCGCAGAGACCCATGGCAGGGACAGGGATGGGGAGAGGCTGCTCGGAACAGGGAGAAAGAGGACGAGACACAAAGCCTGCAGGGAAGACACACCAATGGAAGCACAAAGACAGGGACAGGCCAGCACTACCACGACACAGCAGCCCGGGTCAGCCCCGGGCACGGATGGCAATGAGGCCCTGCAGGCACCGACCCTCCTGCGGGGGGATACTGACCTGGGCTCGAGACACCACTAGAGGTAGTAGGCTCAATAATTTCTACAAAAAGGGAAAAGGAAAAAAAAGAAAAGAAAGAAAAAGAGAACATTTGGGAGTTAATCACACATGGAAGACAAGTACAGAATGAGACAGCAAACAGTCATGCAAGAGACAGCACAGTTCAATCTCGAGTGGGGCTGGGACAGAGCTCTGTGCTGGAGCTGCACCCAGCACTGCTCTTACCCTCACTTTGTGCACACCACCAGCACCATCACACTCCCTCCAGCCGGGCTTTGTGCCCCTGGGGTTCTGGAGCTCCAAAGCTTTTCTCCCGGGAGGCACTGAAACCTGGCTAAGGGAAGGGCTTTGTTCTCTCCATTGGAGGCAATTTCCTCCCGTGAAGATCAGTCAAGGTAACAGTTTTGAACAAAGAATGTTTTAAAGCAATTGTTTTGTGCTTCTGTGAACTTTTAAGAAGGCACATCTTTTTAATTATTGAAGTCTTTCCAGAAGAGAACATTTCTCAGAAACATCAAACCCATTTGGAAGTTGTTTACTTCCCCCAGGGCAACCAATACAAACAGGCAAAGTTAAGAGAAGACACAGTTCTCCTGCATCCAGCCTAATGAAACAATCACCTGTGGCTTTTCATTATAATTTGACTTTAAAATTCATTATTCTGGGCCTTTTTATTAGCTTTGAATAGTGCTATGCAAAATGAAATACCGGTCCCAATTAATCTTGCACGGAAGCAAGCTCCCGTCTCAATGCAGCAATTCAATACTGCTCATAAAAAAGGTTTAACAAAATTACCAAGCTCAAAAGATCATTGACCATATCTTGACTATAACAAGAAACTAATGAAAAAAAATGGGAGCGAGTTGACAAGCAGGGATGTGCAGGGAATGGCTGAGCACACACCAGCTCCTGGCCAATTTTGAGGGTTTTTTTCCTCCTACAATTGCTTTTCAGGTTAATACTGTGCAAACACGAGTCCAAGAGAAATAGCAGACAAATATTTCCCCAAATAAAAAGTTATGAAGGTTCTTTACCCAACTCCTAAACTTCTGCTAATGCAGATGAATGTTTCCAACCTTAAAACCAATTATTCAACACCTTGACAAACACATTGTGGGTGCTGATGAACCCAAATCACGTTTTGAAAGCGAAATGGAATTTGAGCTGTGTTACACTTTTAATTGGCATTAAAATCCATGAAGTTGGTGACACCTTCAGCATAAAAAGGGTTTCGGGTACGAGGTTTCCCAGCCCTGTGCAGGAGCAGGGACAGTGGAAGTGCTGTGGGCAGATGGGAATCTGCACAAACAAGGCTTTTTCTCAGAATATTTAACTGAGAGAAAGCAAAATTGCCCAGAAATGCAGACATTTGTGAGACGCCAAATTCACGGCAGCGATGCCCAAGTTTCAAGAAACTGAAGAAACTTGGACTTTGTGACACGGGTGTGGATGGGGAAAGGGGGAAAGAGCCACAAGGAGGCATTTGTGGGGTTTAGATCTGAAAAACCCAAAGGTGCTTCCTCAGGCAGGGGCACAGGGAGGGCCTGGCTGGCACTTCACCACTCAGGGGACATCAGGGACAGCCCCAGCAAGAGCAGCTGCTGGAGCTCCACGTGGGGAAAGGGAAATTCAGCATGAGGGAAAGGGAAATTCAGCATGAGGAAAAGGGAAATTCAGCATGAGGGAAAGGGAAATTCAATTCAAGGGAAAGGAAAATTCAGCATGAGGGAAAAAGGGAAATTCAGCATGAGGGAAAGGGAAATTCAGCCTGAGGGAAAGGGAAACTCAACCCGAGGGAAACTCAACCTGAGGGAAAGGGGAATTCAGCATGAGGGAAAGGAAAATTCAGCATGAGGGAAACGAAAATTCAGCATGAGGGAAAGGAAATTCAGCATGAGGGAAAAGGAAACTCAACCCAAGGGAAAGGGAAATTCAGCATGAGGGAAAGGGAAATTCAATTCAAGGGAAAGGGAAATTCAGCATGAGGGAAAAAGGGAAATTCAGCATGAGGGAAAGGGAAATTCAGCTCAAGGGAAAGGGAAATTCAGCATGAGGGAAAGGGAAATTCAGCCTGAGGGAAAGGGAAATTCAATTCAAGGGAAAGGGAAATTCAGCATGAGGGAAAAAGGGAAATTCAGCATGAGGGAAAGGGAAATTCAGCTCAAGGGAAAGGGAAATTCAACATGAGGGAAAAGGGAAACAACACAAGGGAAAAGGGAAACTCAACATGAGGGAAAAGGGAAATTCAGCACCAGGGAAAAGGGAAACAGCACAGCAAATGCTCCCACCCCAAAATGTTCCACTGGCAAAGGAGGCTGTGCCCCTGCATGGAGCAACCCTGAAGGAGAAACAGGAACTGGGGTCCAACAAGAGGCTCAGAGAAAACAAAAACCTATCAAGATTTCATCGGGTTTTGTATTTTAATGGCTGTTTTAAAAGTGTGACAATAATTTGATTTAGTGCTCCTTAACTTTTCCCAAACCTTAATGTTCTGAGCAACTACAGCCTGCTCCTCATGGATAATTCTCAAACTGGCTCAAATGTGTTGTGCAGTGATGACAAACATTATTTTTCTGGCTACCGTAAGTTAACAGCATCTTTTTCTTGGGAATTTAGGAGTCAATCCTCGTGACTGTGGCTTCCTGGGAGAGTTCCTCTTGCTGCAGATGAATACCATTCTTTCCAACAATCAGGCAAATTAACACACTCAGTCAGTACAATATTTCATTAAAAAGCAAAATACCCTACCCAAACCAGCAGGGGTTGTGCTGGGATCGTGTCTCCCTGGGAAACATCAGATCTAGACTTAATTATAGGTGCTTAAGGTAGCATAAAGTCACAGATTCCTGGCAGCATTGAGGCTGGAAGCGAGGGCGGTGATTTAATGTATTATTCTTGCAAAAAATCTCATTTTTAAATACATTATTAGACCAAGGCATTGGAGAGACGGATCTATTTCTAGTTTCAAGTTCTGAAACTCTTTGCAAATCTTTATTCATGAAAATGTTCAGGTCTGTAGAGAGAAAACAAAACCAGCTGGTTTTGCAGAAGCACGCTAGGCTGGTTCATTCAAATTAAAATTTGTTAATGACTCCTTAGGAGCCCTGGGAGGCAGGGAAGCGTGGGCAAGAGTGGCACTATCTGCACTGCACTTCCCTGGGACCCCAGTCCTGCAGTATCAGGGCTGCTCACATTTCCAAGGGTGCTGGTGGAAAAGGAATCTGCAAGTCTAATGGAAACCCACTCCTTTCTGCGCCGTTTCTGTGGCTGCAGTGGGGAGTTTTCCTCCAGCTGAACCTGGGGCTTGGGAAGAGCAGAGAGTGCCCAGCAGCTCCTGGTGTGCCCATGGCAGAGCTGGGCTGTGTGTGCCCTGCAGAGCCACCTCCTCTGGCACAGCCAAACCCAGCTCGCTGCTTTAAAGCAGAGCTTGAAGTCAGGCTGGGCTCAAAAACATAAACCCAGGAAGGTTCTGGGCATGGGGACACTGGCACAACATCCCTGACTGCCAAACGCAACTGGAGAACTCGGGCTCAAAAACATAAACCCAGGAATGTTCTGGGCATGGGGACACTGGCACAACATCTCTGACTGCCAAACACACCTGGAGAACTCGGGCTCAAAAACATAAACCCAGGAATGTTCTGGGCATGGGGACACTGGCACAACATCCCTGACTGCCAAACGCACCTGGAGAACTTGGGATGTCATTTCTGCCCAGCTCTAAATGCCCCAAGCCCCTGACTGACTTGCCAGGGAAGGAATTTTCCCTCATATCCAAACCAGACCTGCCCTGGTGCACCAGGGAAAGGCTCAGGCAGGTGCTGGTGTGGCAGCCCAGCTCTGCTGGGAAATGTGGGCACAGGAATCCCTGGCAGGTTGTCATGGGAAGAGGTAAAACCTGCTGCTCTCCTCAAAATCAGTTTTGGCTGGGGGTGGTGAGCCGCATCTAACGCTGGAAATGACCCAGTCAGCAGCTGAGAGGGTTTAAATGGAGTGGGAGAATAAACCCCAGGGATTTGTAGCTGCAGCTCTAATCCTCAAAAGGGAAACCTCTGCAGAATGTAAGCACTAAAGACAGCTGGGCCAAGGAGGTGAGGTTAAATGTCAAGGACGTTTAGCAGCTGCCTTTTACCAAAAGCACAGAGATTTTATCTAGAAATTCCTTTCTGATCCCAGCAGAAAAGAGCTGGCAGAGGAAACCTCTTATCAGAATGGGAAACCATCCCATGAAAGGGGAGCACAAAGAGGCAAATTACAGGGAGCAAATGGAATTGGTTGCAAAAACGCCCTGTCTGGGAAAGCCAGAACAGGAAGGGAACCACCAAAGCAAACCTGACCCCAGAGACTGCAGAATCATTAAGGCTGGAAGAGACCTCCGAGATCATCAAATCCAAGTTAAACACCACCATTTCCACTCAAACACACAGTGAAGGAATGAGGCACCCTGAGCGAAACGAGAGCCCCTCTGCTCACACAGAAATTCAGCATGAACCCAAATCTATTTTTGTCTCAGTTTTATCACAAGCAGAAACCCTGGCATTCTGCATAAAAACATGGAAATGGAAATTGCCAGACCAAAGTTAAAACAAAATTCAATCAGCTCAGGAGGCTGAGGTCAGAGAGATTTAAATATGTTTGCACATAAAATTGTCAAAACAACAGTAAATTCCCAGGCAGGGGAGGACAGCGAGGCTGAGAATTACAGACGTGCTCGAGGAGGGCAGGACCCACAGCTGCAGCTTCCTGACATCCAAGGCTTGGGAAAAATATGAGCTTGAAGGAGCTATTAGAGGATACAGGCAGGTGAAAACAAGCAAGTAAATAAACCCTGACTTTTAGTTTACCAGAGGCCAATTACTTGTAATTATTTGCCCAGCAAATCTGCTGTATGTGGTTAGGAAGGCAGCGATTCATCAGCCCCTGTTTGCCTGAGCAAAGGGAACAAACTGGGGGCAGATTCCTCCAGAATTCCAGAGGGGTGTGCACCTCTCCAGCCTGCCTGTGCTCATGCTGCTCCTCCTCGGAGCTCCTGAAACAATCCAGGCTCCTGGGAGGAGGAAATTGGGGTAATTTGGGCAGGGATTACCCGAGGGAGCAGAGCACCGACCCCGGCTCCTGTCCAAGGCAAAGCCCAAACTTCATCCCCCATAGAGCAGGGGAGCTCAGCCAAGGGCAGAGCAGCGATCTCAGCCCGTGCCAGGAGAGCAGAGCCCGTGTCCCCAGAGACATCCATCCCAGGAGCAGCTCCGGCAGAGCCCGCAGCAGCCTGGGCACTGCCCAGGGCGTCCCAGCTCTTCCCATCCCATTCCCATCCAGCCATTCTCGTTCCATTCCATTCCATTCCATTCCATTCCATTCCATTCCATTCCATTCCATTCCATTCCATTCCATCCCATTCCCGTCCAGCCATTCCCGTCCAGCCATTCTCATTCCATTCCATTCCATTCCATTCCATTCCATTCCATTCCATTCCATTCCATCCAGCCATTCCCGTTCCATTCCATTCCATTCCATTCCATTCCATTCCATTCCATTCCATTCCATTCCATTCCATTCCATTCCATCAAGCAATTCCCGTCCCATTCTATTCCATTCCATTCCATTCCATTCCATTCCATTCCATTCCATTCCATTCCATTCCATTCCATTCCATTCCATTCCATTCCATTCCATCAAGCAATTCCCGTCCCATTCCATTCCATTCCATTCCATTCCATTCCATTCCATTCCATTCCATTCCATTCCATTCCATTCCATTCCATTCCATTCCATTCCCATTCCAAAGGCCGGTGCCCTTTTCCAATCCTCTGGAGCCCCCTCCCAGCAGGAGCTCAGCACCAGCCCATCCTGGGACCAGGTCTGGAGTTAAAGCTACCAATCCCACCTTTTGTTACAGTGGCATTGTGGATATTCTAGTTCAGTCAGAGAGAAAAGGAGAGAGGTTTCTGCCAGGCTAAGCCTGGGAAGAAGTCCCAGAGGAATGTAAACAATCGATTCTCTTGCTTTCCATTCATATTGTTCATAGATATGTTCTGCCACACTGACCTGAGCCCAGTGCACCAACCAGGTAAAATGGTTTTACTCTAAGACCAATGGAATTAATGTTCACAATATTCTCTATAAAAGAAAAAAGTGTTTTTACATAAGCACTCAGTTTACCTTCTAAAATCGTGCGAGCCATTTCGCCCGTCCCTGGCTCAAAAGCGTCAGTGGTACCTTATTTTATCACTCTGGAGCTGGTCCAAAAGCAAACGGTTGTGTTGGAGCAATTACAGCTGGTAGGGGGATACCAGGCTTTAAAAGTGAAAAATGTGCTTTACTCTGAGTAAAGCCACGCCTAATTTCTGGTTTGGGGAATAATTACAGCAATGCTATAACGAATTCTCAGTGTCCTTCACTGTTTCAGTAGCAGAAAATCCAACCTGTTTTCCAAGGAACAGAAGCTCTGGAATGTTCCATTGCTTTCTGCAGCCCCTCACTCATGACTTTGGTGGCTGCCACCCCTCAGGGACTCGTCAGGGCAGGTTTAGGGTGGATCTCAGGAGAGGTTCTTCTCCATGGGGTGCTGGCACTGCCCAGGCTCCCCAGGGAACGGGCACATTCCCAAACCTGCCGAGCTCTCAGGGATGCACAGGGTGGGATGGCTGGGACGTCCCAAGGAGAACATTCCCAGCTGGAGAAGGCAAAAAGCTTCTTTCAGTTCCATCTGCATCAGTATGATTGTTTGGCTTTGATACTTCAACGCCAAGGAATCAATAACTGGACCAAAACACAACTGGCAGTTAAATACCATCTCATTAGTTAATTAAAAAAATGCTCATAACTGCTTCAATTTATGACCTTTGATAATTAACTGGGTTTATTTAAGCTAATCTCCCCCAGGCTTCATCAGCTTTGTTAAAGATTAATGATTTATTGTGAAATCGAGGTCTTTGAGCCTAGGGAAGCTAGAGCCTGTTTGAGTACCAGGAAAAATGGAAAAACACTTCATAATAAATCTTTTGGATGGAAACTCTGAGTGGATGGGGCAGAGACGTGACCTTAATTTATTCCGTGTCTTTCTCTCACCCTTAATATTTTGCAATTACAATTAGAGCTTTTCTGCAGGTTTGAGTTATTACACCTTAATTGCCTTGTAATGGTTTATTTTATTTAAATGGTTTATTCTTTTATTACAGGATGATAAATATTTAATAGCTCTACACCGGTGAGACGCTAAAAAAATAATAATTGTGAATTTGAAGTTTGAGGCCTGAAATTGCCAAGGAGTTTTCTCACTCCATCCTCCGGCAGCTCTACACCTCCAGCTGATTGCGTTGCTTGATAACAAGGGCTTCTCAATAAATATTCAAACGTTTTTGAGGCGGTAGAAAACCACATTATTGACAGCTTTTCGTGCCCTGTTGTACAAGAAGTCCAATGGAAGGTAATTTTTAAGAGCCTCCAGGTTTGTGCCAGAGCCCCCAGCCCTGGGTCCCAGGCTTGTTCTCAGCTGGCAGCACAATGGGATGAATTTCAAATTTGACTTAAATTCAGATGGAATTTGCTTTCCAAATGGAAAGGCAGAGAAAGATACTAAACACATTGTTTTACTGCCCCGGTCTACTAAAAGCTTTTTTATTTATTTATTTTTTAATAAGCTCCAGAGTGAGCCATCATGTTTTATGCAGGATTAACAATTTCATAGTGTGAAAAAAATTAATATAATTTAATTTAATTTAATTTAGTTAAATTCAATTTAATTTAATTTAAATGTGAGGGGCCCTGTTATGTGTGTGTGTGAACCAGCAACAGACAAATTTATATTTTAATTAAAAACATTCAAAATAATGTATTAATTAAAGGTCACATTTGATTCTCCTGGCAGTAAAAATATGCATTTTCCATCCTCACTCTCACAACAATTTCACATCTATAAGACACTGGTATATGCTCAAGGCTTTACCTTTCGCAGGACTGCCTGTATTTTGAATAAATGAATAAATCAGGGAACTTTGTCCCCAGCAAATGGGTGTTGGCAAAAGCAGCCATTCATTTGCAGGCCACTTTTCGAGGATCATGAAAATATACCCACTAACGTGAGGGCACATCTTTGCATCAGTATTTGCAGCACCAAACCATTAAAAATAAAAAGGCGCAACACAGGAAGAATAAAATCTACTAAATTAATCATGGAATTTATCAGATTTGAGAAATAAATGTGAGCACTGAGATCTTCACAGGTTTCAGAAGGACCCCCAGCACTGGCACCCCACCGAGGTGTGCCTGGAGAAGCTCCTGCCAAGAAAACTCAGAGGAAAACCTAAACCAGAGCAGGCCAAGAAGGGAGAAAGCCACAAATTTCACACATTGGGAAATGTCTAGGTCACCAAAGGGACATGAAATCAATGCTTTGAGTTACTTATTCATGCTTTGGTTTAGCTATTCAAGGTACACTGTTCTAAAGGACAAACAATATTTGCTCACTAGTCCTCATCCCCCATTTCGGATTTTTCCAGGGAAAACTGCTGCTTTAATGGTTTTTACAGCTGTTGACACCATAACAAAATGAAGAAAAAATGCCAAAGTTGGCTGTGTCCTTTGAGCTTGGTCTTTCATTCATATGGGATAAATGGGAGCTCATGAATAATGCAGAGCTGGAAATCTGTTAGCATTTTCCTGCTCAGAAACATATGATTAGCACTGCCCTGACTCCCAGAACGATATTCCTGTTCTCAGAGGTCACTCTTTAAATCTGCACAACTGTCAGTGCACTTCTGGGGACAAACACGGCCGAACAGCCACGGGAGATGCGGAGTGGGGACACCTGTGAGGGGCAAGCCCTGGGGCAGAGGGACTGGTCTGTCCCTGCCCAGGGCACAGCTGGCAGCCCCGGTGCCACAGGAGCACCAGGCTCAGGACCAGTCCTGCTGCAGAGGTGACCAGCAGCTCACACAGCCCCACACAGGGCTGGAGAGGACCTCAAAGCCCACCCAGTGCCACCCTGCCATGGCAGGGACACCTCCCACTGTCCCAGGAGCTCCAGCCCCAGTGTCCAGCCTGGCTTTGGACATGCCAGGGATCCAGGGGCAGCCACAGCTGCTCTGGGAATTCCATCCCAGCTCCTCCCCAGCCTCCCAGGGAACAATTCTGTCAAAAGTGGGGAAACTGAAACCAGGAAACTGAAAACCTTGGGTTTTATGTTGTTCAGTTCTGTTTTGGTGTGCAGCTTTTAGCTTTATATTAAGTGTTACTTGGATCTTTTCACAGCGTGGGGAAGACAAAACAATCCTGCTCTAGCTGGAGACTCAAGGACAATCTTTTCAAACTCCAGGCCCAAAGCACAAACAACGTGAAAAGGGAGGGCGGGCAAGCAAGCAAGGAGGATGAAACTTTATCATTTGAAGCTGCTAATTAGGCAGTTAACTCCTGTGTGCAAATGGAGCAGAACTTATAAAAATGTGAGATCTCGTGACCAAGCTCTCTTTTGCTCCCATCTTGGAGCCCTCTGGGCAGAGCCATGACTGTGGCTCCGCTCCTGCCAGGGTGTGGGCTTTGAAGGCCCTGCCATAAATATCCTCTTTATTGCTCCTAACTCCATCTAGCCTCTGCTCCAGCTCCTCAAGGCACCACTTCCCAGTGTCCCACCAAGTCCTGCCTGCTGGCAGGGGCAGCCCATCACCACATTTCCCAGGAAACAGCAGAAGGAACCTGAGGGATCTGCCTGAGTCGCACGGGAGCAGCAGTCCGGACATGGGAGCGGACTGGGAGGGTCCACATGGATCCAGGTGCCCACACGGATCCAGGTGCCCACACGGATCCAGGTGCCCACACTCCCAGGGTTTGGGGTCCACTCGTGGCCCGAGGGATGGCCCCTGTGGGACTGGGCTCATTGTGCCCTGGATCCAACCCCCTGTCCCTCATGCTCCATGGATTCCAGCAGCTCTCCCTCATGCTCCATGGATTCCAGCCCCTGTCCCTCATGCTCCATGGATTCCCAGCCCCTGTCCCTCATGCTCCATGGATTCCAGCCCCTGTCCCTCATGCTCCATGGATTCCAGCCCCTGTCCCTCATGCTCCATGGATTCCAGCAGCTCTCCCTCATGCTCCATGGATTCCAGCAGCTCTCCCTCATGCTCCATGGATTCCCAGCCCCTGTCCCTCATGCTCCATGGATTCCAGCCCCTCTCCCTCATGCTCCATGGATTCCAGCCCCTCTCCCTCATGCTCCATGCATCCCCAGCCCCACACTCCCCGCACGGGCTGAACACGTGCCCAGAACTGGAAACTCTTCAAGTGCTCTGGTATTTGCTTTCACTGGCACAGCAATTTGTGAATAACTTATTTAGTAATTACGGTGTAATTATAGCTCTGCTGATCCCTGACGAGCCGAAATCCACAGACAATGCCTATCAAATGAATCATTACAATCTCTATAAATTACACAGGAGATGTGCCCATGTCATGATGAGATTCCTGAAATGACTACAATTTCTGTGAAAGGAGATTAATTAAGATGGAGTTAGAGTTAAGAAGGAGCAGATTATCCTGCCCTTGTGCCCAGCCCTGGAGTGCTGTGTCCAGCTGTGTCTCCTCAGCACAGCAGGGCCAGGAGCTCCTGGAGCTGAGCAAGGGCCTGGAGCATCTCGGTGCCCAGGAGAGGCTGAGGGAGCTGGGGCTGCTCAGCCTGGAGAGAGCCCAGTGAGAGGGGCCTCAGCCCTGGGTGTCCCTAAGTGTCCTTGTCTGTCCCTGGCTCTCCATGGGTGTCCCTGTCCGTCCCTGTCTGTCCCTGGCTCTCCCTGGGTGTCCCTGTGTGTCCCTGGACACACTCCTGTGCTCTGGGATGTCCCTGCTGGAGCAGGGAGGTGGCACCAGAGGAGCCACTGTGGTCCCTTCAGCCTGAGCCAGCCTGGGATTGAAGAGTGAATCTGAAATTTGCAGGTGCAGCAGGGCAGGGAGAAAGGAGAGAAGCACATGGATAAACCCTGGTGTGGACCATTGCAGGGCAGGGAGAAAGGAGAGAAGCACATGGATAAACCCTGGTGTGGACCATTGCAGGGCAAGGAGAAAGGAGAGGAGCACAGGAATAAACCCTGGTGTGGGTCATTGCAGGGCAGGCAGAAAGGAGAGAAGCCCAGCAATAAATCCTGGTGTGGACCATTGCAGGGCAGGCCAGCCCAGGGAAGCACAGCTGCCTCCTTTGTGTAGCTGTGCCCTGGAAAACACAGCAGGGATGGGCAGCACCTGCCTCAGAACCAGGCTGGGGACACCCCTGGGGCAGGGCAGTGCCTCTGCAAAAGAACTTTCAAAAGCACTTTTTGGAACCATACCTCCTGCATGCAACATTCTGGTACCAGCAGGAGCTGATTTTTTAAACTCTGCACTTGATTAAGATGAATAAATTGAATTAACTTGATGGAGAAGCTGAAGAAATGCACAGAACTACCACTGGCTGTAAAATTACATTTTAAAAAACCTAAAAACCCCCAAACCTAACAAAACCCACATTTTTGTGGTTTGATTTTTATCCACATTTTTATCCTTTGAGCCAGATAAGCCACAGCTCAATTCTGACTCTGATTTCCCATTCCTGCAGGCATTTCCTGAGTATTTGCAGCACCCTGCACAGCTCAGCACCAGCCTCAGTAAAAGGGCTGGCGAAAGATGGACAATTTATTGACTAAATTAAAGCTGCTACATCGTCATAGTGTGCAGCCACTCCACGAGATTTGCTCCTTCCTTCCTCACATCCTCAGCCATTTAAAAATTCTCTTCTTTCCTTTGGAATATAATTTTAACTGAATAACTTAACAGAATTTAAATTATTCATCTCTCATGCCTGTGTTTTATTTTTGAACAAAGTTAGTAAATCTAAATATTTCCAAGCCTAAAAGTCTGAATATCAGAGCAATTTAAAGAAATGGTCTCTAAAGGAACAGCACCTTCCCCCACAGTAAAATTCAGGTTATTTCTCCAGGTGCTTCATGGCAGGACATTTAAAAGTCAAGAAATCAGCTTTGTTGGTTTATATATGTGGGGAAAAAAAGAAGTTTCTGAAAAATTCATTACAGGCCCTTTTCTGTGAATAGTTCTGATATCACAAATCAAAGCCTCTGATCATAGTGCGTTGCACCCGAGGCTTGGAAGAGCCCTGAGAAGAGAAAGCTTTTATGCTCAATTTATTATTGTAAATCCAGTCCAAATCTCCACACAGAAACCTGGAGGAGGAATTAAGGGTAGCAGTAATTGAGCTCTTGATTTTCGAGGCTCGTTGAGGCACCTCAGCATTTTGTTACCTCTGTGGTTCAGCACAGAGGTTAATTAGTGCTTCTGGTGTGGGCTCACTGAAATCCTCTTGTTTCTAAATCTCTGAAGTTATTTTTAGCTTTCTTGCAGGAAAAAAAAAAAAAAATTAATTTTTTTCCCCTTTATCTTTTCCTTCAGCTCACTGAGTGCCCAGACACTCAGGAACTCACAGCAGCTCCCAGGAGGATGCAGTGAAGCTGTGGAATCACCAAGTCTCTGTATTTTCTGGCAATCCCTAAATTACACTCGACTCAGTAGAAGCACACAAACTTTACAGGTAAATGTTTGGGTTTAAGCAAATGCTTTTGTCAATTAACCCAGAATTTGTCTGGGAAATTATTTCAGTTTTGGCATTTTCCAGCCTGTTAGACTATTTGCTTAAATACCAAAGTCTTGGGTTTGAAATCTATTTTCTGATCTCTCTGATACCCTCGATCAATATCTAATTCCTTTGTAAAGCCCCCTGAGCTTTGCTCAACAACTCGATATGAAAATGAGTTCTGTGCTTAATAACCTTCTAATGAAGAAGTGCTTTGCATTGGGTTTAGAATTGGTCACTGATCAGCCTAAGTGACTCTCTCCTGGGCCTGTGTTATGAGAAAACTTCCTAATGCACCTTTGCCAATATTCCAATAACCCACTTTTCCTGCCCAGGAGAGACAGTAATTGTCTTCAGTCCCTTCACCTGGGGATTGTTTCATCCTCTGGTTCCTTTCTGAGCCTCCTCCCTCCCTCCTCCCCAAGTTTTGAGGCCAGGCTGAAGTTTGTGTTCCAGCCTGAGCTGTAAAATAAACCTAAACCATTATTTATAGTGCTATTCATAGCACTTTGTGTCTTCATCCCATTTGTTACACAATGCATTCTTTGGATTTCCAAATTTTTTAAATTTACTTTGAGGTTTTTGTACTCTGAGAAGAACCTCGAGGTACAGTGAGCTCTGCCCATGGGTGCTTCTCACCCCGAGGGGGCACAGGCAGGGAATTAAATATTCCATGGAATGTTTTAATCATTGTTTGGACACAATCAGGGGCAGGGGGGATTGTGGGGTGTCTGCAGGGCCAGGAGCTGGATCAGTGATCGCTGTGGGCCCCTCCCCACCCAGAATATTCCAGGATTTTATGATAATTAACTGATACCTGAGATGAAGATTTGGCCTTGCTTCAACCCCTCTGATTTAACCAGGTGGGCAAAAAGAGGAGTCTGAACCTTGTGGGTAACTGCAAAATTTCTGCACATAAACACAAATGGAACAAACCAGAGCACTGGGGAACTTCAGCAAGAACCCACAGCAAAGACCCTGGGGTTTTTATTTGATTTCTGTTTGATTTTTCTCTGAGCCGCTCTCAGGCCTTTACATTTCTGCTAAATGTCAAGGAGAAACTTGTGTTCCTGGCCTTGCTCAAACGGGTTATTTCTGCCTCATCCCATCTCAGTCACTTATTGTCACATAATTCATAATAAAGCTCAAGCTGGAAAATGGATTTAGAGAAAATTCCTTCATAACTCTCGGTAATTGTTACCTGGAGCAGCAGTTGGCATCCATATGGAAGGAGCTCAAACCCAACATTTAACAGAATTATTATGGCTTACCCAAATGGGGGATTTGGCCATTTGTCAATTCTCTGCAATGGATGAACCCAGGGTGCTGAGCCCCCAGCAATGTGCTCTGGGAGGGTTCCCCAGCCCTGCCAGGGGAGAGGGCAGGGCAGGAAGGTTTTCCCTGGCTGGCAGTGCCCCTGGGGCTGGCTGGGAGCTCTCAGAGCTGCTTTCCTTTGGGAACAGCATCTCTGTGCATTTACAGCCCTGCTGCTCTCAACTCTCCCCAGCCCCGGAGAACTGGGACTTGCTGGACTCCACGTGGGATGGATGCCCTCAGAAAGGCAGGGGACAGAAATCTCCACAAATATCCACCTGGAGGGCACTGGGGGCAGGTCCAGCAGGTGCAGCTGGACCTGGGACACTCCTGGTGGAAGTGTAGGGGCCAGAGACACCAAGTGAGCTGTAGGAACTGGGGACACCAAGTGAGCTGTAGGAACCGGGGACACCAAGTGAGCTGTAGGAACCAGAGACACCAAGTGAGCTGTAGGAACCGGAGAGATCAGCCACGGTCACCAAGAAGTGCCCAGAAGACCTGGGAGCAGAAAGAAGAGACCCCAAACTGTGGATCTGTGCTCAGTCCTGCTCTGAGTTGCAGGATCTGGGTCTGTGTCCAGGATGGGCCATTCCCAGGCTGCAGCAGAAGCTCTCTCCTGGAGCAGGCAGTGCTGTGTGATCCAAGCCTTGCTGAATCAATAACTGTCCTCTGACTCACTGCTGCAGCCTTCCAGCAGACTCCTAATGAGAACAGCAATTTTCATTTAAGCTTATAAATAAATATATATACCTGCAGACACTTTTTCTATTCTATTTTCTGATGCAGACCAGCCCGCCTGGCTGAGACAGAACTATGCAAATTGAAATTTGATTTGCTTTCCAGGCCG
Organism: Taeniopygia guttata; assembly: GCF_048771995.1. Lineage (NCBI taxonomy): Eukaryota > Metazoa > Chordata > Aves > Passeriformes > Estrildidae > Taeniopygia > Taeniopygia guttata. The sequence continues at coordinate 641,900 of NC_133033.1, read as the reverse complement.
GTATTTGAGAGATAAAATAGCAAAATCTTCCTCAGGTAATTGGACAACAGCAGAAACTGTGGACACAAAGGGAATTTCCCTGGAGAGTGTATTTCTCTCCAGAAATGTCAGGTTTGGTGGGCCAGGCAAAGCTGTGGAGCTAAACCTGAGCAGAAACCTGACGCAGACCCAAAGGTGTTGTTACTGGACATGAAATGAGTATACAGAAGTTTGGCAAGTATAAAAGAGAAAAGGAGTAAATTTTATATTTGACTTTGTAATATATAGAGTTCTAAAAATGATGGGGAATTGGAGGATGAAATTGTTACTTTTCTAACTACACTGGTTAAACTAACAGTCTATTAATTTTTTTCTTCTTACAAAGAAGAATGTAGAATGATTATTATTTACATGAACAGTGTGTGAGAACTCCAGTAGAAATATGTAAACATTATCAAAAGGTTAAAGAAGTTTTATGAGAACTTTAAAACTTTAAAAAAAATTATGCCCCAGGGGTTTCCCATGGGATGGAGGATCCCAGGCCCCCCCAGGCCATGGGACAGGGTCACACTGGGGGATTTGGGATCCCCCTCCCGTGTCCCTGCACACCCTAGGGGTTTCCCATGGGAATTATTGTTACTTTTTAGTTTGTTTGTTTGTTTGTTTTAAAGGGATAATGCTTCTAGATAATATTAATGTAAATTATAAGCAAAGGAAAAGCTTCACCAAATGATTCTCACACCCAACCAAAATCCAGATCACCACCTTTAGGACAGCTCTCCTTGTTTGGAGAGCTGGATTAAAACAATCACAGTATAAAATAAGAGAATTCATCTTGGTCTTTGAGTTAAACCTCTGAGCCAACATCCCCCCATTTTCCTCCCGAGGTCAGGAGCAGACCCAGATTTCCATATTTTCTCTCAGACCATTCTGCTTCCCACCTCCCCTTTCTTTCATGGTGGAGAACATCTATTTTTATGGTTTGTACCAATGCACTTGGTACTTCTATGACATGTTCAACCTCTGCCTCTCAAAGTGCTTTCAAGGGTGGCTACAAGGCACCTCACAATTTAAGATGGAAAAACTCCTGGCAGCAGCTCAGAGACAGATTCAGCTCTGCTCTGTTCAAATGAAGCCAGACCTTCCTTCTACCTGCTCTGAATTGCAAATACACCAAATTCCAGCTCCTTCTGGCTTAATATTCCCTTGTTTTCACTTGCATTTTCTGTTTAAAATAAGTGTAACGTCATTCCCTCTTTGGTAATGATCCCTCAAATATTAAATAAATGGCAGCAAAGGCTCTTTATTATTTTGTGCCTGTTCCATCTCTCCTGCAGGAATTTACAACCTCCTGACAACACTCATCATATGGGGAGTACATTCAGGAGGAAATTTCACGGAAGGAAGGCAACAATTGTGGGATTCAAGCAACTGAAACTTGGCATTTCCACACGAGGAATATATTTACGTGCAAGATACACCCGGAGTTTTGTCTCTCTTTTATCACCATCAGAACAGAGCAGCACCAAAGCTCCACCACGAACACCCGTGGGTCCCCCAGCAGCCGGCTGAGCACCCGACAGCAGTGAAACACCACCGAAATTCCTCCCCAGCTGCTCCTCGGGGCCCTTTTGGGGAAGCTCCACGCTGAGCACCCAGCGCTTCGCTTCTCACTGTCTCCTCCAGGACAGTGAGGGCAGCCCGAGCTGGGACAGAGCTCCGGCACGTCCCAGGTCTGCAGCTCAGCCTGTTCCTGGGAATCTGCTGGGGAACCTCTGCCCTGGCTGGCAGCGCCCCGTGGCAGGGACCTGTGTCTGCTGCTGGGAACAGGGAGCTGTGGCTGCTGCTGGGAACAGGGAGCTGTGGCTGTGCACAGCGTGCCTCCGCACCAGGCTGGGGTCAGATGGGATTTCGGGTAGGGCCAGAGCCCCTGCACCCCCAAAACACAGCACAGAGCCCAGCTCAGAGCCCAGCACAGAACCCAACCCAAAACACAGCACAGAACCCAGCACAGAGCCCAGCTCAGAGCACAACCCAAAACACAGCACAAAGCCCAACTCAGAACCCAACCCAAAACACAGCTCAGAGCCCAGCACAGAGCCCAGCCCAAAACACAGCACAGACCCCAACTCAGAGCCCAGCTCCCCAACCCAAAACAAGCACAGAGCCCAGCTCAGGGCCCAGCTCAGAGCCCAACCCAAAACACAGCACAGAACCCAACCCAGAGCCCAACCCAAAACACAGCACAGAACCCAACTCAGAACCCAACTCAGAGCCCAACCCAAAACACAGCACAAAGCCCAGCTCAGAGCCCAAACCCTTCCCAGCACAGAGCCCCACTCAGAGCCCAGCTCAGAACCCAACTCAGAACCCAGCACAAAGCCCAGCTCAGAGCCCAAACCCTTCCCAGCACAGAACCCAACTCAGAACCCAGCACAAAGCCCCACTCAGAGCCCAAACCCTTCCCAGCACGGAGCAGCCCCCACCAGGCAGAGCCGCCGAGCCCCGGCGGGCACCAGGGGCATTTCCAGGGGTTCAGGGGCACGGGCACACTGCTCCTCTGGGGCTGTGCCACCCTCGGGGCTGGAGGAACCCCCTGAGCTGGCCACACGTCCCGTACTTACGGTTGAGAGGCAGGCTGGCATTGGTCGTCCCTAGCCTGTTGGCAGCGACACAAGTATAGTTGCCAAAGTGCTCTTCTGTCACATTGGTAACAGTAAGAAGGGATCTTGTACTATAATTTTTAATAGTGATTCCTTGTTGACCATTGATCAGTCTAGAAAGCAAAAAGAAAATGTCCATAACTCATATACCACAACCAAGGTTTTTTTTTTTTTTTTTTTTTTTCCACAGCTCTCTTTTCTTTCCTGGTTGTACAGACAGCCCCAGGAGCACGGTGAGCTCTTTGCAAGCTGCCAGTGCCTGTGCTGAGCACAATTCCTGGCACTGAGGAGGGGCCCCACAGCCCTGGGGCTGGGGGTGATGATGCTGCCTGCGTGTCCTGCAGCTGAGAGAAGAGGAACACTCACAGCCCTGCCTGCCTGGAGGAGCAGGCACAGAAACTCCTGCATGCAGAGCTCGGATTTCAAACTGGGCAAAGCCAACTGGGAACTGAAACACCCTCCCTGGAGCAGGCAGGGGTCCTGGTAAGTCTTTCTAAGAGGGTTTTTTCAGCCCCGGGAGTTTGTTGTGTGCTCTCACAGCTCTGGCTGGTGGCAGGGGAGGATTAGGAGCCAGGACTGTGACCGTGGTTTCATTTATGGGGCTCTACAGCTGCAAATGAGCCTTGCAATTAGGAACAAAATGCTCCAGCAGCACTGCTGAGGCAGCAGCCTGGGCAGGATCAGGTAATGAAGCACAGAAAAAAGCCAAATCAGGATTCCTTTCACACAGTTTTGAGCTGCCCACCCCAGATTCATAGGAAAAATGCAGGTGTGTGGATACTGCTGCCAAAGCCATGCCAGGAGCATTGCTGGGCTCCAGGACAAAGCAGAGAACCAACTTTAATGACGTTGTTGTAGGCAAACCACGTCCGATCAAACAAGGAGACGAGAAGGGGAACCGTGTTATTAAAAACTCGCTACAGTTATTACTCATAATTCCTTCTATTTCCCACAAGGAGCAGAGTTTTGGATTAAGAATGCAATTTTTGTCTGCCATATTGAAGGATATAATCATATATCCTGGGAATTAATGCCATCTCCCACCGTTCTGTGTGAAAACCTGGGCAGATCTGTCATTGATTGCAGGTTGTGGACTGAGCACTGCTCATTGTTGGGGGGTGCCTCTCTTGCCATCAGAGCCCTGCAGGTGCTGCTCACACGGGGATTTCTCCTCCCTGGGCAGGTTGTGCTGCTGTAAAGGACTCTGCTCCTCCAGCCCAGGGCTGGGCAGAGGACGTGCCACACCCCATGGGCATGACAACGTGGAAAAATGGGATTGGGGTGAGCACTGCTCTCGGAAGATTCACCTTTTGTCCAGAAAGAGAAAATTTCTGTGCCAGCTGGAAATTTGTCCCTTCAACTTTTGCATGTGTATTTTCTCCTCTAAACCCACCAACAGCTGTCCCTCTGCTTCCTGCCTCTGCTGCAGAGAATTCCAAAGGAGTTCTTCACTCCCAAACCGCCCCTGCTGCGCTGCTCCCATGCACTGGTGCCCAGAGCAGCTGTGCTGCCCCTGGATCCCTGCAGTGCCCAGGCCAGGCTGGAGCAGCTGGGGCAGCGGGAAGTGTCCCTGGCGTGGCAGGGCTGGCACTGGGTGGGATTTAAGGTCCTCTCCAACCCAACCCAACCCTGGGATCCCGTGGTGTGCCCCAGCTGTTCCCCAGGCAGCTCCAGAGTTTGGCCCATCACCAAGGTGTGAGCTCCACCATCTCAGCCATAAGTTCAGCTCGGTTTTTCCCCAGAAGAAAAGGAGTGCTGGGATCTTTGCTGCCGCCACACCCCGTGCCAGGTGCCACCTCTGCCTGAGGACAAGTGTGAGCCCCTGCCCGCTGTACCTGCTGCCCCAGGCTGCCCCAGGCTGCCAGCTCGGGGCCCTGCTCGGGGCTGGGGCTGCAGCAATCAGGCTGGCAGGGATGCAGGGATGGGCACACAGTTCCCAGGGCACGAGCTGGCCACGCTGCCCAGGGTGTCCGTGGGCAGCTGGAGGAGAGCAGCTCCTCCTGGGGAACTGCTGCTCCTCCGAGTGCGGCTCGGCGTGCTCTGCATGGAGCTGGCATCTAGCATTTGTTAGAGAATTGCTTATTGTGTCATTGTTTATTGTGTAATCATTTATTGTATAATTGTTTATTGTATAATCACTTATTGTATAATTGTTTATTGTGTAATTGTTTATTGTGTAATTGTTTATTGTGTAGTCATTATTGTGTAATCGTTTATTGTATAATCGTTTATTGTATAATTGTTTATTGTATAATTGTTTATTGTGTAATTGTTTATTGTGTAGTCATTTACTGTATAATCGTTTATTGTGTAATCATTTATTGTATAAACGTTTATTGTATAATTGTTTATCGTATAATTGTTTATTGTGTAATCGTTTACTGTATAATTGTTTATTGCATAATCGTTTATTGTATAATTGTTTATTGTATATTCGCTTACTGTATAATCGTTTATTGCATAACCGTTTATTGTATAGTTGTTTATTGTATAATCGTGTATTGTGTAATTGTTTCTTGTGTAATTGTTTCTTGTATAATTGTTTATTGTATAATTGTTTATTGTGTAATCATTTTCTGTATAATTGTTTATTGTATAATCGTTTATTGTATAATTGTTTATTGTATAATCGTTTATTGTGTAATTGTTTATTGTATAATCGTTTACTGTATAATCGTTTATTGTATAATCGTTTACTGTATAATTGTTTATTTTATAATTGTTTATTGTATAATCGTTTATTGTATAATTGTTTATTGTATAATTGTTTATTGTATAATCGTTTACTCTGTAATTGTTTATTGTATAATTGTTTATTGTATAATCGTTTATTGTATAATCATTTATTGCATAATCATTTATTGTAATCGTTTATTGTATAATTGTTTATTGTATAATTGTTTATTGTCTAATTGTTTATTGTATAATCGTTTATTGTGTAATTGTTTATTGTACAATTGTTTATTGTATAATCGTTTATTGATGGGCCTCACCCAGTGACTGCCAGGCTGCCACAGGGTTCTGGGTGTGCGCAGCACACTCTGGGTGTGCAAACAGCACTCTGGGTGTGCAAACAGCACTCTGGGTGTGCACAGCAGAGCTCTGGGTGTGCACAGCAGTGTTCTGGGTGTGCAAACATCCCTCTGGGTGTGCAAACATCCCTCTGGGTGTGCACAGCATGGTTCTGGGTGTGCAAACAGCACTCTGGGTGTGCACAGCACACTCTGGGTGTGCCCAGCGCCCTGCACGCCCCTTCCCCTTGGCCCTGAGCCTCTCCCACAGGGAGAGCCAGCTCCTCCTGTTGCAGGGTGCCCCCCTGGCACCCCCAGCCCGGTGCCAGCCCCGGGCCCTGCCTCTCCATCCTGCCCCCTGCTCGAATTGATGAAGCCATGAGAATGAGCTTTGTCATTTCAAATGTAAGTCTTGTTTGCTTTGGGAAGGAAAAGGGAATTAATCCTTCAATATTTCATTTAGGTGGCTTTTGGGCTCCTTGCCTGTGGCTGTTTAATGTCTGAGCTCTAATTTGTGCACCCCCAGAACACAGCCTGAGAGCAGGCTGGGCTCAGAGCTGGCACAGGGAATGCCAACAACCCTCCCAGGCACACAAATTCCTGACACCCCATCCTGGAGTGCCCCTGGATCCGGGACAGCCCTTGGAGCAGCCTGGGCTATGGGAGGTGCCCTGCCCATGGCAGGGTGATGGAATGGGGTAAACTTTAATATCCCTTCCAACCCAGCCATGTGGTGTTTCTAGGACAATTTTGGGATGCTTTAGTAACCTCTCCCCCAGATTTTCTCTGGCTCTCCCCACGCTGTGCACCAGCACCTGGGGCAGTTACCGAGCAGAAGTGCTGGGAAGGCAGTGGTGAGGCAGAACCAGCCCTCTGTGCCTCAAAGAGCAGTAACTTTAACTCAGTGCAGCCTGCTGCTGCCTCTGTGTTTAGCTTTAATGCTTATTTTATGATGAGGTGATCCCTGGAGTCTGGCAACGGTGTGTTTGGATTTACATCAATCTCAGTAACAACTATGCAATTTCCACCCCCAAAAGCCTTGTTTCAGACACTGCACGCACAGTTATGACTGCAGGGCCAGCTCCCACTGCTAATTTACTGAACAACCCAGAAAGAGAAAGAGGAGTCCCAGCCCAAGAGCATCTGATAAAAATGGGATCCTCTCTATTGTGTTAGCCGAGAATCCAGCAGGGTGTGCACTCCCAGGAGTAAATTCAGCCATGGAGCAAATTATCTGCAGGGTAATGGAGATGCTCCTGTGAGAGAGCTGAACCTTCTCAGCTCTGCACCAAAGCAGTGCCTGAGCTGGCCAGGGCTCATTCTGTGCTAGCCAAGGACCACCCTGTGCTGGCCAGGGACCATCCTGAGCTGGCCAAGGACCATCCTGAGCTGGCCAAGGACCATCCTGAGCAAGCCAAGGACCATCCTGAGCTAGCCAGGGCTCATCCTGTGCTGGCCAGGGACCATCCTGTGCTGGCCAAGGACCATCCTGAGCTGGCCAAGGACCATCCTGAGCAACCAAGGACCATCCTGAGCTGGCCAAGGACCACCCTGTGCTGACCAAGGACCATCCTGAGCTAGCCAAGGACCATCCTAATCTGGCCAAGGACCATCCTGAGCTGGCCAATGACCACCCTGTGCTGGCCAAGGACCATCCTGATCTGACCAAGGACCATCCTGAGCTGGCCAAGGACCACCCTGTGCTGGCCAAGGACCATCCTGAGCTGGCCAAGGACCATCCTGATCTGACTAAGGACCATCCTGAGCTGACTGCCCATCATCCAGAGGCAGAGGGGGAGACACTGGGTCCAAAACCAGCCAAAAAAACAAAAACAAAAAAACCTCTGCATACTTTCCCCTTTCCTGCAAGGGATAGGGCTCAGAGATCCCCAGCACCAACAAGGCTCACAGGATCCCCTGAGCTGGAAGGGACCCCCAAGGACCAGCAGAGCCCAGCTCCTGAAAGGATGGAGCATTTGATTTAACCCGATATTTGAGCAGCAGGACCCAGCAGGACAGAGCTTTTCCTGCTGAGGTGAAACACGCAGCAGAACAGGAGCAGGAGCACACTTGGGTGTCCTGGGATGCTCTGCTTCGCCTCTCCTGCTGCTGCCACGGCACTGAACGTGCTCAGCAGGGAGGGGTTTGGGCAGAGTTACAGACAGAAAGGTGATCAGCGTGCTGGGAGCTGCTAATTGAACCTGGAGTGCCAAAACCCGCTCTGAAACATTCCCAGAGAAGGGGTGTTTGTGCTGCAGCGGCCCCAGGATGGGCACCACACGGCCCAGCAGCCAGGGAAATGGGATGCAGATGGGTTTCACCACACAGGAGAAACATTCCTGGTCTGCAGAGGCAAGATCAGCGGAAGAGAAGCTGCAGGAGATGGTGGAAGGCACGGCTCAGCAGAGAGGGAGGAGGCCAGCAGCTCGTGCTGCAGCAGGGGAGCAGCTGAGGAAGGAGCTGACAGATGGCTTTCTGTGGAGAGGGGTCATTAATATCCTCCTGCCAGCTCCCAGCTTTAATGGGATGTTCCAGCTGACAAACCCAGCACTTGGAAGCTGGGAAATTCCCAAAGCCTCCCAGCCCCAGGGGACAACATCCACCTGCTTCTGCAGCGGGGCGTGAGCCCAGGAGGAACGGGCTCCCACAAGGGCCCAGAGCTGGAGCCCAAAATGTGCTGCTCAAAGGCAAAGCCCATCCCTGTTTGCTGAGCTGCCTTGGGAGCAGAGGGGACTCTGCAGAGATGCTGCTGCTGACCCAGGAGGGCCCCCACAGACCCAGAACTCACGGCCAGTTTTGGGGCTCAGAGCTCGCCCCAGGGCGCCAGCACAGTGCCTCAAGCCTTGTTCTCAAGGGTGAGCAAGGCAAATGGAACAGAAATCTTTTCTGCAGGCTTTTCCCAGCGCTTTCCTGGCTGCCTCCCTTCAAGGGCTGCTTTGGGTGTCAGGCTGTTGGTGTTTCCAGCCTGGGCTAGCAGGAGGCGCGGGGCAGCCCTGCCGAGGAATGGGCACCCCTGGCAGCCCTACCCTGGAACGGGCACCCCTGGCAGCCCTACCCTGGAACAGGCACCCCTGGCAGCAGCCCTGGCACACGGGGGTGGGCGAGCAGTGGTACTTACTTCCTCTCTCCTCTGTACCACTCAAAGATCGGGGCAGGCACTCCTGCACCTTCGCAGCGGATCAGGCCGTTCCCGCCGAGCATCACACCACTGGACTTAAGTTCCTGAATTGTGGGGACAACTGAAAGATAAGAACCGTGAAATAAGCGGACATTGGCATCTGGACAGGCAGCCACCCAACGCCGCCGCTGCTCTCGGCCCCTCCAGGGGCTTTGCTCAGCCTGAGTTCAGCACTGTGCGCTCCAGCAGAGGGAAATGTCCCGCTCTGCCCGTCCTGAGCTGCCAGCCTGCTGGGGAACCCAGCTGGGATGTGGAGGGACAGCGGTCCAGCCCTGCAAAAAGCTGATTTTCACTTCCCCAGCACAACCACAGCTGGCACATCCCTGAGTTAGCTGTCAGTGCTCAGACCCTGAGCACTGGGAAAGGCACAGGAGCCCCAGCACGGGGACCCTGCCACTGCAAGGGGGTGGCAGGGCCAGCAGCCCTCATCTCTGCGCTGGCTGCACACCCCCAAACCTCTGACACCTCAGCAAACCTCCAAATCCATGAGCCAGCCACAAATACCACAGAAAAGTGGCTTTCCCATCGTTCCACCGCATATGGAGCTGTTTCAGTAAGTGCATTTTGTCTTTTTAAATAGTAAACATTGTAAATAGTAATAAACTTTTTGAGCTTAGAACTACAGACACCAGTAAAGATGAAAAGCAATTGTCAGGTTTTCCAGTTGCCAGCAGAAGGAACCGCCAGCTGAAAATAAAACACAGCAAATTCCTCAGGAAAGAGATTATCAAAGGCAGCAACTGCCTCCTCCTGGAACTTTTTACGTTCTCTGTTTTAAACAATAATTTATGTGCATCATCAAAACGCTGTAAAACCAATCCACATAACTTATAAATAAAAATCTGTTTATTTTTTCCCGAGCAGCTCTCCAGCTGTTGCTTTAAGGTGTTTATGGGCACGGGGAGCTCAGCCTGCCTGGCTCTGCTCCCCCAGCCCAGACCCAGGAGCTCCTCGGGAGCCCTGGCTGAACCACCCGAATGCTGAGGGGTCCTGGGACCACCCCAGCCGAGCCTGGCCGGGCCAGCAGCCCTTGGAAAAGCTGGGCAGAAAGCCCAGGAGGTGCTGGCTTGGGCTGTGGCCAGGATGGAAGCTGGTGGTGGCCACGGGAAGCATCTCCAGCCCCAGAGCAGCAGCGCTGAGTGAGCCCTGGCAGTGTCCAGGTGCAAACCCCTCCCTGGGGGAAGGCAGAGGGATGGGATGGGATGGGATGGGATAATGGGATGGGATGGGATGGGATGGGATGGGATGGGATGGGATGGGATAATGGGATGGGATGGGATGGGATGGGATGGGATGGGATGGGATGGGATGGGATGGGATGGGATGGGATGGGATGGGATGGGATGGGATGGGATGGGATGGGATCCATGGGATGGGATGGGATAATGGGATGGGATGGGATAATGGGATGGGATGGGATGGGATCCATGGGATGGGATGGGATAATGGGATGGGATGGGATAATGGGATGGGATGGGATGGGATCCATGGGATGGGATGGGATAATGGGATGGGAATATCTCACTGAAGCACATTTCCACACCTGAAATGGGTGCACACCTGGTTTTACCTGAGTGTGAGTCGATCACGGATGGGCGCAGCTATCTCAGCTCTGTAGCTGAGCGTTGCTGTAATTACAGTAAAACCCCATCAAATCGCTCTGTAAATCTGAAATACTCACAGCTGAGCACTGCTAAACCCTTGTGCGGCCTTATCTCTGCCTCCCTGTCCTTTGCACTGCCTTGTGCATGCCCACGTCCTGTGTGGATCAGCCTGGCAGGCTCAGCCCTCACCTCCAGCCTCCCCTTCCAGTGATTACAGCAAAAAAAAAAAAATCCATAAATCCATTAACATTAACGAGTGAAGGGCAGAATACACATATAAGCAATTTGCATGGCTACTTCCCATCATCTGCATAAGAGAACATACAGATGGTTTCTGTTCCTCCCTAGAAAGAGCAGGGACACTGGAACATCCCCACTCCTTCCCCCAGGCCCTGTGAAAGATGCACCACTGGAAGAGCACAGCCCAAGCTCCTGTTCCTACGAGGCACCACCTCGCTGCTTCCCCCGGGCCTGCCCACCTTTTCCTTGCTGCTTTGGGGGTATTTTTGTCTTGCTTGGCTGGCTGTTTTTCACACAAAAGCAGAACATCCCTGACAGTGTTTCAGGATGAGCTGGTGCATAAAAACCTGGGGCTTCCTGCTGCTGCTGGGGCAGCTGGGAGGGGATGCCAGCTGCACCCCGGCTCCAAATAACAATTCCAGGCTCTGCTGCTGGCTTGGAAACCGCTGGAAAACTTCTGAGGAGGAAATGTTCTCAGATGTCCCTTTGAGCAGGATTTCAGTTTCTGCTTGTTCGGAACAAGAATTGAAATCAATGTTCCCTGCTCCAGGAAATCCCTGCTCAGTCCAGGCATGGAAACACAAAGCAGAGGTAGCTGGAGCCACCCTCTCCTGGATTTATCACTGCCAGGTCATTTTATGCTTTTAGTCTGAAGACAAACTGGGATGCAGTGGTGTTCCTGGAGCACTAATTGAGGAGCCAGAAATCCATCAGACCTGGAAGTTGGAGCAGCTGCAGGGGGGATCCCACCCCCCAAACCTGCTGCTCACACTGCCCAGGTCTGCCCTGGGGTGGGCAGAGACAAGCAACGGGGTGTGGGAGTTTGGTGAAGAAGAAGTGAGGCTGAAGGGTGGGGGGGGGGACAAGGGAGACTCCAGCTCTTCCCAAACTGCCCCAGCTGAAGCTTCCCCTGGAGCAGGAGTGAGGGGAGGGATCCTGTGGGAATGCAGAGCTTCCCTCTGGCTGCCCTGGGACCCTGGCAGGGGTCAGAACCCCCCTGGACAGAGCCCCCAGAGACACTGCCTGTGATCTCTGTCCATGGAAAAGAGTTTTCAACCTTACAGGATGAATTACAAGCTCTGAGGGTTTGATATAAGTGATAATTGAGTGTGGCATGGGTGCAAAAGTAAAATTTTAGGATTCTAGATTAGGGGTTCAGAGGGCACAAGATGGAGGAAATTGGGTGTGCCTTGTCCTTTTTCTCCTTCTCCATGCCCTCCATGTTTCACTGTGGTGTTGGCATTTTTCTGTTGGTTCAGGCTGGGGACACACTGTCCAACGTAGGTGACAGATATTGGCACGTTATTGTAAATCCAGCACAGGTAGTTTGTGGTATTTAATGTTTGTACCATCCCACTGAGGGCAGAGCCCCACACGCTGCCCTGCAGGACAGAGCTGCGGCAGGGCAGCAGAACATGTTAGAGATAAACAGAATAAACAACCTTGAAACCAGCACAGACCAATTATGGCTTCTGCTTTGGCAGCGGGGCTGACAGACAGAGACTTTCTACAATCTCAGCATCACCAATAGCACAGATTCCCACAGGATTCCTGCTGAGCAGCCCACCATGAGCAGCAATAAAGAGACCCTCACAGGTGCCACCACAGGCTCAGTGCCACCACCAGGACCCTGCCAGGTGTCACTGAGGGCTCAGTGTCACCACCAGGACCATCCCAGGTGTCAACCAGGGCTCGGTGCCACCACCAGAACCCTCCCAGGTGCCACCATAGTCTTTGTGCCACCACCAGGACCCTGCCAGGTGTCACCCAGGGCTCAGTGTCACCACCAGGACCCTGCCAGGTGTCACCCAGGGCTTGGTGCCACCACCAGGACCTTCACAGGTGTCACCACAGGCTCGGTGTCACCACCAGGACCCTGCCAGGTGTCACCCAGGGCTCAGTGCCACCACCAGGACCCTCACAGGTGTCACCCAGGGCTCGGTGCCACCACCAGGACCCTGCCAGTGCCACCACGGGCTCGGTCCCATCCCGAAATTCCCATTTTGCTGCCAGCTGCCCACAGGCAGAGCCGGACCCGTGGCATTCCCAGCACAGGGAACGCTCCGCTCCAGCTCCAGAGTTTCCTCCTTCAACGTTTTAATGAGCTTCGGGACTTTTAGGCACATTAGTTATGTTGCCCTAATTACTCATTATAATTCTAATGTGCATTTTATATTTAATTACAATGCTTATAAAGATTTGGTATGGACAGTAAATTATTATAACTAGCATGTGCATAATGATTACGAGCTGAATTTATTAACTTTTACACGAGCATTCAGGGCTGGAAACTTCCAATTTCACCTTTGTGAGCCCCCATATTGTCTGATTAAACCAATATTTCTGTGGCATTAATTGTAAATGTCAAGAAAAAAAAAGATCTTTTATTTTCCCTGTTTTCATCAGCTTTTAATTTGGCGTCCTAATGCCACCTTTTGTTAGTGAAATTGCTTTCCAGGGCGTTCAGATAAAAAACTCCAGGTAAGAGAACAGGTTTTCTGAGATGTGTTTTGTGCTCAGAAGAACAGATATCAGCGATATTCAAATATATTCTTTCCTGTGTACGCACCCTCCGAGTGTTTCACCGACGCGCTAACGAGTCAGACAGTGCTACTTGTACTTTAAATAATTAAGATGGGCTTTCGACACTGTGGATTATTTAATTTTTCTAATTTATTCAGCCAGCAGCCCTCCCTCTCCCGGATGAATGGAGAGGTTTGATAATGGCTCCTCATGGCAGAACTTTCTCTGCTGAGCAGGAACATCAGAGGGACACGACTGGAGCAGCCCCTGGGCTCAGTGAGGAGCAGCCTGATCCTTCCAGCTTTTCTCCATGACTTACCAGAGTCACTGCCACCCTGACCCGCACATTTCCCTAAATTCCACATGCAAACTCAGGAGATGTGGGCAAGGATTCAGCTCTGGATGGAGCACAGCGTCTCCTTGGAGCTTTCTGCTGAATCCCAGCCTGGTTTGGGTTGGGGGGGACCCCAAATCCCACCCATCCCACCCCTGCCATGGCAGGGACACCTCCCACTGCCCCAGGAGCTGAAATCCATTATTCAGCACAAAGGGAAAATCAGAAATCACACTCTCCCTGGCTCCCAGCAGCACTGAAATCCCAGCCCAGTGATGGAAGTGAGGAGAGGCTGGCACTGAGCTGGGAGCAGAGCTCAGGAGGAGAGGAGAACCTTCCTGCAGCCAGGGATCCCACCCAGCTCAGCTGTGACCCGCTGCCCCAGCAGCAGGTGAGCCCAAAATACTGCCCCAGCAGCAGGTGAGCCCAAAATGCTGCCCCGAAGGGCTGCCCCAGCAGCCAGGTGAGCTCAGAGTGCTGCCCCAGCAGCCAGGTGAGCCCGAAATGCTGCCCCAGCAGCAGGTGAGCCCAGCACTCAGTGCTGCTGCATAATAAATGCGAGCATAAGTCACAGCTAGCACCGAGCAGATTGTTTGGGGTTGCAAAGACAGCAGCTGTCACAGCCTGACAGCTTTCTTGTTAGTGAATCAGCTTTCCTGACAGTCTTTTTGATTGAAAACCCCTGTTCCCTGACAGAGTGCTGGAGCTGAGGTACATATGTAGCTGGTGAGGGATGAGAGGGAGCCACGAAAGGTCTGGGAGCTCCGCTCTGTGTTAGAAAAAGTGCAGTTTGCACAAGGGGGCTGTGGCTCTCCCCAGGAGCCTGGCAGCTGTGAGAGGTGGGAAGGGCTCAGCCTGGCTGGGGATGGCAGTGGCACACCCAGAGCCACGGAAATCCCGGCTGCTTTCCCTCCCGGGGGAGTCTGGGCTGTAAAAAACAGAACTGCAGGTTAAAAGTGGCACTGAACAGTTCCCCCTCCTGGCAGGGCTGGCCCAGGCCTCCCCCAGCCCTGGGCACTGCCAGGGAGTGGATTCGTGTCCTGGGACATTCCCTCCATCCAGGGGTGTCAGCAGCCCCAGGAAGGGACAGCAGGTCCTGAGCAGTGCCTGGCACAGACCTGGATTCGTGTCCTGGGACACCACTTTGGTTTATTGCAGGAGGGCAGAAAGAAGCAGCTTCACGGATCCTGGTGCCCGAGGAGCGCTGCTGGACACTTTTCCTCTCTTTGGCACCCGCAGCACAGCTTTGTTTTAAACCATGGAAGCAAAAGGGAACTTCCCAAAGCTGCTGTAGCTCCCCACTGCTGCCTCCACCACACCTTTGCTACCACAGCGGGGGTTTGAACCCCAGGAAAAATCGGGTTGTAATAATGTCCTTACAGCACATCCCTAGTGCAGAACCATTTCAAACTGCAATTACTGGGATAAAAAGCATGGGGGAAAAAAGAAATCAAGGGATGGAGAGTTGCACTAGGCTGACACTGCTCAGCCCTGGCTTTTTGTGGCCCTATCTGGTGTTGGCAGCCATACTCAGACCCCTCTGACCATCAGCTCAAAGGCTCTACAAGGGGCAGGGAGGGCTCAGCCCTGGCCCCACAGCAGCAGGAACGATGCAATTACAGGGAGAAATATTGCTTTGCAGTCTCTTGACTATTAGGAAATATTTTAAGTAATTGTTTTTTGCTGAAGAGTGATCTGGGCAGGGGAGCACTCCTGGAAGCTCGAGAGCTCTCCATTAATTTTGGCTGTAGCCCGGAGTCTAACACAGCTCTGCTCCAAATTGCTGCTTCAAACGCAGCAGCTCTTCAGGGGTGACCCATTCCCATTGCAGCTCCATCTCCCAGCTGTGTTTTTTCCTGCCCCTGACCCAGGGGCTGCTGCCACACTGTCACCAGCAGCAGCCTGAGAGCTTCACAGGGTGTCTGCAAAAACCAGCAGCACTGTATCAGTGACAGTATTTCCCACCGATTCTGGGCCGTGGCTGCTGCATCCTCCCACAGAACCAGGCTGGGAAAGGTCCCCAAAGTCATGGAGTGCCAGAACATCCCTGTGGGGGCCCAGCACACCCCAGACTCTGGCAGGGGCTCAGAGACCCTGGCACCAAGTCAAAACCACCTGTGGGTTCCATTTTAGCACGTGGTAAAAGCTGTCAATTTTGTGTGAGGAATTACAAGGGTTTTAGCAGTGTGATATTTGAATTAACACAGGGTGGAAAAGTAGAATTTTGGCATTTTTAGAATAGGGTTCAAGGGGGTACATAAATTATAGATATTGGCACATTGTTATAAACAGACTATAGGTAATTTTTGATATGAAAGGTAAACAGTGCCCTGAGGGCAGACAGAACACCATGGGCTCCTTGCTAGGCAAGCAGCACTCGCTGTCCTGGCACTGCTGGCACCCTGGGGATAGCAGAACTCACTGTCCTGGCACTGCTGGCACCCTGGGGACAGCAGAACTCAATGTCCTGGCACTGCTGGCACCCTGGGGACAGCAGAACTCACTGTCCTGGCACCCTGGGGACAGCAGAACTCAATGTCCTGGCACTGCTGGCACCCTGGGGACAGCAGCACTCGCTGTCCTGGCACTGCTGGCACCTCAAGGACAGCAGAACTCAATATCCTGGCACCTCAAGGACAGCAGCACTCGCTGTCCTGGCACACCTGCCCCACCCTGGCACCGCTGGCTCCCGACCAGCACGTCCTGGCAGAGCAAGCAGAGGTTTCTCTGGGAGGTGCAGACCATCTCCTCGTCTCTGGGAGGTGGGAGGTGATGCTGCAGCTCCCCAGGCACTGCCCAGCCGTGAGGAGCTGGGCACACCATGCCAGCCTCTGAGCAGGGCTGGGCAGGGATCTGCAGGGATCAGCTCCCAGAACCTCTGCACAAACCATCCCCACAAAGAAATCCACAGGAATTCAAGAGCCAAACTGCACTCGAGTCTCAAATGTGAGCGACATTGTTCTAATCTGACTTCTGAAGTGTTAATAAAAGCACCCGAAGGACATAAAATGACAACCACTGCTTTACAGGAGGTTTCCTTCCCCAGCAGTGAAGGGAAATATTTCCTTCAAAGCAGCAACATCCTTCCCTCACCGAGCAGCTGAGGTGGCTTTAATTGCCAGAGCAGCTCTTATCGAATTGGTGTGAGCTGTTTCTCGTGGTGTTGCTATGAGATAGCACAGCACATAACTCAGACAGGTTCTCAGTGACGAGAGCAGCTTGCAAATCAGCTAAATAACAATTTAGTCCTAATGGTGACCAAAAATAGCCAGACAAAACCCAAAAAAACAAAAAAAAAAAACCAACTGATGCCATTGTGCATGAACAAAACCTCCAGTCTATAGGATTGCAGGAATTCCCCAAAGACCTTTATCTTATGTAAAAAAAAAAACCCAAAAAACCCAAAAAACCCAAAAA
Source organism: Taeniopygia guttata (assembly GCF_048771995.1). Taxonomy (NCBI): domain Eukaryota; kingdom Metazoa; phylum Chordata; class Aves; order Passeriformes; family Estrildidae; genus Taeniopygia; species Taeniopygia guttata. The sequence continues at coordinate 624,951 of NC_133033.1, read as the reverse complement.
ACAACAACCTAAAGTGGTTATTTGCACTGTTTTCACCTGAAATACTTTGCTGGCAGCCCTTGATTGGCAGCTCCAAGCCCAGCTCTGCTGGCTCTGACTTAAACCACAACCCAAATCTGCACCAGGGCTGTGCTGCCCCTCCTCTCCTCAGCCCAGTGGGCAGCTCTGTCCCCTCTCCCTCTGCCCACAGACACGGCTCCTGGCCATTCTCTGTGCCAGCTGGGTGGGACGTGCTGCAGGAAATGTGTCCCCTGCATCCCTGCCCTCCCAGCCTGGCCACCGCTGCTGTCCTGGGCAGCACTGACAGAACCAGAGGACACGGCCTCGGCTACGGCAGGGGAGGTACAGGGTGGATATTAGGAAAAAAAATTCACCGAAAGAATAATAAAGTTCTGGAATTGTCTTCCCAGGTGTGGGAACCCAGGGCTTCCCTCTGGCTGCCCTGGGACCCTGGCAGGGGTCAGGAACGCCCCTGGACAGAGCCCCCAGAGACACTGGCTGTGATCTCTGGCCATGGAAAAGAGTTTTCAATCTTACAGGATGAATTACAAGCTCTGAGGGTTTGATATTAGTAATAATTAAGTGTTGCACAGGTGCAAAAGTCAAATTTTAGGATTCTAGATAAGGGGTCCAAAGGGGACATGATGGAGGAAATTGGGTGTGTCTTGTCCTTTTTCTCCTTCTTCATGCCCTCCATGTTTCACTGTGGTGTTGGCATTTTTCTGTTGGTTCAGGCTGGGGACACACTGTCCAACGTAGGTGACAGATATTGGCACGTTATTGTAAATCCAGCACAGGTAGTTTGTGGTATTTAATGTTTGTACCATCCCACTGAGGGCAGAGCCCCACACGCTGCCCTGCAGGACAGAGCTGCGGCAGGGCAGCAGAACATGTTAGAGATAAACAGAATAAACAACCTTGAAACCAGCACAGACCAATTATGGCTTCTGCTTTGGCAACGGGGCTGACAGACAGAGACTTTCTACAGTCTCGGGATCATCAATACCTCAGATTCCGACACCCAGGGAGGTGGTGGAATCACCATCTCTGGATGTGTTTAAAGTCTGGCCATGGCACTCGGGGCTGTAGTCTAGTGAGGTGTCAGGGACCTGCTGAGCTTGGAGGTCTCTTCCAGCCTCATCATCCTGTGAGTCTGTGATTCTGTGATCCTGTCATTCTGTCATTCTGTGGTTCTGTGATTCTGTCATTCTGTCATTCTGTGATCCTGTCATTCTGAGCCAGCCCTGTCCCCAGCAAGCCGTCAGGACCATTGTCCCCCCTTAAGCCCCGGCACAGCTCCAGCTGTGCTCTCTGGCAGATGTTTTTGGTGGGAAGATGAAGGCAGGACGCTGCGTTCCCCACATCTGCAGCAGCTGGGGAAGGGAATGCCAAAGGCACGGGGACCAGTGCCCGCAGGTGCCCTTGCACAGCACAGCAGAACTCGGGTGGCACTCAGGGCAGCTGGAGCCTGGGATGCAGCAAAACCCCGGCAGCGAAGCTCAGCTCCTAAAGCCAATGCTGACCTGCACCCCAGACCCCAAACTTAGGCATAAAAAGATGGAGCTGCAAATCAGGAGCTATTAAAAACAGAAAAAAAAATAAAAATCAGAGTTCTTGATTTCTACTTCGAGATAAGCCCCCTCCTCCCCTCCCTTTTATTAGAGGAAATTAAAATGATATTGCTCTGAGCAATTTTTCACTTGCTGCCAAAGCAGAGGAGGACTGAGACCTCCAGAAAATATGTGGGCTTTGCCTTCATATTTAATAATTTAATGGAGGCAACTTTCCTTCTTGAATCCAAACTCCAAAGCTTGCCAAGGAGATGCTGATCCCGGGTGGGGAGCGGGTCAGGATTCCCGGGCAGGTCCGAGGGACTGGCAGCCCCCCAAGCCCTGGAGCCCCGCCGCCTTTTCCCCGGCAGATTTAAGGGTACAGATTTAATTAGGGCAGCGTGGCTTGTACAGGATGTCTGATTTCAAAGTAAAATCGGAGCATTATCCATAATGTTATGCAAAGCACCATAGCAACAGCGAGGAGCCTTCGAAGAAATGCTAATGAGGGGAGAAATGCTAATGAGGGGAGAAATGCTAATGAGCGGAGCTGTTCTGCACAGCCCGGCCTGGCCAAGCGAAAACAAACACCCCACTTAAAATTCCTAGCAAGAACTCACACATTCCTGCACCAGAAAAACCCCACTGCCAGAAATTCCTGATCACAGCATCCCGGAGAAATTCCTGATCAAAGCATCCCAGAGAAATTCCTGATTGAAACATCCCGGAGAAATTCCTGATCGAAACATCCCGGAGGAATTCCTGATCGAAGCATCCCAGAGAAATTCCTGATTGAAACATCCCAGAGAACTTCCTGATTGAAGCATCCCAATCGAAGCATCCCAGAGAAATTGCTGATCACAGCATCCCAGGGGAAGGGCACAGATCTGCCCTGGGAACACTCCCCAGACCCGGCCGGGCTGCCTGAGGACTCCTGGAAGGGCTGGGGTGTCCACCCAGGGTCCCAGGGAATGTGGAACCTGCTCCCAGCACACACCCCCAGGCTCCAGAGGCACAGGAAAACCTGATAAAGTTGGGAACAAGCCCCCAAGCCCCAAACTGAGATGATTGGTGAAGGACACAAAACACGTGCATGAAAAGGAAAGGGTTAAAGCACAGAATCTGCTGAGCTGGAGGGGATCCATGAGGAACATGGACTGCAAGTGTGAGCCCTGCCCAGGACAGGAGTCCCCCTTGTCCTGAGAGCATTTCCAGGTTTGGGGCAGAACCGTTCCAACCACAGCATGTCCCCAACTCGAGACCCCAGTCCTTTGTTTGGCATCCCAGGGTGAGACAGGGAGAGAACAGTGCACTGAAGACTCGGATAAACCAAACTGATTGGAACTAAATCAGCCTAACGAGCTCCAGAAACTCATTAAATGCTGAACTAGCCAGCCCTGAGCAGGCAGCACAGCCGGGCGCAGGGTGCCCCGGCAGCAGCGCCAGTGCAGCTTCAGGAGCACAAATAATCACAGATAGGATTATCTGCAGGTGCTTTTGCTGAGAGCTCTGGGAATTGGGGTACAGACCCAAATCTGACTCCCACACGGCTTTCCAGCTGAACCTATTTTCTATTCTATCCTTATATAACTTAGATACTAATTATTAGACTTATATTGTTCTGCTGTATACATTGACTTTATTCAAGCATGAGTTTCTCGTGATCTTTCTTAGGCCCCTGACCACAGTTTCTCGTGATTATTCTTACGATTAGACAGTAATTATATTTAATTACTAAACAATCATCACATCTAACAATTATATCATTTATCATGCACTAGCTACACAGGTGCAGTTCTAGCAAGGTACAAGGCCTACATGTACCCAGGGTATTTATTTTTTCAGGCCCTACTAAGCTTAATTTTCCTTTTAACCCTAAATCCCCATGATTTTAAAACCTTTTACTCAAATCTGCCCTTGGGGGGCACAGGGTGTCTGCCAAACCCGCCCCTGCTCTGCTCACCTGGACACCACTCCCGGGCTGCTGCTGGGGAGTAACACAAAACCAGGGCTGAGCACCCCAAAATCATCCAGGGAAATGGAAAAAGCAGCCTGAAAACTGGACAAAACCACCCAGGAACGAGTTCAAAAACGTCTTTTCCCTCCCCAAAGCTGCCAGGTCTTGATTCAGTCAGGTCTGAAAGCTCCAGCTGTAACAGAGCTGTCCAAGGTACAATTACAGGCAAACTGACCCTTAGCATGGATTAGCCTCAGAAAAGGGAATTCTGTGATGCCACTCCACTTTAAATCCACCTTTTCTATTTATTTAGACAGCTGACACTTTGAAATAAATGCAAATAAATGCCAGTTTTCTGAGGCACACATCCCATTCCTCATCCTCTCGTCATGGCCTCAACTCTCCTGGAAATTCTAGGATTTAGCAGCTGCCTTTAATATTTTCCAAGCATGGCACTAATGGAGCAGAAGAGAAGGAGCAAAGTGACAGTAGCACCTGGAGAGCTTCAGACCAGCTTCCAGAGGACACATTAAATCCAGACACTGGTTCATTCAAAGCAGGGTTCCATATTATAATCTATCAATCTGTATTTGCTTTGCAAAATGTAATGGAAAATGCTAATAGGATTTACTTGTGAAATGAAATTGGATTACATCTTATCTATTTTAACTTGATTTGGTGGAGCATTCCTTCAGCACCAGCCAGCAGCTTCAGTGGCTCCTCTTCCCCCATGTCCCCCCATCCTTTTGGAGTTCAGAGAGATTCTCAGGCCACCCTTTTCCACAGGGAAATTAGGGAGGACAGACAGAAATTAAGTATAAAATGTAGTTGCTGGTGTAATGAACCCCCTGTAAGTGATTAGAGCCACGGCACAGGAGCGCCTGGTGTGCATGGGGCTGCAGGCTGCCAGCCCAGAAACTCGGAATTCACAGAGTCCCTAAAACCTGAGCGCTCGGGGTCCCTGAGCAGCCTCTGCGTGCCCTGAACAGGCACGGGCCAGCAGCTCCCTGCACCGGGAATGGCACCGGGAATGGAGACAGGGAATGGCACTGGGAATGGAGACAGGGAATGGCACTGGGAATGGAGACAGGGAATGGCATCGGGAACAGCCAGGAATGGCACTGGGAATGGAGACAGGGAATGGCACCGGGAACAGGGACAGGGAATGGCACCGGGAACGGAGACAGGGAATGGCACCGGGAACGGAGACAGGGAATGGCACCGGGAACAGGGACAGGGAATGGCACCGGGAACGGAGACAGGGAATGGCACCGGGAGCGGGGACAGGGAATGGCACTGGGAACAGAGACAGGGAATGGCACTGGGAATGGAGTCAGGGAATGGCACCAGGAGCACAGCCAGGGAATGGCACCAGGAATACAATAATGGAATGGCACCAGGAGCACAGCCAGGGAATTGCAGCAGGAGTTGGTGAGAACAGCAGCAGAGGAAAAGGACTCACAGAAACATTCAGGTTGGAAAAGCCCCCCAGGACACCAAGTCCTGCCTCCCCCCAGCACTGCCAAAGCCACCACCAAGCCACATCCACAGGCACCAAGTGGAAGGACGGAGTTTCTGGGGAGGAAGCCTCGCTCCTGTCAGTTTGGTGTGGAAGTGGAGTGCCACTGCACTGTCCCCGTGCCCGAGGAGCCCTGGTGCCACCGGAGCAGAGCGGTCTGGGCAGCAGGGAATGTGGCCCCACAGGGGCTCTGCTGCCCACATCAGCTGGGACAGGGCCTCTGGGGCAGACACCACGCTGACACCCCCTGTTTGTGACCACTAAAGCTGCCACAGCGACTCCAAAACCAGGAACAAATCACACGCTGCGTAACTGAGCTTAACCAAAGAAAACTTAGCATGAACAAGAGAAATGCTTCACATTGTCCTGTCTGAGTTTTCTCACATGTTGGGGAAAAAGAACATTTCACATCACGCTGAGTGCCAAATCAGACTCAGACCCAAGCTGAGAGCACCTCCTGGGTGTGGAAATCCCACCAGGTCAGAGCTGCTGGTGCCACCAGCACCCAGCAGGTCCCACAGCAGCGGTGGGGCTGCAGGAGCACCCAGCTGCTCCTCTGGGAGCATCTCACACTCCCACGGGGATCAGGCCCATCCAAGGACCCAGGCAGAGGTTCTCATCTCCTCACATCACTTCCAGCACCACCACCACAGGAGAAACCAGGGAAAGCTCAGCGACATCAGCCTCAGCAGCCCCCAGAACCTGCTCAGACCATCACCCAAAAACGAGAACCCAAAAACCTCAGAGCACAGCTCCCTCAGCCACTGTGACAAAGCCAGCAGCTCCAGTTTGCTGCTCCAGACTCTCCTTCTGCACCACACTGAGGGAATAGCAAATAACAGCACTTACAGTATACTGTGACTTTCACTTTTTTCACGTCTGGGACCGAGACGTCGTTCTCTGCGCTGCACTCGTACTCCCCAGCCTGGTCTCTGGTGATCCCATAGATGTCCAGGTACTGCCCGCTCTCAAAGGGCTTGGCTGAAATGAAACCATCAGAAAAGAAATTACTGCTGAGCACACAGCTCCTGAAATCCAGCACCTCCAGCAACCAGAGTTTGACAGCTCAGCCTCGGCAGCTCCCACACAGCAACCCCAGCTCCACGGGGAGCTGAAATCCCAAAAACTCCCAGAGCAACCCCAGCTCCACGGGGAGCTGAAATCCCAAAAACTCCCAGAGCAACCCCAGCTCCACGGGGAGCTGAAACCCCAAAAACTCCCAAAGCAACCCCAGCTCCACGGGGAGCTGAACCCCCAAAAACTCCCAGGGCAACCCGAGCTCCACGGGGAGCTGAAACCCCAAAAATTCCCAAAGCAACCCCAGCTCCCCGTGGAGCTGAACCCCCCAAAGTCCCAGAGCAACCCCAGCTCCACAGGGAGCTGAAGCCCTAAAAATTCCCAAAGCAACCCCAGCTCCACGGGGAGCTGAAACCCCAAAAACTCACAGATCAACCCCAGCTCCACGGGGAGCTGAACCCCCAAAAACTCCCAGAGCAACCCCAGCTCCACGGGGAGCTAAAACCCCAAAGTCCCAGGGCTGACCAGAGGGTCTCACCTGACCCAGCTCCCCACAGAAACTCAACAGCCCCGAGATGCACCAGCGTAATTTGCACCCGATGGGTGCCACAGAACAGAGCTGGAACCCATCAGGAATTGTCTCAGCTGGAACCCACCAAGAATTGTTCCAGAACACTGACCCAGATCAGCTGGAACCCACTGGTTATTGTTCACAGCCCAGGAACAGCTAGAACCCATCAGGAATTGTTCCAGAACACTGGCCCAGCTCAGCTGGAACCCACCAGGAATTGTCTTGTTTTAGAGGAACCCATCACTCAGGAATGTCTCACAGCCCAGGAACACGTTTTTTGTCCCCCCCTGACGTGGGGTACAGGTGCTTTTCCCCAGCTCCCGAAATCCCAGCCCCTCCCAGCCCTCCCCTCCTGTCCCACCCTGCGGGGAGTGTTTGGTGTCCCTCAGCTGGAGCTGCTCCCTGCTCCCAGCCTCTCCAAGGCAATTCACAGCTTTGGGTTCCTCACAGCAGCCCCCACCACAGATGCTGGAAATTATACATCTAAGGGTTTAAAAGCCTTGCTGGAAGTGTTTTCCCAGCCTGAAAGCCTTTAATTGGCTGTTAATAACTGTGGCTGTGGGGACACTGCTGTGTCTGGCCATCAAGGGGTGAATGAATTATTGGTGTATAATAATTGACCAGGGCTTGGCTGGCTCTGGAAAGAGGAGGAAACGTTGGGCTGGTTCTGAACACTGACATATCTCCTGAGATACACACACTGCTCATTCAACACTGCAATGTTTCTCAGGTAAAAATGACCTGGTATCTGTGGGAATAAGCTCAGCCTGCGTTAAAACTCTAATTTTCATTGCATTCTATGAGTTATTAATGAGTTCATCTACTTTCATTGAAAAGCAAGAAATGTTTCCCATTTATCTTAGAATTGTCAAAAAGGAAAAGACCCTGCTCATTTCTGTGCAATGCTTTTGGGCAGTTTTAGTTTGTATCTCTCTAAGATTTTGATCTCGCTCTTGTCCCTCAGTTCCTTCACAAAGCCCCAGTTATTTGACCATCTTAGCTGGAGTATTCTTCTCCTGACAAGTGTATTTTAAAGAGAATTTTTTAAAGGGTTTTAGAAGGCCTGAGGGTTTCTAGGAATGCCTTTAATTGTTCCTGAAGGGATGCTCAGCCTGCTGAGATGGCCCTGCTAACAGTGGCCCTTTGCTGAGGAGTGTCCTGGGAGGGCCCAGCTGCAGGGCAATGTCACCTCAGCTGGCAGTGGCTCCTGGACCGAATGTCCTTAATTGGAGCCCAACGCCAAACCTGCCCAGGCTGGCACCCACCAGTCCTGGGAAAACGAAAAGGCCAAAATCCCCATAACTGAGCCCAGAGGACGTGGCCCTTCCACGCAGAGCTGAGGTTTGGGAAGTTGTTTTGGGACTGATTTTATTGCTGATCCGAAGGCGAGGGGAGGAATGCCACCCAGCCCTTTCCACTGGGTGCTCTGCTGCCTGTAAACCATTAATTAATGCCCTCATTTACTCCCCTGGAGCTCCTGGGGAGCCCCAGCTCCTGTCTGATAGCAGGGACCATGATTTAATGACAAGCTATGCCTTCATCAGCTGAACAACCCCCCAGGATAACCAGCGGGACGTTAAATTCCTATCAAATACTCATAAAAATCCTCAGCCTGGGAAAATCTCCTTCAGCCACAGGTCCTGGAGCCCTGCTCCTCCCAGCACTGGCCTCTCCCTACATCAGTCCTCCTCCTGCTTTGGGAAAGCTGCTGGCCAGGAGGGATGGATGCAAAACCCTGAGAAGAAGGCAAGAGAGCAGGGAGGAACTGGAAAACATGAACCTGGGCATTACCAGAGTCCTGGAATGGTTTGGGTTGGAAGGGATCTCAAATCCCCTCTCACTGCACTGTGCCATGGTAGGGACACCTCCCCCTGTCCCAGCTGCTTCAGCCTGGCCTGGGCACTGCCAGGGCTCCAGGGGCAGCCCCAGCTGCTCGGGGCACTCAGGGCCTGGCAGGGAAGGATTCCATCCCAAAGTGACCCTCCTTCACCTGCGCTGTCCCTGCCTCCCTGGGCAGCCCCTTCCTTGGGGAACTTCTGCCAAAAGCAAAGCGGAAAAGGACTTTGGTGCACAGCACTTGAATTTTGGCCAAGAGGAAGGTTTATCGGGAGATTTCTGAGTGCCAGCTGCTGCTGCTGCCAGCAGAGCTTTGCCCAAGCAGTGGTGGGACACGGCAGAGCCACAGCTGGAGCGGGGACCCGGCACAACTTCATCCTTTAACATTCTGCCTTCATTCCCAAATATCGATGCTGCGCTTTGCCGGGAAATGTCAGAACAAAACAAGTAATACCTGCAATTTATTCGGGTGACATTTCAACAATACAGATTTGGAGATTACAGCCCGCAGCCCGATGCTGTTACGCTGAGTGGGGAGATTTGCTGGATTTACATAATGGGGCTGCGTAATGAATATTTATAGAATGCGAGCATTTACATAATGACTGCAAGTTAAACATGCACAATAAAGATTCCAGGCCAATAATTTACGGACTAAGTTTAAAAATCACCTTGAAATGCATTTTATTTTTATTCCTACGAAAGGTTCAATTTATCTCTTGTTCAGAAAAATTGAATCCGACCTCATGCGAGTCGAGGCTGTGTTGATGTAAATCATGATCATATCCTGGAATTAGTCTACATTGAGTCATTTGTATTCAGAGATTTCAGTTCCTTATCTTTTAGCAGCAGCTTTGACAAACAATTTGAGAATATTCTAAATATGCTTGGTTAATATAATTTAGTGCTGGATGGGAGATGCGCTGCCTGCCTGGGAGGCTCATTAGTGCCGCTGGGAATTACAGCCAGAGCGGGCAGGAATTAGCAAGTGCAGATGAAGCTGAGCAGGAGGAGGTGAGGTGCTGCAGACAGAATACCAAGCACGGAGGATCTGATGGAGCCCTGGCACAGAACACCCACTGCCCCTGGGGCACAGAACTGCCCCTGCCCCTCCTGGGCTTGCTCCCACCACATCTAGCAGCATTCCTGAGCAAGGAGCCCCTGGGCCCGAGCTCTGCCTCTGCAGCCCCAGCTGTGCCTGTGAACCCCAGATCCCTGGGGATGGAGTGTCCAAGGTGGGCTTGGAGCGAGGAACACATCCAGGGGGTCCCTGCAAGCCCTTCTGACTCCCTGCATCAATTTCCACAGATTCATTTGGGTTGGAAAGTCCCTCTGGGTCCCTGGGGTCCACCACTGACCATGTCCCCAGGTGCCTGAGCTCCAGAGGAGGATGCTCTGCCTCCCCCCCAGCCCCTGCTGCTGCCTGAGTGCAATAATTCTCCTTTTCTCCCTCTCCAGGAACATCACCCCAGCTCCTTTCTGCAGCCACTCAAACTCTTTAAGCCATTAATCCAAGGTATCACCAGGGCTTCCAATAAAATTTTATTTGACATTTAGTTAAAATCCATTTTCTGCTACAACTGAATTTTTCCTCCAGTCCCTTGATGGACACTTCATCGTCATTGTTTTAAAGGTCAGAAGTGAGGGTTTTTTCCCAGATCTCGCTTTGTAAAGCCAACTGTTCCTCAGGATGATGAGAGGCTGTGGCAGCCCACAGAACCCTTCTTGCCTGAAATTACAGGGATTTTGTGCAGGCTGGGGGAGCAGAGCAATCCCTCCCTGCAGAGCTGCAGAGGCAGCTCCAGTCCTGCCTGGGACACAGCTGGGACACAGCTGGGGAGCACAACATCCTCGTTTCCAGAGCAGGCATCTCCCCAGAGCCCCTGCTTTGCTCCCAGGGAGCAGCTCCAGTGGCCCTGACACGAAACCTTTCCTTTCAGCGTGCTGTGAGGAGCCAGGGGGATACATGGAAATACCAAACAGCATTCCTTCCCTCGCCCTTCTGTTCCCAATTTTTCATACACTTCATTTAATGCGTTCAGCAAAACCGTTCTGATAAGCTGTGCCATGGAATAATGCTTCAGTATCCTGGAATATCCTCAGGGAGGGACCCACCAGCATCATAAATCCCAACTCTGACACCCCAAAAATCCCACCCTGTAGCAGTAGAAGAAAAGACAGTGAACTAAACCTACTGCATGACCCCTTCCTGTGTTTAACTCTCATGTTTCCCGTTTCTAGAGAGCCCCTGTGCTCCTCATCTCATCCTAGCTTGGATTTTTACTGGAATTGTTTGATCCATGGCTGGATTACAACACATGTAAGGACATACATTAATTTTTAGGTGCCCTGTCCTCATTCCTGTGTTACAGTGATGCCTGAAGTTTGAGCTCCCATATTTTCTAGACTCTGCACTGCGTTGGTTTATAATTCTGAACTTCACATAACGTGTCAGCAGCTCTCCCCACAGCTCAGTCAGACAGAACAATCCTTTTCCAGCCCAGAACCAAGGACACCACTGCAGCTTTGATGCTGCTGAGCCAGGGACAGCAAAACGACTTGTACAATTTCAGAAGGCAAAATGAGCGTTCATTCAAAAGCACCTCTATTTTATAGAGAACATTGTGAACATTAATTTCATTGGTCTTAGAGTAAAACCATTTCACCTGGTTGGTGCACTGGACTCAGGTCAGTGTGGCAGAACATATTTATGAAGAATATGAACAGAAAGAGAGATAATAGATAATTTACATTCCTCTGGGACTTCTTCCCAGGCTTAGCCTGGCTGAAATCTTTCTTTTTCTCTCTGACTGAACTGAGCATATCCACACAGCTTCAGCCCCAAAAAGTGCAAACAACAGGGAATGGAGGAGAGCAGGCTGGGAGGGTGGGGCTGCAGCACCTGGAGCTGGAATTGAACAATTAACCCAAATAAATGGACCAAAACTTATAAAAGTGTGAAAACTCGTGACTCAGAGTCCATCTTGGTGTAGAGCCTTGGCCAGGCTCTTGCATTGCCCGAGGTGTAGCCTTTGAAGGGCCTTTAATAAATCCCTTTGATAAATAAATAAATATTCCTGTAGCTCTGCCCAGCCCCTGCTCCAGGCAGCCTCCCAAGGAGTCACTTGCCAGCTCTGACCCCGTTGTGTTGGTACTGGACATGAAATGAGCACACAGAAGTTTGGTAAGCTCAAAAGAGAAAAAGACCCGGTTTTATTCAATCATCTGGTATTTATAGAATTCCAAAGGTGACCGTGGATTGGAGGATGGAATTGTCACCTCTCTGACCACACTGGTCAAAGATCAATCAATAATTTCTCTGCACCCACAGAGAAATATGTAAACTATTCTATTTATACACGAAACTGTGTGGGAACTCTGACTCTCAAGTACGTAACCATCATCAGAAGGCTGAAGAAGTTTTATGAGAACTTTAAAACTTTCAGAAGAACTATAAAAGAAACCTAACCCGTTTAAAAACCAGGGCAGCCGCCGCTGGCTGCCCAGGCCGAGGGTGGCACGGGCGGGCACGGCGTGTCAGGCACTCACCCGAGGGGGAGATGTGTCTCCAGGAGATGGAGGGCTCCGGCTTCCCCGTGGCCAGGCACACCAGCGTGACGTTGCTGCCCTCGTTCACCACGACGTCGCTGGAGATCCGGAATATCTTGGGAGCGACTGCAACGAGACGGGGACAGGGGTCAGGGCAGCTGGGGTCACCGGGCACACACGGGGTTATGTGCAGCAGATACAATCCACGCCATCTCCAGCATGATATTTGTGATATTGAATATTTGCTGGAGTACACACGTCTGTATTAGGAGTCCCCCCACCCTCGCAGGCGAAACCTGGTGTGTGTTGAAACCCGATTTACAGGTAAAAGGATGTGGCTCTCTGGAGGTATCTGAGGGGATACGGGGCCTGATCCGAGCTGGATATCATGGAAATCCTCGGGCAGATACATGTGAATGCAGGGTTCCCTTAAATTTCATCAAGGGTTTCACTGTCCCCCCCTGCCTTGTCCCCAGCCCCTCTCCAGGCCCTGCCAGGGGCTCTGAGCTCTCCCTGGATCCTTCTCCTCCCCAGGTGAGCATCCCCAGCTCTCCCAGCCTGGCTCCAGAGGGGCTCCAGCCCAGCCCAGGCTGCCAGGCAGGCACAAACCCTCCCCAGCTTGTGCTGAAGCCACGAAGATCTGACCCACAGGAAATGTGCAGGCTTTTGTGGCGTTTTGGGGCTTCCCAGCAGGAACTTTCCAGCCTTTCTGAGGGAAGATTGGAGCTGTGACATGGTAGAAGGTGGAGAATTTTCCAGACTTAGAGGGTGCAGATTAAGTGATTTCCTTTTAAGCACGAGCTTTGTTCCATTCCTAATTGACTGGGCTCTTCTTTAATCTGGGCTTTACAGTGAGGAAATTAAATCAAACCTCGCTGAGGATGTCTGTAAGTCTCGTTACAATGACACTGAGCAGGTCACAGCGTTGATGCCTTTCCAAAATAGAATTAGAAAAGAAATGAATCTGAGAGGTCCATTAATTAAAATAACCCCCAAATAAGCAGAGAGCTGCAGCCCAGTGCAATCCTGTCAAATGACAGGAGTGATGCAGGCTGACCTGGGGCTGATGGCACACCATGGATGTTCTTACTGGCACTGATTTCCCAGGAACATCCCGGGACAGAAATTGGCTCCCACAGCATTTCTGGAGCCTGGCAGCCTGAGACAAATCAGGATTTCTGCCGTAGCAGTGTGCTGCTAATTTTTCTGCTGTTTACTGCCTGATAGGGATCATTGCATTCTGATCACTAAAATCTGTGGAATTTGTTAATTATGTCTCGAGTATATGTGCCGCATCACAATGGAATGTTAATATTTATTAGGAATTTAAAAATGTTTGTTTTGCATCCGTATTTCTTCCCACACCTCTGAAGAGGCTGATCTCGGAGCAGATTTGGCATTTAAAATCTGCTCTGCTGAGCTTGGAGAGCACATTAAACCCATCACTGAGCTGCTCCCCACTTCAGCAGCTCCTGCCTCCCACCCAGACCACGTGGAGCTGTGAAGGTCAGGGAAAAAATTAAATAAAGCAGCAAATAAACATTTATTCAGAAAATGGATTAACGGAAGGCCGAGGAAATGAGATAATAAACAAGGATGAAAGAGGAATTAAACTCCCAAGTAAATTTGGTGCGGGGGTCCAACATGGAAAGTGCTTTGCAGTCATCTGGCTTTTTCTTTTTTAATGTTAAATGAAACCATTAATTTAATGTTAATGTTTCAACGTAAACCCTTCCCTTTTTGCACAATGCCTTTAATTTAAACTCTCCTTTCTGGAGAGGGTGTGTGACCAAAGGCCTGGGGAGCTGCTGCAGGAGGAACAGAGAGAAGCAGGGGTGCTGAGCTGTGGGAGAAGAAGGCTCAGGGAGCCCCGAGCTCCCCTTGTCCCAGGATTTACAGGAACAAAGCAGGTGGGACCCCTGCCAAACACAGCCCAGTGTGCTGGGAGGGTCTGGGAGCTGCTGGCCAGGGAAGGGGCTCGGGAGGGCCCGGCTGGGCTGGCACCCCCACCAGTCCACAGTCAATTCCACAGTCAATTCTACAATCCCACAATCAATTCCACAATCAATTCCACAATCAATTCCACAATCAATTCCACAATCAATTCCACAGTCAATTCCACAGTCAATTCTACAATTCCACAATCAATTGCACAGTCAATTCTACAATTCCACGACTTCACAATGAATTCCACAATTCCACAATCAATTCTACAATTCCACAATCAATTCCACAATCAATTCTACAATTCCACAATCAATTCTACAATTCCACAGCTCCACAATTTCACAATGAATTCCACAATTCCACAATCAATTCTACAATTCCACAGCTCCACAATTTCACAATGAATTCCACAATTCCACAATCAATTCTACAATTCCACAGCTCCACAATTCCACAATGAATTCCACAATGAATTCCACAATTCAACAATTAATTCACAATTCCACAATGAATTCCACAATGAATTCCACAACGAATTCCACAATTAATTCCACAATTAATTCCACAATGAATTCCACAATTCCACAATGAATTCCACAATTCCACAACTAATTCCACAATGAATTCCACAACGAATTCCACAATTCTACAATTACAATGAATTCCACAATGAATTCCACAATGAATTCCACAATTCTACAATTAATTCCACAATTCCACAATGAATTCCACAATTCCACAATGAATTCCACAATGAATTCCACAATTCCACAATGAATTCCACAACTAATTCCACAATGAATTCCACAATGAATTCCACAATGAATTCCACAACAAATTCCACAATGAATTCCACAACAAATTCCACAATGAACTCCCCAATGAGTTCCCAGTTCCCTCCAGCAGCGCACCCATGGCAGCAGCAGGAGCTGCCCAGGCCTGGGGGTGCTGTCCCCTCCCTAGCTGTCCCCTCTCTGGCTGTCCCCTCCCTGGCTGTCCCCTCCCTGGCTGTCCCCTCCCTGGCTGTCCCCATCCCTGGCCGTGCCCTCCCTGGCCGTGCCCCCAGTGCTGCAGTGGCACCCTGGGCACCCTCCTGGGCTGAGCTGCCTGGAGGAAGGGCTGGAAGCAGCAGGGGAGCCCTGGGCTCCTCGGAGGGACAGCATAAAATTGATTTCATCAGTGTGGGGAATAGCTGGAAATCACTGCCAGGCACAGGAAACTGATTCTTGCTCTTCTTTTTATGGCTTGGTGTAATAATTGGTTTTTATGAGAAATCCATAGAAAAATTAAAATGTGCTTATGAGGGTGATTAAGCTCCATTCCCACTAACTGAGAATCCTCAGTCTTCCCTGCCACACTCCCCCTCTCTGCCTCATGGGCTCAGGAATTTCAGCGTGGCAGGAAATCCCTAAATTCCCTTCTTTCCTTCTCCTGTTCTTTCCTTCTTCTGTTCTTCCCACTGTAACCAGAAGGACAAAGCAGCTTGTGCCTGGAAAACCACACACAGCCAGAACAGTCAAACCATGGAATGATGGAGCCCTTAAGGCTGGAAAGGAGCTCTAAGAACATCATGTCTGACCATCATTTTGAGGGGAAAAATGGGGAAAACACGACAGGGAATCAAAGGAAAGATTTAAGGAAAAAAAACCAAACCCAATGCAGGTTGCAATGGAATAGTTAAATATTATTAAAATGGTTCAAAATGTCAGGAGTGCAGAGAACCCCCCTAAAGCAGGACTGTGCAAGGCTTACTCTGTCAGGTGAAAGTTTTGTGCTGCAAAACCCAGAATTGCCATCCAGGAGCTGCTTGGGAGGCTCCCAGAAATGGGGATGAAAACTGCCTGGATTTCACCAAGGTTCCCAAATTATTTTTGTGATGAAATCCCAGAATTCCAGAATGGTTTGGGTTCACAGGGACCTCAAATCCCACCCAGTTCCATGGCAGGGACACCTCCCACTGCCCCAGGAGCTCCAGCCCCAGTGTCCAGCCTGGCCTTGGGCAGTGCCAGGGATCCAGGGGCAGCCACAGCTGCTCTGGGAATTCCATCCCAGCCCTGCCCACCCAGCCAGGGAACAATTCCCAATTCCCAATCTCCCATCCATCCCTGCCCTCTGGCAGTGAAGCCATTCCCTGGGTCCTGCCCCCCCATCCCTGG
The DNA here is from genome assembly GCF_048771995.1 of Taeniopygia guttata. Lineage (NCBI taxonomy): Eukaryota > Metazoa > Chordata > Aves > Passeriformes > Estrildidae > Taeniopygia > Taeniopygia guttata. Next base: position 608,849 of record NC_133033.1, on the reverse strand, counting down.
TAAAATAAATCCTCCACCTCCCTGCAAACCCAGGCACCGTTTTCCTCCTCAGCCCTGGGAACAGCACTGATCCCTAAACACTGGGTGCCACACCCCATATCCCTGACTTTAAACTAAAACCAACCCTGAACCTGTCCAAGAATTATTTCCAACAAACTCCTTTGTGTAGTTGAACATCTTGCATCCTAAGTATCAATCATAAAAAAAGATAACTGTGCTTTTTGGCGTAGTAAAATTTTTTACCAATGCTCACTGAAAATTGCTGTTTTTAATAGTTCTTACAGTTTTTTCATTTCATACTCAGATGAGCTCAATATTTACAGAGCAGTGAAATGCCCCCAGCACAAACACCATTTCCAGAGAGTCTTGAGCCCAGATTTTAAATGAGGAGAGCTTTTCCAGCAGAGCCCAGCCCTGCTGGCACCAGCCCTCCCCTCTGACAGCCAGTCCCCAGCGGGGACAGCTCCCAGCCCTTCGCTTTTGCACTCCCGTCATTAGTTCCTCCAGGCACTTTGATTGAAGAGCCTTGCCTAAAGGTCTCCACCTCCTCCTAATTAAACACAATTTGTCTCAAACACAGCAGCTTTGGCAGAGTGGGGCTGAGGACAGAAATGATGGGTGGGCTGGGAAGAGAAATGATTTGATCTCGAGGCTTCATTTATTTCCAATTCCTGTCAGCGCCGAGGCGGGACAAAAGTGGCACCAGAGTGGCACTTCCCCAAGTTTGGGATGGATTTTTCCCTCTTTGATATCCGTGGCAGTGACCACAATCTCTGCAAATTCATGGTGCTCAGAACTCTATCTTCACTGCTCTCTGTGCTCAGCTTTTCTGAGACCGGTCTGAGGGCATGGTCAGGGCACGGGTGGAAAAGGAATGCTCCTGCTGGGAATTCTGTGCCCCTGGGGCAGATCTGAGTCTGTGTCTGTGCCTCTCCACCCTTCCTCCTGCCAGGGCAGCTCAGCTGTCCCAGGGGGACATTCCTGCCCCACAGAGCACGAGGAGCAGGAGGTGCAGCTCAGCTTTCCCCACTCCCTGGAAAAGCTTTGAGATGCTCCACAAGCTCCTTTCAGCGAGCAGCACTCTGCAATCAGAGCTCTGCCAACTGTTTAATCATGGAAATGGAGCCAAAAAGTTGTAAAGGGCAAAAATAACGATAAAAAAAGCGAGCTCCTGGTGGTGGAGCCCAAGCCCTCCCAGCTGGGCACTGATTGCTGGCTGAGCAGGGCCCACATTAACACCCAGGGCTGGGGCACGGCTCTGGAAAAGCAGGGATGCCTTTCCATCCAGCACCAGAGGAGAGGGCAGCCAGTGAATTCTTTCCTGGGCACTGGCACAGGCTGCCCAGAGAAGCTGTGGCTGCCCCTGGAGTGCCCAAGGCCAGGCTGGATGGGGCTGAAGAAGAATGATTTTAGCTATGAAAATAGTCAAAGGTTGAAATAACACGAGAGTTTTTCTGGTTAAAACCGCTGCACCCCTGGACTCATTTTTTAAGTCAAGAAGACAAGATCTAAGGCGAGACAAGAAGAGTTTACCCAGGGGAAGAAAGGGACAACTGGGTGGGACAGGATGAACATTCGTCAGCTGGACAGAGCCTGGATAAATCTGAATAAACCAGGCAAAACATCCCTAAAAGCTCCTGGTCCCAGGAAGCTCCTGAAGGTCTCTGTGATTAAGGAGCTGCAGAGTGAAAGAGGCCAATGAAACACCAGCAAAGCCCCATCAATATCCCAGCACACGGATCCCAAAAACACCTCCACCTTCCCCAAAACCAACCCCATCCTCCCCTCCTCCTGGGCCATCAGCCATGGCCACGCTGCTCCTCCAGAGGTGTCAAAAAGGTGCTGTTGCTATGTAAGGACACACACATGATCCCCTTAAAACCCCACTGTTCCCTTTCCAGACCACAGCCTAAATCCTACAAGGCTCGAGTTCCAACCAGCAGCCAGAGCACCATTGTTTGCTCAGCCAGAAAAGCAATAAAATGTAATAATTCAAAATAAACTCGGATTTCCCTTTCTTTATCCTCGCAGACAAAGGAAGATCTGCACCCAGGGGGTGCAGGCTGCTGGCTGACGAAGGGGTTATGCAAGTTTGGAGTCAGAAAGCCACGGAATTACGGAATATCCTGGGCTGGAGGGGCCCCCAGCATCACCAGTCCCACCCCTGGCCCTGCACAGACTGCCCAACAATCCCACCCTGTGCTCCTGGAGCTCTGGCAGTGCCCAGCACCCTCTGGGGGAAGAACCTTTCCCTAAAATCCAACCTCAACCTCCCCTGGCCCAGCCCCAGCCACCCCTGTCCCGGTCCCCAAGGTTGGAATTTGTGCACTCAAATAGGGATGTCCGTCTTTTAAACACAAATTCCAACGTGCCTGGGCAAAGGGATGTTCACTGAAGGATTCCTGCCACACAAGAAGTGCCAAGGAGAGAGTTCTAGACAGGAAAATTAGAGGTAAAACCTCATCACTGCTCCTTACAGGCAAAATGAGAATATTAGAGGGTTGTGACAGGTAAACAGTGATATACCTGTTGCTGCTCATGCTGTCACAGGAACTAAATAAAAGAGTTGTAATGATTTGAGATGATTTCTTGTAACTCTGCATTTTTCCTTTTGGAGAATTCTACAGGTTCAGTCTCTCTTCAGCGAGCCTGAATGACAGATTTACATCGTATTCCCAAGATAGTTATTAAAATAATTTCCCTTGACAGTTCTCTGGCTGCATCACTCCCCCTTCCCTGTATCCCAACCATATGGCTCTGCTTAGTTCCCATTTTAAGCGTTTTGCTCTGATGTGAAAAGCAATTCCTGGTCCTTTCCTCTCAGCCCCAGCTCTCTCCCACCCGTGCTAGAGCACAGCCCCACAGGATATTCGGGGCTGGAAGGGACCCCCAAGGACCACTGACTCCAGGAATTCCACCCGGAGCTGCTGCAGGGCTGGAGCCCCTCTGGAGCCAGGCTGGGAGAGCTGGGGGGGCTCCCCTGGAGAGGAGAAGGATCCAGGGAGAGCTCAGAGCCCCTGGCAGGGCCTGGAGAGGGACTGGGGACAAGGCAGGGAGGGACAGGACACAGGGAATGGCTTCACTGACAGAGGGCAGGGATGGATGGGAGATTGGGAATTAGGAATTGTTCCCTGGCACAGTGGGCAGGGGCTGGGATGGGAAGGCTTAGGAGATAATGGCTGTCTGGTCCTCCTGAACACAAATTTATCCTGAGCAAGTTTCCAGTGCCTCCACTCAGTCCAAGGGAGAGCAGGCTTCTTCCCTGGATTAACTCAGTGGATACAAATTTATTCAGTATTTATTTTTGTTCTCACCACAAAGCCTAGAAATTAGTAGCGATTATCTAACACTGAAACCTGGAATTGCTTTCCACATTATTAATTCCTCCTCTTGAGCTGCTGCAGAGCTGCCCCCATCCCACGGAAATGCGTGGGGAGTGGTGTGATTTAATCTTCCTGACATTCCAATGGCATGGGAACTGCTGGGATTAATGGGGATTAATGGCGTAATTAATATTCATATTCTACAGACAGTTAGCACCCAATTAACATCGGGCTGTTGCCTGCCCAGCACTTTGGGATGCCTGGACAGAGAGAGCACAGAATTCTGCCCTGGATTCCCTGCAGGAAAACCAGGAGGGCTCCGGGTTCTCCCCCAAGGGGCCCAGCCCAGCCCTGAGGTGTGAATCACACGGGATCACAGAACCACAGAATGATGAGGCTGGAAGGGACAGAAATAATCCCTTGCACGGGATCTCAGGGTGCCAGGATGTGTGCTGGGGGTTCTTTGTGAGTGAGCAGGAGCACTTGTTGCCATAAATCAATGGCAGCGTTGGACCAGGAGCGATTTCTCGTTCCTAAAGGGCTCTGGAAATCTGTGCTGAGCAGAGCTATGAAGGAAATGATTTGCCATAGCTTTCAAACCCCAAAGCTGGGCTGAGGAAAGTTCACTCAGAGATTGCTGCTATCACATCCAGCGATATGGGAATATTTATGGGCAAAATATTTGGGCGTGCTAACTACATCCAATTCAGTGGGAGCACAAAACAAAGCCTCTGCTTTGAAGTGTTTGGAGCAGAAAGACTTTAAACCAACCCTTTCACTGTGTAATGGAACGCTTGTGTTAATTATAATTCCTTTTGCCAGGATCTGCTTTACATAACAAAGCTAATCTGCCAACTATTAAGGAAATTTCCCCATTTTCTCTTACAGATGATAGAAGGGGAAATAATATCATATTTTAAATGCAAAGTGGGGATGATTAAAATTTCAGTCTAAATAAAATAAGAACATTTCTGAATCCTAGAGACAACAAAACAAGTAATCCACAGGGGTCAACAGAATAACTGACTTACAATTCTCTACTTGAGCCTTTGGTATTACAAAGCTTTTTATAAGTAAGCAATTTTTAGCTGTTTATTCTGCTCCCTGTAATGTCTTCAGCACCGCTGGCCTTGAGGCAGGTTTGGAATCAGAGGCTTAGGAACGCTCTGGTTTTATCCAGCTCCTGAAGTGCCTCTTTATCCATTCAAATCTGCACACTCACATTCAAGTTCACGTCTCTCTCGTGAGATTTTTGTTTAATCCTTTCCTTATAAATGAACATATTAACCTGAGGGGAGAAATGTTCAAAACATCAGGTGGGAAAAAAAAAAAAAAAAAAAAAAAAAGGATGCCAAAACCAGCAGTAAAAGGAGAGATTCTGTGAGTGCATCTCCTTGAGCACAGCATTCAGAATTCACCCATGGGGCTGTGCCGTGCTGCCTGCACAAATTCCCAAGCTTTTATCTGAATAGCTGGGATAAAAGACCTGTGATAAGTGGGTATAATAGGAGCTGGAGTCACATTATGGGATTGCATTATGAATCAATGCTGTGTGGTTTGATTTTGCTGTCGTTTCCTCATCTGCAGCTAAAGACCTTTTATATTTATTACCCCGTTCCTGCCTCACAGACGACACCGCGCAGGAAATGGAGCCCCGGTAATTCCAGTCTCAGGGTTTGCATTGTGCAGCTCCTGTGAGGAAACTCCCACAACATCTCCCTGCAAGATCTGCTCCCAGAAAGGAGCACGGAGTGTCACAGGGCTGGATTAAAGGAAACACCATCAGCCTCAGGCACCAGCAGAAAGGCAGAGAAAATCGGGGAATCAGCATCCTTCAGGACTCCCAGCCCATGGAGTCCAACTGCTCCCAGCACTGCCAAGGCCACCCCAGCCATGTCCCCAAGTGCCACAAACTCTGAAACTGCTCCATGGGGACTCAGCCCTGCCCTGGGCAGCCGTGCCAGGGCTGGACAGCCCCGTCCAGGCAGAACTTCTCCTGATCTCCAACTGCCTGAGGCTGGAAATGCAGGATGTGGCTGGGCTGTGTGTTCTGTCACCATCTGTCAGAGCTGGGGCAGGTATCCTCTGTTCATGGGGCAGTTTTCTGTATCTCTGCCACAGCCAATCCTCCCTCGAGGAGATCTCTTCTGTTCATGGGCCATTAATTATTAATTATCTTCTGTTCATGGCAGTGAGTGTCCCTGCATGGCTGAGAAAATTCCATCATCCCATGGGGAGATGCTCTGCCCAGGGGAGGAGCCAAACATTCCTACCTGGATATAATCTGAGATTTTGGGACACTAGAGCAGCCTTTGCCCACTGCATTCCCAGAGGAGCAGCTTTCTTCCCCACTGCATTCCCAGAGGAGCCCAGGCCCATCTCCCCCAGCCCTGGAGCTCCAGAGGAAAACTCCCCCCTTGTGCAGGATCCTGCTCCAGCAGAAGCACAGCTGGCACTGCAGGAGAGCTGAGCCACCCTGGCATGGGGCTGCTGCCACCTCCCTGACCCACAGGGGGACAGGGCCTGTACCGACTCTGGCAGAGGGGCTTTGTATTACTGCATTTTTATTTTATTTTTATTTTTTCCCTAGTAAGGAACTGATATTCCCATTCCCACATCTTTGCCTGAGAGCCCCTTAATTTCAAAATTACAATAATTTGCATTTTCCATTTCAGGGGAGGCTCCTGCCCTCCTCAGCAGACACCTGGCTATTCAAACCAAGCCACCAACTCAAACCTCCCCTGGCACAGCCTGAGGCCCTTTCTCCCATCCTGTCCCTGCTCCTGGGCCCAGAACCTGTCCCCAAAGCTGTCTCCTCCTGTGTCCCTGCACCCCTGCCAGGGAAGGGAACCACAGGATTTGCTGCCCTGGAATCTTTGGATGGACAACTGAAAAGTTTTCCTCACACCTTTAGGAAAGCTGTACAATCAAAGATCCACTCCTTCAAATGGAGATTTTCCAGGCAGGAAACATTCAATCCCAACCCTTTAAGGCTGCCTGTCACACTCCTCACAATCCAGTCCTACAGGATGAATCTGCCACTTTACTTCTCAGTTGTTTTTTCAGTCGTCTCCAGAAATTTTCCTAAATTAGCTCCCTACATTCTTTTTAAAGACAGGCATTTGGTTCTGCTCCTTCCAACTGGTGGATTTGGCTGCTTGCAAATATCAGATTTTGTCATCATCCTCCCTTTACCCTTTCCTAGGCTATGAAATCAGAATGAAAACGGGGGGTTTGGAGTAGGGAGTGTGTGCAGACCACGAGGAAATGCTGCTCGTGTGAGGAGGAGCTGCTGGACCAGGGCCATCCCACCCTGTGGTTCTCCCAGAGCCACGAACCCCACACAGCTCAGAGCTCTGAAGGTTTTCCTTCTCCGAGTTCCCAGCTCGTAAATCCAAACCAAGATGTGCCATGGAATAAATCCCAGTGGAAGAATGGCATCCTCGCACTCTGAGGTGGGGTTTAGAGAGAAAATGCACTGTTATTATTTCCAGTTTCAGAAATCACCTTTGCAATGCAAAGCTCTGTCCCCAGCCCCTCTTTCCCAGCTGGTAAATCCTGAGGGGCTGCACTGAGGCTCCTGGGCATTCCCAGAGCCTTTCCAGGACACTGCTCCTGTTTTCCAGCACAGCCTCAGGCCCAGGGAGCTCCTCCTTCGTTTTCCCCAGGTTGTTCAAGTGCTTCAGGTGTGTGCATTCCTCCTCTTTCCTCTGCATTTCCCTGCGAGCTCCTTGCCCCCACTGCTGTTCCTGGTTTGTGAATGGGCAGCTCAGCAGAGGTGGGACACTCAGCCAGCTCTGGGAAGGAGCTGGCACACCACGAGCTCCTGCAGCAGCATTTTGGGGCACAGCTGGCACCAGGAACGTAAATCAGGGCAATAACCCCATCTCCCAGGCTGACAGGGGTTTAAAAGCAGGAGTAGACAAACTCCTCTGGTCCCTTCCCTTGTGCCTGGGAGAGGAGCAGCAGCACAGGCTGCAGGTGCCAGGAGTCTGCCCCACCAGAGGAAGGCACAGCCAAAGCCAAGAGCCCTCTGTGATTATGGAAATGCCATGGAAACGCAGCTGGAGCGTGCAGCTCCTCTCACTGCAGGCATCCCACCCATCCCTGCCCCCTGGCACTGGGAATCTTTGCCCTGTCCTGTCCCCAGCCCCTCTCCAGCAGCCCCTTCAGGGGCTCTGAGCCCTCCCTGGATCCTTCTCCTCTCCATGACCGAGCAACCTCACACAACAAACTTTGATGCTGCTGCTTTTAACTGAAAATACGGTAAAATCATGAATCCTTGGAGCCCTGGAGCCTGCTATAAAGTTTTTGTTCCTTTAAAGAAGTGCTGGATTCTGGAATTGCTCATGGACCTCGTTCCGGTGCCGCGGCCACAGCGGCACCCCCGGAGCAGGGTGGCCGCAGGGCAGCTCTCACTCCTCAGGAAACCTGGGAATTCAGCCCAATTTCCATTTGTCTCACTTTTTCAATGCTGACTGGACTTGACAAATGTTTTTATCCAATTCTGGTGTCTCCTGTTTAGTGTGTCAGGAGCCATTAGCTGCAGTCAGGCTAACAGGGACACCAGAGGATGTTCCAGGAGTCCTTTTGGTTCATCCCCTTTCCTTCCCAGGCTGGTTTTGTAGGAATGGTTCTGGCACATGGACCCCTTTAATTCCCACAAGTCCTGCCGGGCCACAGCTGGACTCTAAAATGCTTTTGCGGTGTTTTCTCCTCAGTTTTATAGGAACAGAAGAGAAGGACGCTTGGAGATTTGGAACCTCATTTGGGGGAAATCAGTGGGTTTGCTCCTCCTTAGCAAGACTTCATTAAGTATTAAATATTTAGATTTAAATTCAGAATATTCCAGGCCATCAGGTGTGACAGTTTTCAGATCCTCTTTCCAGTCTGGGATGAGGAAGAGGATGCTCTGAGGAAGAGCTGCAGAGGTCGTGTCCAGCGCTCTCCAGAGCTGTTTGATTTCCTTTGGTATCAACTCTCCGAGCCAAAGCTGCACTTCCAAACAGGGGGTGCCTTTACTTCCCCTGACAACTGATGGGCTGGAGCTATGGAAGAGGAGCTAGCAGAAATCCAGCAGAAAAACTGGGATAAATCCCAGCAGTCCCAGAGTTCAGGGACAGGCAGCACAGAGCTCAGGGGTCTCCCACTGCTGGCTCAGGGTGTGCAGCTCCAGCAGCTCTGGGTGAGGAGATGATGGCAGTGATCCTGACAATTACTGCCTGCCCAGGGCAGCCCAGTCCTGGGAAAGGGACATTCCCAGAGGGGTGGTGGAGCCCTGAGGCAGGACAGGACACTGGGAACCTCCATGGAACCCAGCCTGGAGAGAACCATTAACCAAATGTCACAGCTTTAATTCTCTTGCAGTCCATTCCAAAATAAAGTTCTGGGGAAGCATTCAAATGAGACTGCCCCTGCACGGAGCAACTGTCCTTTGAAAAAGGGGAGAACAATTTAAAACAACCCAACAGGTTTTGGGGGCATCAACCCCTGCTGAAGGTTCCAGTGTGACATGGTCCTAGAGCAATTCCTTCATGGCACAGCCCAGATTTCACCAATTCCCTTCATTTCAAAGCTCAGATTTCACCAATTCCCTTCATTTCAAAGTCCAGATTTCACCAATTCCCTCCATTCCAAAACCCAGATTTCACCAATTCCCTTCATTTCAAAGCAGCAGATTTCACCAATTCCCTCCATTGCAAAGCTCAGATTTCACCCCTGTTTGCCTCAATCCCATCAAAGCCCAGGGAGCCCAGGGCACAGGGCAGGCCTTGGCTCATTCCCATTCTATCCAAAAACTCCATAACCCCAGTCCTTCAGAATGGTCTGGGATCCTTCCCAGCTGGGTGGGTTTGTTCCACTGAGGGAGGTGGATTATTATTTTCTTTAACCTAAGCATTTTTTTTTGGGAGGTGGTTTATTTTTTAGCTTTATGCCATATTTTTCTTCCTTCTGCGCCTGGCATGGCAATGTAACACAAGGAGTTCCTGAAAGGCCTTTGGGACTCTGCTGAAGGCACCTTTAGCAGGACTCCCACGGGTCACCAACCATCCCTTTCCACTCAATTCCCTGGAACAGAACCAATGCTCTTCAGGCCAGAGAGGAAACGATCATTTTGTGCCCATTGTCCTCTGCCTGCAGATTCCAGAAGATGGAAATTTCAGGCTGGCAATGGAAATTCAGTGGCAGCCGTGACCAAAGCACCTCCAGCATGGCAGAATTATGAGTTTCAGACGAGAGCAGCCCTGCTCCACTCCAGATAAAACACCCTGATTTCCATCCCTGTAAATGAGATCCCCTCCCAGAGCCAACATTTCCTGTGCCTGGAGCCCGGCAGAACGGGGAAAAACCACTCAGACTTATTTTAGAGCGCGAGATCCCCCGCAGCTCCTGGGAGGGACACGTGTGGGAGGAATTGAATGAATGGATGAGCAGCACAAATCCTGGGGAGAGCGCTGGGATCAGCCACTGCTGGCATGGGACGGGAGCAGCGAGGCCATGGCAAGGCAAGGGTGCTGCTTGTGGGACAGGACAGGGACCTCTGGGGGTCTGCAGCACACAGCCAACCTCCCCCCACCCCAGAAATGTTTTTCCAAGCCTTTTTCTCCCCGTGCCGAGCAGGGACAAGATGATAACGGCGGCTGGCACCAGCAAGTTAATTTTATAAAGAAAACTGACACCCTGCTCAAGTGCTGGCAATTTAAAAGAGTAATGGATTGTCAGTTTTAGCTGGGAAGTGGTTGTTAGATGATTTTAAAGTCTTTTGCATATTTATTTTGTCCCACTTTAAATAAATTTGGGGAAGATTTATCTCGTTAGCTTCAAATGCAAGTCCCTCTTGGCCTGGCTGAGGAAACAAATTAGACTTTGCAAACATTGCAAAGACTAAATCAATACATTAATATTTAGGGGACATTAAGGGGGTTTATTAAAGAGAAAAAGGGCCTAGAGTATTACTTGGGGAACATTAAACATGCTTAAATAAAAACCCGGGGTTGTGGTTCCTGCCTGAATCTGTAAAAGGCATTTCCAAGGATAACTGAATTATTTACAGCTCCCGTCGGGAGCAGATTCCTGCAGGATGATGTGGGGCTGGGAGGGCAGCACAGGGGCTGGGTGGGCCGGGAGCCACCCTGGGGCTGTGCTGGCAGCTCCCAGCCGGGGCTGGGGCCAAGGGAGAGAAGCAGCAGCCAGGGGTGGGGCAGGCAAGGATGGGGCAGCAAGGGCCGAGTGGGGGCTGCTGTGGGGTGGGATGGCACACAGGGGCAGCAGGCACTGGGGACACCTGGGGACAGGGTGGGACCGGGCTCTGCACCTCAAAGGCAAAGCAGCGACCTGTGCCAGCTCTGCACCCCCCGCAGCCAAACTGGCCCCAAAACCCCTGGGACGAGTTCGGGGCTGGGGTCCTCTGAACCCCTGCCCCGTGTCCCTGTGTCCCTTTTGGGGCTGGGGTCCTCTGAACCCCTGCTCTGTGTCCCTGTGTCCCTTTTGGGGCTGGGGTCCCTCTGAGCCCCTGCCCTGTGTCCCTTTTGGGGCTGGGGTCCCTCTGAGCTCCTGCCCTGTGTCCCTGTGTCCCTGTTGGGGCTGGGGTCCTCTGAGACCCTGCCCCATGTCACTGTGTCCCTTTTGGGGCTGGGGTCTCTCTGAACCCCTGCCCCGTGTCCCTGTGTCCCTTTTGGGGCTGGGGTCCCTCTGAACCCCTGCCCTGTGTCCCTGTGTCCCTTTTGGGGCTGGGGTCCCTCTGACCCCTGCCCCGTGTCCCTGTGTCCCTTTTGGGGCTGGGGTCCTCTGAACCCCTGCCCTGTGTCCCTGTGTCCCTTTTGGGGCTGGGGTCCCTCTGAGCCCCTGCCCCCTGTCCCTTTTGGGGGCTGGGGTCCCTCTGAGCCCTGCCCCGTGTCCCTGTGTCCCTTTTGGGGCTGGGGTCCTCTGAGCCCTGCCCCGTGTCCCTGTGTCCCTTTTGGGGCTGGGGTCCCTCTGAACCTCTGCCCTGTGTCCCTGTGTCCCTTTTGGGGCTGGGGTCCCTCTGAACCCCTGCCCCGTGCCCCTTTTGGGGCTGGGAACCCTCAGCAGGGTGACAAAAATGCCTCCACGGTGTTTTAATAAACCAGACCCACTGAGCCCCGAGCTGCAGCCCGGCATTCCTGCAGGATCCCGCAGGATCCCCGTGGGTGAGGACAGCTGGTGTTGGGGGTGCCTCGCCCCGTTATTTCTAAGGGATTTCCATGTGCCACATGGGTTAATGGGGATTGCCAGTTCGGTTCTCCTCCTCTATATTCATTGCTTTATTACTCATAAAAATGCAAAAGAAAATGTTAATGATGATTGCACCAAAGACTAATAAGTTAAAGCCTTAGGTTATACTTTGCATTTCTGAAGATATAAATGCAATTGCTTAATAATTATACATATTTTTAACTATTGAGTTATTATTTCTCTATATGCTTGTAGTTAGCCTAATTAATTTTAAGCTCCTGTTGATGTATTTTATACACGCAATTAATTTCCAACTTGTTTTTTTAGCCCTTGCATGAGGGCATTAATTATTAGGAAGACAATCAAAACCAAGAATTGTTCACTCCAGAACAATGCAATAAATATTAAATCCGTGTGAAAACTGACACCAGAGCTCAGGAGGGAGGACTCCAGGAAGGAAGGAAAGAAAAAGAGAGAAAAAGAGAAAGAGAGAGAGAGAAAGAGAGAGAGAGAGAAAGAGAGAGAGAGAGAAAGAGAGAGAGAGAGAAAGAGAGAGAGAAAGAGAGAGAGAGAGAGAGAGAGAGAGAGAAAGAGAGAGAGAAAGAGAGAGAACTCCAGGAAGGAAGGAAAGACAGAAAGAAAGAGTGAGAGAGAGAAAGAAGAGAAAGAAAGAAGAGAAAGAAAGAAGAGAAAGAAAGAGAACTCCAGGAAGGAAGGAAAGAAAGAGAGAGAGAAAGAGAGAGAGAGAAAGAAAGAGAGAGAGAGAGAGAGAGAGAGAGAGAGAAAGAGAGAGAGAAAGAGAGAAAGAGAGAGAGAGAAAGAACTCCAGGAAGGAAGGAAAGACAGAGAGAAAGAGTGAGAGAAAGAAGAGAAAAAAGAAGAGAAAGAAAGAAGAGAAAGAAAGAAGAGAAAGAAAGAGAACTCCAGGAAGGAAGGAAAGAAGGACTCCAGAAAGGAAGGAAAGAAAGAGAGAGAGAAAGAAAAGAAAGAACTCCAGGAAGGAAGGAAAGAGAGAGAGAGAGAAAGAAGAGAGAGAAGAGAGAGAAGAGAGAGAAAAGAGAGAGCTCCAGGAAGGAAGGACTCCAGGAAGGAAGGCAGGAAAGAAGGAAGGAAGGAAGGAAGGAGTCCAGGAAGGACTCCAGGACGGACTCCAGGAAGGAAGGGGCTCTGAAGGGCTGCAGTTCCCCGTCCCAGCGCTCTCGCAGCCCTACCTTGCACGGTCAGGTGCACCTGCATGGTCCTGGGCGTGTGCTGGGTCTGCACGGAGCAGGTGTAGGGGCCGTCGTCCGTCACGTCCACGTCCTGGATCTGCAGGCTGTACTCCCTGCGGTTGGCCGTGGCGATGGACACACGCGGATCCACCGACCACTTGTCGCTGCCCGCGAAGATGATGCTGGAGCGGTTCAGCCAGGCCCCTTTGGAGGCTCCATCTTCCAGGTAGCACCTGGGGAAAAGGGAAACCCTGAGCACGGAGCTGCAGGAGCCGCTCAATGCCCCTCACTGCTGCCTTTAGGCTGAGCAGAGCTGGGATTTATCAGGGCTGAACTCACAGGAATCACTCAGATTGAATGATTCAGACTCAGAGCCAGCCCAAACCCCAAAGCCAGCTTACAGCACAGCCACCACAGGCTGCTCTGTCTGCTCACTTCTTCCTGCCCCGTTCTCCGCCGGGAGAGGCTGCTGGAGCGCTGGGAGGAAAGCCTCAGGTATTATTTATATTCCTGCCTGGGCTGGCCCAGCCCTTTCTTCTGCAGCCTCAGCAGCAACGTGTGCTCCAGGGAAAATTCCTGCCCTGCTCCTGGGGCACAGCCCCTTCTGCTGCTGAGCTCAGGAGCCAAGAGACTTTTCCAGGAAAAGCTACCTGGGCACCAGAGAGCCCAAAACAGCTTCTTTTTAGGGGGTTCATAGAACCCCAGAACCCCCACCGTGGTTTGGGACAGCCCATGCCATGCCATGCCATCCCACCCCACCCCATCCCACCCCATCCCATCCCATCCCAGGAGCTGACGGAGGAGCCTGAGCCTGCCTGGGGGGGAGGAGGATGTCTAAGCCTGGCTCAAACACCACCGTGCTCCATTTCCCACGGGCAGCACCGCTGGAACAACGGGCCCAGGAGAAGCTGCACGGGCTCAGGAGGCTGCAAAGCCAGGAGCCATCGGGCAGGGATGCTGTGGCACCGGGAAATCTGCATTTCTCTCCATCAGTTAACGACTCTTCAGGAAACATGGCGAATGAATTAGGCAAATTTTAGACTCACCCCCATGCCCACCTTGGAATTTAAGGCTTTGAAACCATTTTAAAAGCTGAAGGAAGGTAAGAAGGAGGATAATACAAAGGGCATCGGACTAATGGGACATTTTTATTTCATAAAGAGCTTTTTACATGAAGGAAATCCAAGAGAAGAAGGGAACGCAATAGAGCTCATCCCTTTGATGAAACATTAAAATAGCACAGCCATAGAAAGTAGAGGGGGAAAATGGTGATTTGGTGGCTTAAGCATCTGGCAGTATTGTTTAAGTGGAAAATGACATTCCATTCAGGAATAAGGAACTGGAAACATCAGGCTGAACTGGTTCAGAAACAAAGCATGAGAATAACCATTCATTTAATTAATGATCTCAGCATTAAATCTGAAAGGGCTCTGAGGGGAGCTGCGACTTGGGATAAAAAATCCCCATTTATAGAGCAGAGAATTGGGATGCCACTGGGAAGTGGCACTTTGAGGCTGGGATCCCTGCAGGAGGAGTTCTGCAGGGCCTGGTCCCGTCCAGGGAACGCAAGGAGCCTCTTTCAAAGTCCTGTCAGTGCTTTGAACTTGATTCTAGTGAACAGCGGGGTGGGAGAGGCAGAGAAAGCTCCAATTCACGGAGGTTTTTCCAGCGCATGTTCCTTTCCCACCGAATCCTGGAACGGCTGGGTCCAGCCCATCCCAGCCCAGCTGAACAGCCTGGCCTGAGGGAGCTGTCCCTGCCCTGCTGGGCTGGTCTGAGATGGGATTTAGGGTCCCTCCCAGCCCAGACCACTGTGGGACTCCAGGAATTACAAATCAGCATTTTTGCACCTAGCCTGTAGCTCAGTGAGCATTTACCACTTCATTAATTCCACTCTCCCACTGTTTATTCATGATCACACGTCCAAAGACAAGCAGCCTCCTCCTCCTCTCCCAGCACAAAAACCCAAAAACCCAGCTCCACCAACTCCCTGCTCGCCAGGAAAAAAATACGAAAAAAAAACCCAAAAAAAAACCAAATCAGAAAAGAATTCACAGAATCACTGAGGCTGGAAAAGACCTCCAGGATCACAGGGTGGGATGGGCTGGGCTTGGAGGTCCTTCCCAAGCCCCCCATCCTGGGGCACCTCCAGACGAGCTCCTGGAGCAGCCGCCAGCATCCTGTGCCTTCCCACCAGCCACGTGGGATGGGATGGATAAATGCACATTTACCCCACGGAAGCAGCAATCCAATGATTCATCTCAGAAATGTTTTCTAATCTAACAATTTAATCCCCTTCTCTTTGCAAATGCCCTCCCAGCCCCAGTTGGTGCCAGCAGCTCTCTGCAGGCCCTCAGAGCTCGCTCACCTCCTCCCACATCAGAGGCTGTGCTGGGTTTTTGCAGGGAACAGAAATAAGGAAAATCCAGGTTTTTTACTGTTTAGAGGAAGGTTTGGCCTTCCCCCCCGAACCTTTACACTTTCCTGAGGAGGAGCAGCCTCTCCACGCAGGGTTTGTGTGCCACTGTGTGCCCAGGGCAGGGATTCCAGCAGAGCACCATGAGTTTGACAAAATAATAACAATAAAACCCTTCCTACAGCAACCTCTGGGAAATCATTCACTGAAGGACGACCAACAGGAAAAACTGCAAATATCAGAGACCTTCCCTCACTTTTCCCTTCCTCTTTTCCTCCTTCCTCTCTTTCCCTAAATTCTGTTTATATCAAACTCCCTGCACATGCCAGCAGCATTTCCTGAAATGTAATTTTTTAAATCTATGCATAGAACCAATTATTTTTAGCAGTTAATAATAACACTGCAGCACAACTAAAGCAAGCATAACAGTCATTAAATAAAAGTGACTTTTGCTCTTTTTACCTTGCCATGACTTGGAAAAGTATTGATGAAACCATAGCTGAACTCAGCAAAGAATTCTATATTTAAATTTGGAAGATTGGAAAAAAAGCGCAGTTTCTTTTTTAACTGATGATTGTAATCAGAAATTCCCCACACAACAAGCATAAAAAATAGATTTTAATGTTAACTGTCATACATGGCTGAGGGCACTTTATTATTTTTCCAATCATTATTAATGGGAATGATCTTCTGTAATTTGTAAGTACGGAAAAATATAGTCTCACCCAGCTTCCCTCAAGTTTTTAATCCTCTTTTTTAATGCCTCCCACTTTCCCAGCTCTCTAGTCTATTATTCCACCATAATTAAAACAGAGATCCATTAATCTTTGTAAAAAACAGTTCTTCCACTTGCTTAATTAAAACTGCACAGGGGCCCTGCTCCAGGAGCCTCCACGGGCTGGGATCCCACCTGGCTGCCCTGAAGGACAGGAATGGCCTGGAATGGTCTGGAATGGTCTGGAATTGCCTGGAATGGCCTGGAATTGCCTGGAAACGCCTGGAATCGTCTGGAATGGCCTGGAGTTGTCTGGAATGGCCTGGAATGGTCTGAAATTGTCTGGAATGGCCTGGAATTGTCTGGAATGGCCTGGAATTGTCTGGAGTGGCTTGGAATTGCCTGGAATGGTCTGGAATTGTCTGGAATGGCCTGGAATTGCCTGAATTTGCCTGAATTTGCCTGGAGTTGCCTGGAATTGTCTGGAATTGTCTGGAATTGCCTGGAGTGGCCTGGAATTGCCTGTAATGGTCTGGAATGGCCTGGAATTGTCTGGAATTGCCGGAATTGCCTGGAATTGCCTGGAATGGCCTGGAATTGCCTGGAATTGCCTGGAGTTGCCTGGAATGGCCTGGAATTGTCTGGAGTGGCTTGGAATTGCCTGGAATGGTCTGGAATTGTCTGGAATGGCCTGGAATTGCCTGAATTTGCCTGAATTTGCCTGGAGTTGCCTGGAATTGTCTGGAATGGCCTGGAATTGCCTGGAGTTGTCTGGAATTGTCTGGAATGTCCTGGACTGCTCCCCAGCCTTGCCCTGCTCCTGAAGCCCCAGGAGTGGGGGACATCCTGGGCTCTCCCTGGGCTGCAGCTGGAAGGTGCCTGGGCAGCGCTTGAGAGGAGAAAAGTCTCAGAATTCTGCAATGGTTTGGGCTGGGAGGGACATTAAATAAATCCCACCCAGTGCCACCCCTGCCCCAGTGTCCAGCCTGGCCTGGGGCACTGCCAGGGACCCAGGGGCAGCCCCAGCTGCTCTGGGCACCTGTGCCAGGGAGGGATCTGTCCCTGATCTCCAGTCTAACCCTGCCTCCCTTCAGTTTAAAGCCATTTGGGTTATTGATCCTTTTGCTTTTGTGCTCAGAATGAATTTGCTGTAGCTCTGAGCCCATAACTGGTTCAGATTCCCGTGGGTGGGACACCAGGACAGCAGCAGGGACCTTGTGCTGCTGGGTTCCTAATCCCATCTGCCTTGGGGTGCTCCAGAGATCTGTCTGCAGATAACCAGGGATTAACCCCTACATCTGGAACTCTGCAGGCAGAAAACCAGCCCAATATCAGTAATTAAGAGCAAAAGCGTTTGTTCCTCTGCAGGATTTGAAATGCAATTTTCCCTGATGCCATGTGACCTTTAATCTCTGTGAGTTCCACCCTCAGCACCTGCCAGCCCATCCAAGCCAGGAGAAAGGGCATTTCCCAGGGCTTTCCATTCCCCAGGGGTCTCCATTTCCCCAGGGGTTTCCATTTCCCCAGGGGTCTCCATTTCCCCAGGGGTCTCCATTTCCCAGGGCTTTCCATTTCCCCAGGGCTTTCCATTTCCCCAGGGCTTTCCATTTCCCAGGGGTTTCCATTTTCCCAGGGGTTCCCATTTCCCCAGGGGTTTCCATTTCCCCAGGGGTTTCCATTTCCCCAGGGGTTCCCATTTCCCCAGGGGTTTCCATTTCCCCAGGGGTTCCCATTTCCCCAGGGGTTCCATTTCCTCAGGGGTTTCCATTTCCTCAGGGGTTCCCATTTCCTCAGGGGTTTCCATTTCCCAGGGCTTTCCTGGCACATGACCCCCAGCCATGCCCTCAGTGGCTGTTTCCCTCCTGCCACCAGGAAATGGATTTTTCCCCATGGCAAGGACAGAGAAACTGCTGCTGCCACGACTGCAATAAATTAATTTGGTTTTAATTATACAAAAATATTCCCCCCCCAACCCTTTCACAGATGTATTTTCATACTAAAATGGACAAAACACTGCAGTGTAAAGCTCAGAATTTTTAGTCAGTCATCATTTCCTTCATGGGAGCCCATATTATTTTCTCTTTGAAGGCTCAGAAATAATATCCCACACCAGTGTTGGTGTGAGAGCCTTGGTTTCAGCTTCAGAGAGCAACTCCCAATTCATCACATTATTTGAAATATTTAAAATATTAAAATATTAAAAAGGGTCTGGCTGCTGCATTTGATATTTATTAATTCCTGGAGATTTATGATAGACAAACACTGACTTCCAGAAATGACAAAGAAGACATTACCAATGCAGAAAAGTAAGGAAACAATTCAAGACATGGCTTTGCCTATTGGTTTTGCACTACTCCTCAGGGAAAGGAGTCTTGGAAAATTTGGGAGATTATTGTGTTTATTTTAAAGGATTGCCAGAGTCAGAGGTTTTTTCTGACTCTTATTTTACCAGAAAACACTGAAACACAAATTAAAGGAATAAAAAGCACCATGAGCTCTGAGACCAAACAAGGCAAAGGTCTGGAGAACTACAAAACATTTCCTGTTACTTCCCAAACTTCCAATATCCCAGCGTGGTGCTGAGAGGTCTCAGCATCCCGAAATATCCAGCTGGATTACAGCAGTCAGCAGGTGCCTTCATTTCAGTTTTGGGACACGTACATTGGTCCAGTGTCATTATTGGACACCAAATGAGCACACAGGCTCATCCCAGGCTCCAGGGATTTCTCAATATTCCTGTTCTTCCCCATGTTCTCCCTAAAAGGCTTTTATTGCAATCAAAGCTTAATGAAAAAAGGACCTTTCCAGGTGCCCACAGGTTGGGTTTCCAGTCTCCTCATCATAATAGCTGCAGGGTGAGTGGGGAGGACAGACAGGAGGGAGATAATTGTGTGCTGGGCCACGTCCTTTGCCAGATCAGCCTTGACCTGGGACCCTTCCCCAAGCAGGGGATGCCAACCCTGCCCCACAGCTCCTCTGGGCTGGTTTAAATAAAATAATAGAGTTAATGACAGAAACAAAACTACCTGGAGAGGTGTAATTCATCACGGCGTGTTCCATGCCATTATCTTAAAAACATCCAGTGTAGTAATCACTTGAAGGAGTGATAACACATAATTGTGTGTTCTCCAAAATTATAGGTGAATGGGAGTTGCAACTAATGAGAGCCAAATAGCAGCTCAGGAGCTGCAGTGATTACAGCAGATGTGGTGATGAATGCATTTATTATTGGGCTATTGCAAAGCTTTTTATAGCAGAGACAGCAGGTTTATAAATAAATAACCAGCCCCAGAGGTACCACACGTCTGACCAAGCAGCTCCTGGTGCAGAAAGATCCAAAGCTGGCTGAAAACAGCCCAGAGGAGCCCAAATCCCACCTAAACACTTCCAGGCACAGGGCCCACAGGATAACCCACAGGATAACCCACGGCAGGTCTCTGCTCCCGAGGCAGGATAACCCACATGATAACCCACAGGATAACCCACGGCAGGTCTCTGCTCCCGAGGCAGGATAACCCACAAGATAACCCACAGGATAACGCACGGCAGGTCTCTGCTCCCGGGGCAGGATAACCCACAGGATAACCCACAGGATAACCCATGGCAGGTCTCTGCTCCCGAGGCAGGATAATGCACAGGATAACCCACAGGATAACGCACAGGATAACCCACAGGATAACCCACGGCAGGTCTCTGCTCCCGAGGCAGGATAACCCACAGGATAACCCATGGCAGGTCTCTGCTCCTGGCAGGCACAGCACATCCCCAGCAGTGTCCCCCCTGCAGGTCACTAGATAACGACCTGTGGCACACACGCCGTCCCTGCAGTTCCATTTTTGCCAGAACACTTCAGGAGCAATCCCCAGTCCCCAGCGGAATGAAAACAAAGCTTCAGAATACCAAAGGCTCTCTCATGAAATAGAATTCCTGCCCAAACTCATGACTGAATGACTCCATTTGTCTCCCTTCTACCAGGGCTGATCCATGATTCCATCTGGGCTTATCTCCTGGAACATTTACTTTGTTGATATACCACCGGTTGGAATATTAGTGATAAATAATAAAAGAAAGCAAATTTAATTGTGCTGCAGTCTCTCACCACAATGAATCTTTCAGGAGGATCACAATGATCTCTTGATTTACAAGAGCAGGAACTGGTTGTGGTGGGATGATGTAAATACAGGCCTTGGCACAGATGGCTCGGGCTGTGTTTGCCAGCAACAGTCAGATTTTTGGATGAATCTCCCAGCTGCTTGCTCCAGACTAATGCATTATTAACAGCACTATTGAACAGCCCAGGGGCCAGATCCTGGCAGGAAGGAGTGGGGGAGACACCCCGGACCAGCCAGCAGGGCAGCACTGGGGAGGGGTCCCAGAGATGGATGGGGAAGGGTCCCAGGATGGCACTGCCATCCCCTGCCATGGCTGCTCCTCACACTGGTGCAGCAAGGACAGGAGCTGTCCCTGGGGAGGAGAGCCCACCTGGGGAACGCTGGGGCAGGGCAGGGGTCCAGCTCAGAGCTGCAGAGTCGTGCCTGAAGGAGGGGAGCAGCTCCCCGAGCTCAGGGCTCGGGGCTGGGTGCCTCTGTGTCCCAGCACTGCCCTGAACCCCTCAAAGCAGAAACCTCAGCCCATGCTCTGAGCAGCCTCCAGAGTCAGCCAGCCCAGCCTGTTGAGGAGAAGGGATCCAAGCGGGGAGTTTGAGCTTCCTCTGACACGAAACAGCCCCACTGCTGCCCGAGACAAACGACAATTCCCAGCACAGGGCTCAGGGATGGCGCAGAGGAGGAGGAGGAACGACCTGCCCAAGCAACATTCCACCCACAACCCACACAAACAAACAAACACCTACTGGACAAGACAAACAGACATCCCTGGACTACCCAAACAAACATCCCTGGCCTACCCAAAAAACACGGATTGCACAACCCAAACAAACATTCCTGGACTTCCCAAACAAACATTCCTCAACTACCCAAAGAAACCTTCACCAACTGCCTTTCTAAAGGAACAGTCCAGACCACCCAAACAAATGCTGACCACTTAAACAGTCACTTAAATAATCCTTAAACACCCAAACAAATGCTGACCACCTAAACAGTCACTTAAATAATCCTTAAACACCCAAACAAATGCTGACCACTTAAACAGTCACTTAAGCAATCCTTAAACACCCAAACAAACACTGAGCGCCTAAAAAACAGTGAGCACTTAAACTTTGAGCAGTTAAACAATTATTGAGCACTTAAACAATCATTGAACACCCAAACTAACCTTGGGCACTTAAACACTGACCACCCAAACAAACACTGAGAACCGCCTAAATAAACATTGGGCACTTAAAAAATCCTTGAGCACCTAAGCAAACATGGAGCACTCAAACAATGATTGAACACCCAACACTGAGCACCTAAACAAACACTGAGCACCTAAAAAATCATTGAGCACTTAAACAGCAGCACCCAAACATTCAGCACTTAAACACAGAACACCTAAACAAGCACTGGGCACTTAAACACTGAACACTAAAACCGTGTTTAACACCCAGTGAGCACCTAAACACTGACCACCTATACAAGCACTGAGCACTTACTTAAACATTGAACACTTAAACAATCAATGAGCACCTAAACATTCAATACTTAAACACAGAACACCTAAATAAACATTGAGCACTTAAATATTGAGCATTAAACAAACATTGAGAACTTAAATATTGAGCATTAAACAAACATTGAGCACTTAAAAAATCCTTGAGCACTTAAACAAACATTGAGCACACAAACAAACATTGAGCACCTAAACATTGAGCACATAAAAAAATCCTTGAGCACCTAAATAAATATTGAGCATTAAACAAACATTAAGCACCTAAAATTGAGCATCTAAACGTTGAGCACATAAACATTTAGCACCTAAAAAATCCTTGAGCACCTAGACAATCACTGAGCACTTAAACAAACATTGAGCACCTAAACAAACACTGAGCACCTAAAATTGAGCATCTAAACATTGAGCACATAAACATTTAGCACCTAAAAAATCCTTGAGCACCTAAACAGTTATTGAGCACTTAAACAAACATTGAGCACCTAAACAAACACTGAGCACCTAAAAAATCCTTGAGCACCTAAACAAACATTGAGCATTAAACAAACATTGAGCACCTAAACATTGAATAAACAATGAGCACCTAAACATTGAGCATATAAACATTTAGCACCTAAAAAATCCTTGAGCACCTAAACAATCCTTGAGCACTTAAACTAATATTGAGCATCTAAACATTGAGAGCACATAAAAAATCCTTAAACATCTAAACAATCATTGAGCATTTAAACAAACATTGAGCACCTAAACATTGAGTATTAAACCCTGAGCACCTAAAGGATCACTGAGCACCCAACAATCGCTCTCTGAGTACCCCAAACTCCCTCTGCCTGTGTGTAACTGGTTTTATATCCTGGGAAAGCCCTCGGTGCCTCTGGAGTCCCTTCACATTTGCACAACCCTGCGCACCGAGGGGCTGCTCTGAGCACTTCACCTATAAACAGCTTTTTAATAGCAACAACCAGTGGGAATTCCATTTCCTCTTTCTGTTTTCCCTTTGAAGAAAGCAGACCCAGTCTCCTTATTCATGTTCAAAGTACGCTGGCTGTTCATTTTACTTGTAGAAGAAAGGGGAAGATAGACTCACATCCTTTGAAATGTAGCAATTTCCCATCAGAACAGGCTTTTATAAAGGGCATTGATTGCTGATTATTGACAAACTCTGTGTGAGGTGTGGTGGGATGCTGGGTGTGTTAACAGGTGGGAGCCATGCACTGGAACCACACTGGAAAGCCCACAGCAACAGACATGAAAATTCATGTTTACATTGAATATCTGCAAACTTCTAATTATTTCAGGTTAAATCATGGGATATTTTGGGTTGAAAAGGACTTAAAGCTCACCCCATTCCCGTGGCAGGGACACCTCCCACTGTCCCAGGTGCTCCAGCCCCAGTGTCCAACCTGGCCCTGGGCACTGCCCAAGGCTGTTCCTGCCCATGGCAGGGTGGCACTGGGTGGGCTCTGAGGTCCCTTCCAGCCCAAATCAGTCTGGGATTCTGTGAAAATGGCACAAAATCAGCCCCAGAGCTCAAAGCCCGAGAATTCACTCACAAATATTCTCCACATTTTCTCATGTAGCCTTGTCTTAATTGTGCTCATATTTCCTGTTGAGAAATTTAATTTCATGTAGTTCTTTAGTCGTGTGTCAACACATCTCCAATTCCTGTAATATTTGTTCTCCTGCTCTGGATAACCTTGTCAATCTTAATTAGAGCTGAGGGGAGGCAAACAGAATTGGCTGCGAGGCTCCAGATGAGATTCCCATTGTTCAATATGCTGCTGGAACATATTCCAGCCTCCTAATGCTCCCAAGCATTTGAAGTGCTGCTGCCCACTGTGCAGACACTCATTTGAGCTCTCAGCCCCATTTATTTATTTCGATTGCAGCCCACGAAACGTGAAGTAACACATTTCTGAGATTCTGGCTGCCCTTGACAAATAATTAAACCTGCACCTCCCCCAGTTCTCAGAGAGCAGCAGCACAGCCCAAACTTTCCTCTGCAGAAAAAACCACCAATGACACAGGATGGGACCGGACAGAGAGGAGGAGAAAATCAGAGAAGCCACTTCCCAACCTCTGCAGTGTCTTATAGTGCTTAACCATTGCCTGGGGTTTTGTCCTTTTGTCTATGCTTGTGTCCCTTCTTTCATTTAAAGGACACTCAGAATTCGTAACTAAGATTCAAATGCAGGAGTGCCACACTGAGAATCCTTATTTTAACTCTTATCAAGCTTTGCAATACACAAGCCCTGTGCTGCTCATCCCTCCCTGCCATTCCCTGATGGACCTGGGGGTTCCTGCAGCTCTCCAGGCCCTGCTGGCACCATTCCCCTCTGGAAGCCCACCTAAAGAACAGGCAGGAGAGAAAAGAGTCGGAAAGGGAAGATCAGCAGGGAGGGGAGGAGAGGCCGAGGGGATGGGGCAGGAGGCAGAGCCTGGCACACCTGGCACGGCACTGGGTGAGGCAGGGAGCAGGGACAGCTCGGGGGGGTCTGTTTTGGGTTATTTTCACTAAATCCTCCTCTGCTAGCCGTGACAAAGAGCCCGTGCTGGGCTCCCTGGGTAGCAGCCTGTGGCTTTGGTGGGGCTGGCACAGTTCCCTGGCCACGGAGGAGTCCCCGAACCTCCCGAGAGGGAAGGCTCCTCTCAGCTGCATTTTCAATAAATAATCCCTTTCCACAGCGGCCCTAACACAGAGCTGCAGGCAAAACCACATTTTGGTATTGTTTCCTGTGAAAAATGCATATTTTATGATTGGCTTTTCACAAATATTACAATGAATATTATATGTGCAATGTTAGAAAGTTATGCTGTATTAATTCTCTTAAGTAGTGTGCTAAATATAGTTTTAGGTTCCAACATAATGTTGAAATAGAGACTATGTATGTGGGGGAAGTTTTTTTTAGGAATGAGATACTCGCTTCGAGGAACACCTAAATCTTCCTAAGGAGAGGAATTTATGGCTTTTTATCAGAAGAAACTCATTTCTTCAGGCCTTGCTCAAAGATGCCAGGGGATTGAAGGAAACAGCTGACATACAACAGAGTTTCTTGTTTTAAATAGAATGTATGCATAACCATGAAGGATATATGAATATGCAACAAGTGTATTAAGGGTAATTCCTTTGTTCACAAGGGATGCTTTTCCTGACTGAGTGTCCGAGAGCATCCAGACGTCCGTAATTCTTTGCTTTTAATTGTCTTGTACTTGTCCTAACTCTAACTGTATTGTTATTTTTATAACTATTTTATTATTATTAAACTTTTAAAATTTTAAAACCCAAGTGATTGGCGTTTTTCACATTTCCTCACACCAGACATCCCCCAGATCAGCAAACACTGAACAGCTGAGTGCAGGGAGGTGTGAGGCTCAGGCACTCCCCCGTGCTTTTCCTTTGCTTTCTGGCTTTAGGTAAACTCGTTAAACTTTTCCTGAACCGGCACTTGAGATGCAAAAAGCTGTGGAATGCCAGATTCTGGAGACTTCCAGTGATTTTTCATTAAGCCACAGAATTAAACAGATTTTCTTTGTTTTTTTTCTTCAGAAAAGACAACAAAACCTGCCTGGTGAAGCCCCTCTGCCTTGCCAGGGCTCATATTGCTCCAGACCCCCTCCTCCAGTATTCCCTTGCCTGAAGACTGACTCTGGAACTTTCTAATTTTCTTTTAAAAATAATTTTCGTGTGCCAAAAATGATGTGACTTAAGAGCTCTGAAAGAGAAGCCCGGCAGTCTGCCAACGTGAACAGAAAAAGCTCCTTTTTTAGAAGCAAGCACACCTCAGCCAGGTGTGCCATTATTAGCTCTGCCATTAATTATGCCATTTTTAAAATTTAAACCTTTTCCCAACTACCTCACACATATCTGAGATAAAATATTCAAATGCATTCAATGTCTCTAAAAGGGTAAATTCAGCTGTGAAACAGATTTCCATTTTCCTAATGCTTTCTGGCACTTGCTGCTGTCCAGTTACATTAGTCTGTAAAAATGTTTCCAGATTTATCAGCCCCAAGTCCGTGCCAAACCAAATGTGAATTTATAATTCTGGGTAAATAAGTCCTGCACGAAAACTGCCTCAAGAACTAATAATTTGTAAATAGAAACTGCAATAGGAACGCCTGCAATCACAGCACTGCCGCCAAAAATGGGACGGATCACGGCAAAAACAAGTCTTTTCAGGTAAATTCTTGACAAGACTAATAGCTCGTATTTGTTCCGTTCTGCACAGGATCCTGACAGAGAAGGCGAGGACATTTCAGACACACGATGCATTTTGACACTAAGTAACTGGCAATTAGCTGAAGTACATAATTGCATCCTAATGCAGCAAAGGAGAAAATAACAGAAAAGCCTGGGAAAAGGGTTATACAACTGAGGGGTTGATGACAGCTCCAGCCTACAACAAACCCAAACAGAATCTGGAGAACACGCAGGATGAGAGCCCAGCCCGAGGCCCGGGGGTGGCTCGTGCCAGGCTGGAGGGAAGGTGGGCACAGCACCCACGACCTGCTCCGGCCTGGAGGAGCTTCCAGTGTGCCCAGGGCCACCCCAGCCCTCTCCTGGAATTGTGATCATGGTCACTCATACAATCACAAACAAAACTGGAGCCCTGGAGTGCCCAAGGCCACACTGGAGCAGCTGGGACAGGGGAGGTGTCCCTGCCACGGCACGGGTGGCACTGGGTGGCTTTGAGGTCCAACCCAAACCCAAACCGCTCTGGGCTTGTGGGATTTGAGGAAACCAGATTCTGAAGCTCAGCACTGAGAGTGGTGCCTCGATAGATCTGTGGAAGAAAACAGCTTTGAAGCCCTCGTGGCTCAGAGAAATGAACGTTTGGGTGGCCAGAGAAGCTCAGGGAGGTATTTGTGCACACCGAGCTCCCCGTGCTGCTGCAGCCGGAGCTGCTGCTCCTGCAGACACCTCCCAGAGACCTGGGGCCTCAAACCAGGAGACAAAGACTCTCCAAACCTCCCAGCCCGGCTCAGTGGGACCTGGGGAGCCAAATCCTCTCCAAACCTGCAGACACCTCCCAGCCCGGATCTCTGGGACCTGGGGGCCACAAAGCAGGAGCCAAAGTCCTCCAAACCCTGCAGACACCTCCCAGGGACCTGGGGGTCACAAAGCAGGAGCCAAACCCTGCAGACACCTCCCAGCCTGGATCTCTGGGACCTGGGGGTCACAAACCAGGAGCCAAAGCCTCTCCAAACCCTGCAGACACCTCCCAGAGACCTGGGGGCCTCAAAGCAGGAGCCAAAGCCTCTCCAAACTTCCCAGCCCAGATCTCTGGGACCTGGGGGTCACAAAGCAGGAGCCAAAGCCTATCCAAACCTCCCAGCCTGGCTCAGTGGGACCTGGGGGCCACAAACCAGGAGCCAAAGCCTCTCCAAACCTCCCAGCCTGGATCTCTGGGACCTGGGGGCCACAAACCAGGAGCCAAAGCCTCTCCAAACCTCCCAGCCCAGCTCAGTGGGACCTGGGGGCCTCAAACCAGGAACTAAATCCTCTCCAAACCCTGCAGGCTGAGGGCACAAACACACACCAGCACCTTCTCTCTAATTTGTGCTGCAACCAGCCCGTGCTGGGGAGATGCTAATTGGCCTGGTGGTGGGGAAGGTGCTAATTTGGCTGGTGCTGGGGAAGGTGCTAATGGGGCTGTCCCCTGGGAGCAGGGGTCAGGCTGGTGGCCCTGTGGAACTGTGCCCTCTGCCAGGGCTCTGCAGCCCAGGGCAGCGCGTGCCCAGCGTGGCACCCAGAGCAAAGCCAGCCTTTTCAAAAAGCACCCCCTCAGGCTAGCTCTGTTTGCTGGCGTGCTGTCCCAGCTGCAGAACCGGCACTCCCTGCCTCAGTTTCCCCTCTCCAAGGTGGTGCCCGGTGATCCCATGGCCTTGGCGCTGCCCTGGGCTGTGCCCTCCCTGCGGCCAGAGCTGGGCTGGGCTCGGGAGCCTTTGGCACCAGGGCAGACAAGGACATGATCCAGGTTTAATCCCCAAAAACCAGGCTGGGAGCTCAGCCCAGCCCATCCCAACGGAGCCAAGGGGACAGGAAAGGCCAAGGGACAAAGGGACACTTGTGCCACGGTGTCTCGGGGTTCTGTGGTCAAGATCACCCCGAGATTGTCAAAAGTCTTTTCCTCGCAGCCCCACAGCCAAAGAAGTCGAGATGTGTCGGTTTTGCTTCTCAAGGTTATTTTCTCTTATCTGTAACTTTCTCTCTCTGCCCTGTTTGCTGGGAATCCGTGGATTTGGGAAATAATCTCTGAACCCTCTGTTTGCTGGGAATCTGTGGATTTGGGAAATAACCTCTGAACCCTCTGTTTGCTGGGAATCCAGGGCTTTGGGAAATAACCTCTGAGCCTTCTGTTTCCTGGGAAATCTGTGGCTTTGGGAAGCAACCTCTGAACCCTCTCTTTGCTGGGAATCTGTGGATTTGGGAAATAACCTCTGAACCCTCTGTTTCCTAGGAATCCAGGGCTCCTGCTGCCAGCTATGCCAGTGCTCCCTGGCTCTGGGAAATAACCTCTGAGCCCTCTGTTTCCTGGGAAATCCAGGGCTTTGGGAAATAACCTCTGAGCCATTTGCTGGAAATCCAGGGCTCCTGCTGCCAGCTCTGCCAGTGGCTCTGGGAATGGGGAGAATGGGAACAGGGATGTCCCTGCCAGGCACAGAGACTCTGCTGAGCAGGACTGGTGTGCAAGGAGCAAAAAGAAGTGTGGAATGAGCTCCTCTGCGTCCCCTCAGCGCTGCGTGCAGAGGCAGCTGCTGCTTGTTACTGAGATCCACACTAGAGTAACGTTTTTAATTGTAAAAGTGATAAAACAATGAATTATAAATGCTTTAAAAGGAATATATTAATGAATGTGGGGTATGATATAAAATTTAATTAGAATTTTAAGCCTTTAAGGATAAAGTGAATTAACTAAAAGGCTTTATAATGAACTAATATAATACACAAGCAAGAATTTAAATAGATTTTGAAGGTCTTTTAGACAGTTCTTGTATGGAAAAGCGGCCGTACATCTGTCTAACTTTTTAATTGGTTTGGAACACTGGGAAGGAATCGTCACTGGCTTCATTTTATTTGAACATAACTTTTATTTATGCATATTTAGTCTCTTATTCTAATGCAAATAGAACACTGGAAATTAGGTAGTTATGCAAATAACTTGATTGGATTAGGAAGAATCATGGAATTTCCTGAAGGCACCCACAGGGATGCTGGGGCCCAACCCCTGCCCGGCACAGAGCCCCAGCCTGTGGTGACCAAAGTGACCCCCAAGGTGTCACCCTGTCCCTGAGCCCCTCGAGGGGCTGCTCCCAGCCCCAGGGAGGGAACCTCACTTTTCACTTGGTCCCACACTCAGGAGGGAAGGGGCTGCAATGGTTTTCCCCTCTGCAGTGACAATAAAGTCACTCTCAAATGCCCAGAGCAGCTTTGCTGGTGCAAAAACACTCATTACCAGAGAAAGTGGCAATTCCACAATCCCAGAGGAACGGGGGGTGAGGAGAAAATCCCATTCCTGGGAAAGGGGTGATGGTGCAGGTCCCCAGGAGTGTGTGGGCACGAGGCTCAGCCTGCCCTGCCCTGGCAGCACCTGTGGGCAGTGACAGCTGAAAATCCCCTTTTAAATCAGTGGCCCTCTTTGGTATCAGCATTCCAGCCTTGTGCTGCTCCTGCCCAGCCTGGCCCAAAGCCCCTGGTGGGACCTGGAGCCTCTTTAACCCCTTTCCCCAGTGCCCAGCTGGGTACCAGCACACACGGGGGTGCAACCCAGCCCAAAGGGCTCCCTGGGTAAAGCAAGGAGAGGCTCTGTGGTTTCTGGGGTGACCTTGGCCCTGCTGGTGGCTCACCAGGCTCAGGAGAGCAAATTCAGCAAAATCCAGCCAAATTCAAAGCTATCAGTGTGCACAGAGCTCATCACGTTAAAAAGGGAACTGGGTTTCAGAATACAAGAAAATGTTGATTATTTAAAAAAAAAAAACATAAATAAATACTCCAAGTTCCTTGTGCTGAATGTCTGAGGTGCGTGAAGAGCTCCAGAGCCCAGGCTTTGAGACTCCTGGTGCCACCCTGAGCCACAGGAACCGGGCTCAGCAGGGCTGGGAAAGAGCAGAACTGCGATTCTTTCATTCTGGATCTCGGTGCAGGGATTTCAGCCCTTCTCAGCCACCAGAGGCAGCTCTGCCTCTGAGCACTCCGTGCCCCAGAGCCCCAGTGACCTGGGCAGGGCAAGTCCCTGCAAGGACAGGGCCAGTTCCTGCATGGACAGGGCCAGTCCTGCATGGACAGTGCCAGTCCTGCATGGACAGGGCCAGTTCCTGCATGGACAGGGCCAGTCCTGCATGGACAGTGCCAATTTCTGCATGGACAGTGCCAATTTCTGCATGGACAGTGCCAATTTCTGCATGGACAGTGCCAATTTCTGCATGGACAGGGCCAATTCCTGCATGGACAGGGACAATCCCTGCATGGACAGGGCCAATTCCTGCATGGACAGGGCCAATTCCTGCATGGACAGTGCCAATTCCTGCATGGACAGTGCCAATTCCTGCATGGACAGGGCCAATTCCTGCATGGACAGGGCCAGTCCCTGCATGGACAGGGCCAGTCCCTGCACTCCCAGGATAACCATTCCCAGGATAAGCACTCCCAGGATAACCATTCCCAGGTAAGCACTCCCGGGATGGATAAGCACTCCCGGGATAACCATTGCCAGGATAACCATTCCCAGGATAACCATTCCCAGGATGGATAAGCACTCCCAGGATAACCGTTCCCAGGATAACCATTCCCAGGATAACCATTCCCAGGATAAGCACTCCCAGGATAACCATTCCCAGGTAAGCACTCCCGGGATGGATAAGCACCCCCGGGATAACCATTCCCAGGATAACCATTCCCAGGATAACCATTCCCAGGATGGATAACCATTCCCAGGATAACCGTTCCCAGGATAACCATTCCCAGGATAACCATTCCCAGGATAACCATTCCCAGGATAACCATTCCCAGGATGGATAGGCACTCCCAGGATGGATAGGCACTCCCGGCAGAAGCACTCCCACCCCGTGCCCGGGATGCCAGGATAACCATTTCCTGCACACACAGTGTCCCCCCTGCCCAGGAGCTGAGCTCCCACCCGGCAGGGCTGGGCTCAGCCAGGGCTGCACCTCTGCCATCCCGGCTCAAAAGGGCCCCAAGGCCTAAAGGAGGTGTGGGAAATGTGCTGAGAACGGTGGAGCGATGGGATCCCGGGATCCCAGAACGGTCTGGGCTGGCAGGAGCTTCAATCCCATCTTGTCCCTGTCCTGGCAGGGACACCTCTGCTGTCCAGCCTGGCCTGGGCACTGCCAGGACCCAGGGCAGCCCCAGCTCCTCTGGGCACCTGTGCCAGCTCTCCCAGCCCAGGGAAAGCAGATTCTGATCAGAGAATACCGAAAACAGCTCTGCTCAGCGAGGAGAGCCCTGAGAAAACCACGGTGGCAGCGCTAGTGTGAAGTGGCCAACAATTATTTGTTGTTTCTGTAAACGCAAGAACAAAGGGTTGTCAGAAAATAATTAGAGAGTGGGTGCAAAACAAAGAAAAGAAAGTAATTTTTCACATAGTGCATAATTAAAGTGTGGAACTCATTACCACAGGATGCCGTGGGAGCCAGACGCATAAATGGATTTGAAAGGCAATTAGACAAATTAATGGAAGAAAAGTCCATCAAAGCCTATTAGACACAAAGCTGTGGATAGGAGACTATTGACAAACCCACAGCAGCAGCAGCAGCACCTCTCTGCTCCCCTGGTTATCTGGGAAATGCCATTTCCTGAGCCACAGCACGGGCAGCGCCAGCCAGGATGGGCAGGGATGGGCAGGGATGGACAGGGATGGACAGGGATGGGCAGGGATGGGCAGGAAACAGGCAGGGAATGGGCAGGGATGGCTGGAAATGGGCAGGGATGGCTGGAATGGGCAGGGATGGCTGGGAATGACTGGGAATGGGCAGGAATGGGACACCTGGAGCTCCCTGACACAGCCAGGTGTCACCACAAAGGGAAAGGAAACCCTCACTGGGCACCGAAGGGGTTATAAATGAACGGTGAGCACTCACAAATAACCCTGGCAATGCCAGCTTGGAAAATGCCAGCGCCTGGGGGAAATGAAGCCTTTGGTGCTGTTAAAGACTTCGGCTGAGTGCCCCAATCCAGAATGGCCCAGGCTGGAAAACCCCACTGAGCCCAGGGAGGACCCAGCACTGCCCCACGTCCCCAGGTGCCACCTCCACGGGATTTGCCTCCCCAGACTTTCCAAAAGCAGTTTTCCCAGTGCCCAGCTGAGCTCCCCATGCCCAGCGGGGTGTTTCCCCTCTCCTGTTTGCTGTCCCGTGGCAGAAGGGGCTGAACCCCCCTGGGCCCCTCTGGCAGCAGGATCAGAGGTCCCTGCAGGGCTCCTCAGCACAGGAACATCCCAGCAGCTGGACATTTCCACCTCCATCCCAGGGGGAACATCTCCTGGGGCTGCCTGCTGCTGGTTTTATGAGCAAACAATAAATGCCCTTTCTGCTCCTTAGTAAAGAAACGAGGGAGAAGTGAATTTTGCAGAGTTTTGGATCTTTCCTGGTGGCAGTGAGCGATCCCACACAGCCCACTGCACTCTGCTATTGTGCTGATGGGTTTCACTTGGGGGAAAAAACTACAGCTTGGGTGGTTCTGTCACATTTAAAGAGTGATGCTGAATTCTAAAGAGTTTTTCTCGTAATTTAGAATTTATACAGGAATAAAGTAATGGTGAGTATCAGGGCTGGGTGCCTGACACTGTGCTCTGCCCAGGGGAGGGGAGCAGAACACAAACCCTTCTACAGGCAGCAGTGGAAAACAGAACAGGGCAGGAAACTCCAGCTGCACAGCCCTGCCTGTGCACGGGAGCATTTCTCACCCCAGCACGCAGGCACTGGGTGCTTTTACCCAAATTTGTCCATTCCAGCAGGAGCAGCTGGCTCTGAGACATGCTGAGCTGAAAAATGATGTGGAATCCGAAATACTGCTCCTGGCAAACCTCCTGCTTCCACAGATATCCCAAACTCTGCCCTCCCCACCATTCCCCAGCCCCTATCCCATTTCCAGTCCTGCACTGTGGAAAGCCATGGCAGGAAAGGGTGCCTAAAAATACAAATGCAAACACCAGCCCACCAGCTGTATTCTCTAAACAAAAGGTTTTTCCTTTTAAAGTTTTCTTTAAACTTAACAAAAGGTTTTATTTCTGATTAGTTTTTGTTCTCACAATGGTACCTCTGGTTTTCTAACCAGTTCCATTGATTTTATATTATATACAAATATAACTTAATTTTGTAAAGCTTTTCACAGGTCTGCCAGGTAAAAGGTTTTGACAGTTTTTTTCTAACATTGCTGCAATGCTGATTAGGAATAAATAAATAAAAAATGCTCCCACTAAGATCTGTGTCTTTGGGTTTATACACAAATGTGGATTTCATTTTTGGCTTCAGCGGCATAATTGCTTTTTTTCCTTTTAATTATTTTGCAGGCCTGCACAAGTTGGGTCATCTCCTGATTTGAAGCAGTACTTCAATGCATAAAATATAAATATCCCAGTTTGTAGAATTTCCACTTCAGGGACGGATACGAGCACATGGTAATTACAGCCAGCATTAAACAGGTAAAACCCAGGTTTGTGTGGCTCTGTACCATTTGTGCCTGATGATGGACAGAGAGCTGCAGCCATTACATGGAATTGGAGCCTCGTGCAGGTTTGCAATAACTTCCTAATTACAGCTTAACGCTGCTTTCTAGCCCTGGCAAAATTGAAATTTCCCTTCTAATGGCTGAGTTTCATATTGCAGCTCCCCTTGTGCCCAGGGTGCTCCCCGAGGAGCTGCAGCAGTGACTGGAGCAGGGGAGCTTTGGGGTAAAATGAGGCTTTTTTGCCTGCTCTGCCAGGGGGTGTGCTGGGGGGTGTGCCCGGAGCTGGGGCTCCTGCAGGGAACCCCTGGCAGGGAGCTGGGGACAGCCAGCACTGTCCTTGGCACCCCACAGCTCTGAGAGGTGCCCGTGCTCAGCTGGGGCTGGGCTCTGTCCCCAGGCAGCACTGACAGAACACAGCACACAGCCTCCAGCTGTATTTCCAAGGGAAATACAGGCTGGGTATCAGGGAAATGTTCTTTACAGAAAGGTGATGAAGTTCTGGAATGGCTGCCCAGGGAGGTGGTGGAGTCACCATCCCTGGGTGTGTTTAAAAAGCCTGGATGTGGCACTGGGTGCCAGGGTTTAGCTGAGGGGTTGGGGCTGGGTTGGACTTGATGGGCTTGGAGGTCTCTTCCAATCCAGGGATTCTGTGAATTCTGTGATTCCGTAATTCTGGGATTCTGGGATTCTCTGATTCTGTAATTCTGTGATTCTGTAATTCAGTTATTCTGGGATTCTGGGATTCTGGGATTCTGTAATTCAGTGATTCTGTAATTCTGGGATTCTCTGATTCTGTAATTCTGTGATTCTGTAATTCAGTTATTCTGGGATTTTGTCATTCAGTGATTCTGGGATTCTGTGTCTGGGGTTCTGTGATTCTGTAATTCAGTGATTCTGTAATTCTGGGATTCTCTGATTCTGTAATTCTGTGATTCTGTGATTCTGGGGCTCTGTGATTCTGTAATTCAGTGACTATGTAATTCAGTGATTCTGTGATTCTGGGATTCTGTGATTCTGGGATTCTGTGTCTGGGGTTCTGGGATTCTGTAATTCAGTGATTATGTAATTCAGTGATTCTGTAATTCAGTGACTCTGTAATTCTGTGATTCTGTGAATTCTGTGATTCTGGGATTCCATAACTCAGTGATTCTGTGAATTCTGTAATTCTGTGGCTGTAATTCAGTTATTCAGTGATTCTGTGTAAAGCCCTGGCACAGGTGCCCAGAGCAGCTGGGGCTGCCCTGGATCCCTGTCAGTGCCCAGGGCCAGGCTGGACACTGGGGCTGGAGCAGCCTGGGACAGGGGAGGTGTCCCTGCCAGGGCAGGGTGGCACGGGTGTCTCTGAGGTCCCTCCCAGCCCACACCATTCCAGGATTCTGAGATTTCCTCACGCTGGGGCTGAGCTCTCTTTGCTCAGGGCTCCCTCCCCGGGCACTGCAGCAGAGTGGCTCAGCCACGCTCCTCGTGCCACTCACAAATCAATAATTTACAATGCCCATAATGCCCAGGACCTGCTCTCAGACTGAAGGAATTAATCCTGATTGTAATTACCAGGCACATCAAATGAAATATTAATTCAGCCCTTTCACGTTTCCTCCCTCGGTCCAGCCCGAGAGCACAAAGGGTGACATTTAGGGGAGACAATATACAATGTTCCATGGCAAAATTCTGATCTGCAGCAACTTTCTGGCTCTGAAGGCTTGTACTGGCTGTATTACAAGCTCACAATATAGGGCTTTAAAAGATATAAAAGATGACATTTCCTTCTTGTTCTCTGGAACATTTCTGTTTGAATGGAATTCTTTCCTAAAGAAAATATCAAAAAAGAGGCGATTCGAATGACATTTCTAGCACTGCAAGCTTTGATTCCAAATGCACAGATCCCAGCCCCTGAGCTTCAGAGCCTGGAGGGCCGACGGGCTGATTCCAGCCAGACCTGCAAGATCTGGGGTGAATTATCATCACCTTTGGGAATTATCTTAGTGCAATTTAACCTGGTCACACCACTAGGGATCAGTTAGCCAGGGAGAAATGGGCAAACCATTTCAAAAGACTGGCAAAAGTCTTTCCAGATTATGAGCCAAAGTTTCAAGCAGTCAATAAAAGCCAAAATATTCTTCAGGTGTAGGAATGTGAGACCCACACGTGAAGCCTTGTTCTGGGGGAGCCCAGGTGAGTTCTGCTGGAAGCCACCACCTTTCTTTCCCCAGGTAAGTTCTGTTTTTTCCCCAGGTAAGTTCTGTTCTTTCCCAGGTAAGTTCTGTTCTTTCCCCAGGTAAATTCTGTTATTTCCCCAGGTAAGTTCTGTTATTTCCCCAGGTAAGTTCTGTTCTTTCCCCAGGTAAGTTCTGTCCCTTCCCCTGGCCATTCCCACTGGACAGGACCTGGCTCAGGTCCCTTCCCTGGTAAATTCTGTTATTTCCCAGGTAAGTTCTGTTCTTTCTCCTGGCCATTCCCACCGGACAGGACCTGGCTCAGGGCTCAGGTCCCGTCCCAGGTAAGTTCTGTTATTTCCCAGGTAAGTTCTGTTCTTTCCCAGGTAAGTTCTGTTATTTCCCAGGTAAGTTCTGTCCCTTCCCCTGGCCATTCCCACCGGACAGGACCTGGCTCAGCCCCGTCCCTGGGGAAGGAGCTGTGGGCACGGCACCAGCTGGGGCTGTCAGCTCTTTGCAGTCCCCTGTAGAACCTCGTCCCCTTCCCCACCGAGGGCATTTCTGCAGACCTTTATCTCCCTCCAATTACCCCCAAAGCTGCTGGGGAGGTGGCCCTGGCGCATTCCTGGCAGAGTCCAGGATCCCAAGGGGACCCAAATTATTCCTTCCACAAGGCTAATGTACCTCGGCAGCAAAATGATGAAGAAGGAATGAAATGGGAGCTTGAGGGAAATCTTATGGCCAATAATACATTATTTATGCTTGAAATTAGTTTCTCACGTCCCTCATTAGCATAATTGCCCCGGTCTGGGCCAGGTCTGAGCACGTTCCCTGACGGAAATGGATCCGAGGCAATCACAGGAATTCACCTGGCTGGGAATGAATCCCCCAGTGCTTCCAGGAGCTGGGGGTGTGAGGGAAATCTCTGCACAGCCCCACAGAAACAGCTCCCAGTGCCACACATCTGCTGGGTCTGCTTCCCTACTGTATCTTCTCCTGCTGCCCTGGCCTTGGTATTGTCTTTTTCCTCTTTCTCCCTGGAAAGGGTAGTCCTCACACAATATTTAATGCAAAAAGTATCTCCCCTCTGTTTTCCAGCTGGTTCTAAGCTCTCCCAGTGTCCCACACCCCCTCTGCCAGGACCTGGCTGTCACATTTCCATCTCCTCTCACTGCAGTCCTGGACTCTCCCCATCCCACGGATTCCTGCCCTCCACAACAATCCCTCTGTGTGTTTCCACCTTTGAGGCTGAGGGCAGGATTTGTGTAAAATCAAACGCGGAATTTGCCTTCCCAAAGACCTGTGCATGTCCGTGATAAGCTCATTTCTTCATTTCTCCTTTCTTTGAAGTTTGCTCCCCAGACTGAGACCCTCGTGCCACTGGCTGCCCCTCTGCAAGGTGGGAAGGGCATTTCCAAAGGGATCAGATGAGGACATCAAATACTAAAAGCCTTTGTAGGGAAGAGATTTCCGCTCTTTGTTAAGCATCAGATCTCTCTGAAAGCACTTCAAAGACAAAAGGGAAGGAGTTGGCCCCGCTTTGAGCAGAGGGATGTAGAGATGAGGTTGTGAAGTGATCTCCCTGCAGCACCAGGAACTCCCCACATCAGAGGTCAGGCTTTGGGACCCAGGGACACTTTTGTCCTGGGAGTGCCAGAGCCGTGCATTCCAGAAGGGACGGCTTTGATGACTCCTAAATGTGCTCCCCACTAGTCTCACACAGTTTCTCGTTGTTTTAGTGTAAAACAAGGGTGTATTTTCAATCAAGAGTAATTAATTTAAAAATCAGCACTTTGAAACACTTCATGCAGCATTTGACCCCATGCAACACTGAAGAAAAGACATTTCGCCAATTATATTAAAAGCTAGCCTGGCAAAATAATTAAGTGTGGCACGGGTGCAAGAGTAAAATTTTAGGATTCTAGATGAGGGGTCCAAAGGGGACAAGATGGAGGAAATTGGGTGTGCCTTGTCCTTTTTCTCCTTCTTCATGCCCTCCATGTTTCACTGTGGTGTTGGCATTTTTCTGTTGGTTCAGGCTGGGGACACACTGTCCAACGTAGGTGACAGATATTGGCACGTTATTGTAAATCCAGCACAGGTAGTTTGTGGTATTTAATGTTTGTACCATCCCACTGAGGGCAGAGCCCCACACGCTGCCCTGCAGGACAGAGCTGCGGCAGGGCAGCAGAACATGTTAGAGATAAACAGAATAAACAACCTTGAAACAGCACAGACCAATTATGGCTTCTGCTTTGGCAGCGGGGCAGAACGAAAGAGACTTTCTACAATCTCGGGATCATCCATACCCACAGATTCCGACATTAAACCATCCCTCAGGGCAGCCCTTGGCCTGCAGTGCTCTGTGCCCATCAGTTCAATGCCAGCACGCCTGTCCCGTGTCACACAGGTGTCACCTGCAGGGCTGGCCCTGACCCCTCAGCACCCACCCACCCTTTATTGCAGGGCTGCCCTCAGCCAGGCGGGTCAAACCCTCCTCAAACACTCTGCTCCTTTTTGAGGAGTGCTTGGCTTGCTCCCAGAACTGTTGCATGTTTTTCCAGGGGCCTTTGATACAGGATGAACTGTCCTTTTATTCTAACCACTGTCAAAGGTTTGAGTTGCTGCTCTGCATCCCATCATTTATCATCTCCCGAATCCACACCGATCACCGAGCTCACAGCTCTGCCCTCTGCTCATTCCTGCCCTGCACAGCAACAGCTTCATCCTGGAACAGCTCCTTCGTGGAGCTGTCTGAAATAAAGATCCCAGCCCTGCACATTCCTCCCTGCTGCCAAATCAGCACCTGCCAAAACAGTCCTGAGCAGAGACTCCGGGATTTCCAGTTCAGGAATAAATAAATGAGCAATAAACATCCCTTCCAGAGGTGCTGGCATCCTTTGTGATTCACCCAGGGAGCAGAGATGCTGTGCCCAGGGCTGCAGTGCCAGCCAGCAGGGCTGAGGAGCAGGGGTGGCTCTTGGGGAGCAGCCCAGGAGGGGCCAGGGCTGCCACAGCCCTGTGGCAGCACCAGCACCCTGCACCCTTCCCTGCCTGGGGAACAGAGCTGGGGCTGTGGCAGGCACAGGAGGGGGTCCTGAGCCCAGCATCCCCTGAAACCAGCATGTCCTTAAACCAGCACCTCCTGGAACCAGCACCCCCTGAAACCAGCACCCCCTGAAACCAGCACCCCCTGAAACCAGCACCTCCTGAAACCAGCACCCCCTGATCCCAGCACCTCCTGAAACCAGCACCCCCTGAAACCAGCACCTCCCAGTCTGAGCATCTCCTGAAACCAGCATCAGCTCAAACCAGCACCTCCTGGAACCAGCACCCCCTGAGCCCAGCACCCCCTGAGCCCAGCATCCCCTGAAACCAGCACCTCCTGAGCCCAGCACCCCCTGAGCCCAGCACCTCCCAGTCTGAGCATCTCCTGAAACCAGCACCTCCCAGTCTGAGCATCTCCTGAAACCAGCACCCTCTGAAACCAGCACCTCCTGAAACCAGCCCTTCCCAGTCCCAGCATCTCCTGATCCCAGCCCTTCCCAGTCCCAGCATCTCCCAAACCCAGCCCCTCCTGCTTCCAGCATTCCCAGACTGAAGCATCTCTTCCCAATGGGAAAACCTCATGGAAAAGGGTGAGAATGACCACAAGGAAGAAGCTGAGGATGTTCCAGCGGGAGGAAAAAGGAGAAGGACACAGGGCCCCAGCTGGCCGGGCATGAGCCTTTCCTGGTGCACACGGGGGTGGCCAGGTCCCCTTGGCTGCTCACTGCAAACCCCCCCAGGAAATCCCTCCTCACCCAGCCAGCAGCAGCTGAAGGCAGCGATGATGCTGAGCACAGAGGAAGCCCAGCCCTGCGCAGGAGAGGCTCCCCACGGGGAGGAAGGATGACTCTCCAAGTCCCTGAGACCACCAGCAGAATTCCCAAAAATATGGAGAACTCCATGAAACCAATCTAAGCCACGAGCCAACTACTCTGACTCCTGCAAGGTCTGCACCTGTTTGTTGTTCCTTTAAAATGCCACGAAAATTGGCAGCAATGTGAAGTGAATGTGCTGAAATTGCTCCTTAATAGGAGTGAAGTGAGAATTAGAACAAAAATAACACAAATACTGTGTTTGCAGCTGAGAGAACAAAGTGTTCACACTTCCAAGCTGATGTCTGAATGTTCTTATTTTTTCAGTGGTAGTTTACTGCCAATTTCAAAGGAAAAGAGGCAGCGGAAGGGGTATGTTTGGGTTTAATAGGACACAGATTAGGACAGGCAATGGTAAAGGAGAAAAATAAAATAATCTGTGAGCTGACCCTTCAGGATGAGGGTGACCCCGGGGGTAATGCACCTCCCAGACACAGAAATTGAGGTCCAAGGGCGTGTATCAATCGCTGTGATGCCAAACCAGGGCACGGCAGCTCAGCCCTGGCTGCAGGAGTGCCCCGTGCCCAGGACAGCAGAATTGTCCATCCCAGCTGTGCCCTGGGAGGAAGGGCAGTGCCAGCCTGTCCCAGCCTGTCCCACAGCAGGGCTGGCGTGGCCGGGCAGGGACCCTGCTGTGCTCCTGCCCATCCCTCATTGCCCCTCTGCCCTCCTGGGCCACCCACACTTCCCTCAGCATGGACAGGCAGAGCTGGTTTCAGTCTCCTTCTCCAAAACGCCTGGAGCTGCTAACCAAAAGCTCAGAAGCACTTGGAAAGGTCAAAGAACAGAGGAAAACTGCTGAGGTTAAAGGAGTCCAAGCACGGGCGCCATGGCACAATCTGGGTTTAGGTACTTGTAATCCCTTATTCGCTTTTCTCCAAGATCTCATACAAAATGTTACCCATTGGGATAAAGCCTGCCTTTGTCCATAACCTGAGTGTACACAGGAAATATCCATCTCTCCTGTAGGCTCCCTTCTGGCACTGCTGCTCAGGGGGCTCACCTGAGCTTGTTCCCAGTGCTGCCCTCACCACCAGACTGCTTTTAATGTAAAATTCTTCTTTCTCTGTCCTAAACATTTGTGAAAAACACTTGTTCTTGGGACAGTCCCTTCGACACCAGGCCACTGCTCCTCTCCAGGTGCTCCTGTGGCCAGTAAAAACCAGAGCCGAGCCAACTCTCAGTGCAATAAATTCTGAGGAGAGCTAGAGAGGATTACACGAGCAGCTGAGCGGGCATATGGCATTCCATCCAAACTGACAGTCCAAACTGTTCTGCAACAGTTATTGGGAACTGCTTTATCTACATTTGTGTGGGTCTTGGAAAAAAAAAAAATCTTAAAAATTCGAGAATGAATAAACCACCACCATTCACTGCTAACAAACCCCTTCTTCAACAGTTAATTAGTTCCAACTGCTGAAATATTTTGCTGTGCCTGACAACTCCTACCAGCTATTCTGAAGGCTTCACAGAGCTCTACAGAACCCCAGGCAGGAAAGCTGGTGGGCTAAAATCAGTGCCTGATAGCCGTGCAAAGCAGCAGAGAGAGCACCCAGGGAAGCAGGAAATACAATTTGTGCATCTGTTTCTGTTTCTGTACACACACACACACACACACAATTTCCACAACCCCTGGATGGAGTTTGTAATCAAATCCTTCTGTGAAAACCGATCAGGGAATATGGAATTTAGATTGACTGCTGTCCTAAAGCTCCCCTCTGAGCCTCCTCTCCACTGGCTCCTACACTGCACTGCTGAGCTCCAGCCATTGATTTGTCTGGAGACCTTTAGAAATTGACATTTTACCAAATATTTAATCCTTTTCTTTCTTCTGTCTCCTATGAAAATAATTGTTTTAACATTTTAGGTAAAGTCTTTTGTCACGGACTGGGTTTTTGGTGGATGTTTTCTGAGGGTGGGATGAGATCTGGCATTTGAGACCATTACAAGGGATGGAGGGACAGGGCACAGGGAAGGGATCCCAATGCCAGAGGGCAGGGCTGGATGGGAGATTGGGCAGGAATTCCTGGCTGGGAGGGTGGGCAGGC
This sequence comes from Taeniopygia guttata, assembly GCF_048771995.1. NCBI lineage: Eukaryota > Metazoa > Chordata > Aves > Passeriformes > Estrildidae > Taeniopygia > Taeniopygia guttata. Next base: position 567,574 of record NC_133033.1, on the reverse strand, counting down.
CTGGAATAGAATTCCCAGAGCAGCTGGGGCTGCCCCTGGATCCCTGGAATGTCCAAGGCCAGGTTGGAGCAGCCTGGGACAGTGGGAGGTGTCCCTGCCATGGCACTGGGTGGGCTCTGAGGTCCCTTCCCACCCAAACCAGGCTGGGATTCTCTGGTTTTTCCAGCACAAGGCAGGCCTTCCCCTAGTTTACATATTTAATTAAAGCTTTTCAAATCATTATCATTCAGAGGTGCCAGTGCAATTCTCTTCACTTTCAGGTTTTGAGGACTGAAACCATTCACTGAAACTTTTGTTTTCTCTCTCCGACACTCAAATCTACACAACCCCTCAGATCTATCCCACCCTCCAAACGCCCAACCTCCCAAACACCCAACACTGCAAACATCCAACACTGCAAACATCCAACCCTCCAAAACACACAACCCCCCAAACACCTAACCCCTCAAACACCAAACCCTCCAAAACACACAACACCCCAAACATCCAACCCTCCAAACATCCAACCCCTCAAACACCAAACCCCTCAAACACCCAATCCCTCAAAAACACAACCCTCCAAAACACACAACGCCCCAAACATCCAACCCTCCAAATATCCAATGCAACCCTTCAAACACACAACCCTTCAAACACCAACATCTCAAATCTATCCCACCCTCCAAACACTCCAAATATCCAACCCCTCAAACACCCAACCCCTCAAACACCTAATCCCTCAAGCACCCAACCCTTCAAACATCCAACCCTTTAAACACAGCCCCCCAAACCCCCAACCCCAAACCCCCAACCCCAAACACCCAACCCCAAACACCCAACCTCAAACACCCAACCCCAAACACCCAACCCCAAACACCCAGCCCCAAACCCCCAGCCCCCCAAGCCTCCCCCTCTCAAACATGCCAGCCCGGGTCTGTTGTGAATTCCAGGACAGATCAGGACAGGACAGGGTGACCGGGAGGAAGGCCGGGGAGCGGAATTCCGTCTTTGGGCTGACGGGAATTTGGACATTTCTGGTGCAGGAGCTGCTGGCCTGGCCAGGCTGGGGGAACAGCAGCCCTGGCTCCTGCTGCCCTGCACACACAGCAGCCAGGGCAGCCAGGGCTGGCGGGACCCGCTGCAGAATTCCAGAATTCCCTGCAGGATTCCTGCTCCCTGCCTGCTTCTCTCCCCGTGAGGCTGAAGTATCCCCAGGGCGCTGCAGTGTGCAAAGGTGACACACAAATAAAACCTCCTGGCCAGAGGAGCTGCCTGCTTGGATCAACACTGAGCTAATCCTCAGATCAGGCCTGCATTTCTGGGAGCACTGTCACAGCAATTAGAGGTTGTAAGGAAACCAAAGTCACAGATAATGTGTTGAAATAATAAAGTGACATTTTGATATGCAACCAGACGACATTAAGGAAATGACAACTAACTCCAAAACGTCCAGAAAGATATTTAAATCAGTAATTCTGAATAAATTAAATGAGCAATTACGGGTATGTTTGACAAAGCATGATACAACAATATATTAGGCATATATTAGCTCAGCCTTTACTCACAGATATTTATCTGCTTTTAATTAATGAATTTAATTGACTGTAAGGGAGATTTGAGAATGGCTTGTTACAAGTCAAGGAGGAAAACCATTTGATAATTTGGAGAGGAGAAGCAAAGGGAGTCTGCAGTGGGAAACACTGGGGAGGAGCCACTCCAGGTCTGTGTCTGTGCCCAGAGCTGGGAAGGGACAGGAGAGTCTCCAATAATTGTGATTTTCCTTGTCATTATCTTGTGTGTTCTCTATGCTCTCCTGTGTGCTTCTCTGTTTGCACTTGTCTACGTCAGCCCAAGACATGTGTGATTCCAAAAAAACATCAATAATACTAAATCAGAAAATAAGAGCAAACTCTCTCAAATTGAAGATTTATTGTGCTATTATGCACATAATCCTTACAAAGACTGAACATTATTATCATTATTATTTTAGCTTTCTTTTCAATTGCATTTTAAATAACAACCGTGTGTAGTTTTCTATCTTTGCCATACCTGGGGATTAAAATAGATGCTTAAACTATTTGAAATCAGTTGAAATTAGTTCTGTTTTCCATATCTGGGGAATAGAATATAGGCTTAAACTGTTTGAAATGAGTTAAGCCTGGAACTGTCAGATGGAGCTGACTCCTGGAGTTTCTCCCAGTAAATGATATTTAAATGGCTCGTGGCTGTGCCACTTCCAGAAGGGAAGATTTTTGTCTCCACCCAACACGAAACAATAGGGCCAGAAATGTGCTCCAGATCCTGGAGGTGCCATTTTTCATTTCTAACCAGCCTGGCACAGCAGGAACGATCCCCACAACTGCCCGAGCTCCCAAGCACGGAGCAGGAGGAAGGGAGCAGGGGGTCAGGGGAGCAGCCAGGACAGGAGCTCAGGGAGATCTTCTGGGTGTGAAAAATGCAGATTTTATTATTGGCTTTTTGCAAATATTACAATGAATATTATATGTGTAATGTTAGAAAGTTATGCTGTATTAATTCTCTTAAGTGCTGTGTTAAATATAGTTTTAGGTTCTAACATAATGTTAAAATAGAGACTATGTATGTGGGGGGAGTTTTTTTTGGAATGAGATACTCGCCTCAAGGACATCCATAATTCTTTGCTTTTTATTGCCTTGTAATTGTCCTAACTCTAAACTTTATTACTCTAATTGTATTACTATTTCTATAACCATTTTATTATTATTAAACTTTTAGTATTTTAAAAACCAAGTGATTGGCGTTTTTCACATGGGGAAGGGGTGAAAAAGCCAGGAGTGTGATGGGGGATGCATTTCTTGGGTGCATCATTCCTTTCATCCCTGAGTGCGCCAGCACAAACCCGCAGCTCCTCCCAGCCAGGAGCCCTTGGGCAGCAGCACAGCCCAGACTCCAGGATCCCCTGAGAGAGAAACCTGGCCACAAATACTGGGAATTCCTTCATGGTCCCAGAACTGGTGGTCTGGGGAAGTGCCTCGGGCTTGTCCTGAGGAGGAGGAGCTGGCAGAGCTCCATGGACAGCTCTCCTGCACAGGAGAAACACTGGGAGAACAGGTCCTGATCCTTCCTGCAAGGGGAATGGCTCCCACTGCCCGAGGGCAGGATGGATGGGAGACTGGGGATGGGGAATTGTTCCCTGGCAGGGGGGGATGGAATTCCCAGAGCAGCTGGGGCTGCCCCTGGATCCCAGGGCCAGGCTGGACACTGGGGCTGGAGCTGCTGGGACAGTGGGAGGTGTCCCTGCCAGGGCAGGGTGGCACTGGGTGGCTCTGAGAGCCCTTCCCACCCAAACCAGGCTGGGATTCCCTGGTTTCCCAGCCAAAATATCCCCCCACAGCCCTGCAGTTTTCCCAGGAACACTGGAGGAGGCTGTTTTTCAGTGACTTTGATAAGCCAGGACAGAACAGCCCCGTTTTTGTTTACACCTTTTGTCACAGCCCAAATCTGTCGGAGGGAGGTGAGGAGGAACTTTGGGAAGCTGGAGCAGCCCCTGTGGGCCCTGCCTCGCTCTGCCCCTGACAGCTCCATCACTCACAGCCCAACAACAGCCCATCAACCATCCTAACAATGCCATTAGTGGGCAGCTGCTCAGCACAGCACCAGAGGGGCCAGCAGAACGAGCTGCAGCAACAGCTCCGCTTGTATTAAATATTAAAGTATTGTTAAATATTAAAACTAAACTTCTAAAAGATAAAAGCCAAGCAAAAGTCACCACCCATGCTAATGTTTTACGTAGTTCTGTCTCGAAGCATTTTGTAACAGGAACGGCCTGGGCTCTTGGGAAAAACCAAAGGACAAGAGCAGCACTTAATTACAGAGCTAAACCATCGAGTTCCTGCTGACTGAGAGAACACAGAACCCAGTAATTCAGATTTGCTTGACAAATTCATCTTCCTTTCCTCTGTTTCTGACTATGCACAGGAGGAAGAGGAGGAGTCACCAAAGGGAGCAGCTCCTTTGAAATCCTGCCCCTAACCTGCTCCTATACAATGAATTTAATTTTTTCCCCTTTCAGAAGAAAAAGCTCCTTTTATTTCTCTCTCTGCAGTGACCCTGATCAAACTCATTCTATTGAACATGGGTGCAAGACAAGAGGAGGGTAAATTCTGTGAAGCCTTTGCCCAAACTGAAGTCTCTGTGTTCCGTGGCAAAGTCACCCAGGAGAGGTTTCATGGATCATTGCATCCCTGAGCCTCTCTCAGCACAGCCAGGAGGAGCTAGAGCTGGCTCTGCCCTTCCCCGGGAGCTCCAGGCAGGTCTGAACAGCCCTGGAACGGGAAGGGGAGACACAACAGGGACAGGAGAGAGGAGGAACTCCAGGCTGCCACTGAGCTGGAGGTGTGAGCAACAGGAATCTGCTCCTCCAGAAGACACCAGGATTCCGTGTGCAAGGGCACAAAACGGGAGACCTCAAACACAGCTGCTGCTGGGGGCTCCAAACCTCAGAACAACCTGAGACAGAGTCCAAGAACAAGCACAGAATCCCGGGATCATGCAGGATGGAAAAGCCCTCTCAGAGCATTCCCAGCCCTGCCACGTCCCCGTTCTCCTTGCTGTAAAGGTGTTTCATCCCAGGCAGCTGTCCCTCATCCAAGTATCCTCTGCCAAAACTCCCAAAGTCCCCCCAGTCCCAAATACCCAGAGCTTTGCTGGGGAGCCAACCTGTGCAGCCCACCAGGAGAATACAGCTGGGACACAGGATCTGTGGGATCCCTGGGCTGGTGGGACACACGGGAGCAGAGCAGAGCTCCTGCAGCCTGGAGATGGGCAGCACAGGGACTTTCCATGCCAGCCACCTTCACCCCTGGCACCCCTCACCCCTGGCACCCCTCACCCCTGGCACCCCTCACCCCTGCCCAGGCCAGCAGCAAACTCTTAATTACGAACACTGTGCTCTAAAATTGGATAAATGCACCGAACTGGCTTTTTGGATGTTTGCACAAAGGAGTGGGAAAAGCACTTTTGAGGACGGCAAAGCAAGCAGGATCTCCAGCTCCTCTGGAATAATTGTCCCTTCATCCAGGGCCGGGGTAACCATGGCAAATAACTGCTCTGTGCTCAGCCTCCTCCGCCAGGGCTGAATTACCTCTTCACTAACAGCCACTTGGAGAACAATTAAACCCGCCTAAAAATCGGGGTTTTCTCCTCAGAAAGCTCAGGGATGTCCACTGATGATAATTTAATTTTTTTTTCCAGGAATCTTTGCTTGTGCAGCAAATACCAGTGGCCACCACTACTCACACAAACGTGTCTTTATTAACATCCCACCCGTTAGCAGAAGGGGAAACGCTGGCAGACAGAAGGAGGAGTGACTGTCAGACTGGGAGTGGGTTTAGCTGGGATTTTGGGAAGGAATTCTTGCTGTGAGGGAGGCGAGGCCCTGGCACAGAGAGGCAGGCACTGTCCTGCCTGCAGAAAGGGGCACTCGTGGTTATTCCCTGATCTGCTGACCTGAAGCTCAGTGCTTCGGTGGGATGAGGTTTGGGAAGGAGCTGTGCCTGTACATCAGCTTTTGCAAGGCACAGATAAATCAAATAACTGTTCTACAGCAGCACTGCAAGTATTTCAGACTGGAGAAACCAAGTTAAAGGAAACCAGCATGAGTACCTGTTTCTAACTGGAATGGTTTGGGAAGCCTGTCCTGGTTTGGGAGGCTATTGCTGCTCCTATGAGCATCCTCCCAGCCCTCGCTCACTGTGGCCACACAACTGAATATTAACCTGAACATTCAAAAACTTACGGACAACAACACCTGCAGGACACAAATTTCTGTTAATCTTTCTTTCTTTCTTTCTTTTTTTCCATGTCTCCCCCATTTTAATATCTCTCAGTGCAGATCAGCTAAAACCTCATTAATGAACTGACCACGGCACTGAGATTTGGTAAATTTGGTTACAAACTGGGCACTGGATAACCGTTATAAGTGTGGATATAAACTGGCATCGCACATTTTGGTGGGTTGTGGGCAGTCCCTTCCTCCTTGGCAGTGGGCAGCAGCTCTCCCACCCTGTGCTGCTGCACTGTGCCCATTGCTGTTGTTCTGCAGTCCTGAGCCGAATGCCAATGCAGAGGGCAGTGCTGCCTCCCAGCATTTCGGTGTTTCCCTCAGCTCAGCCCCGTGCCAGGCAGGCTGCTGGCCTCAGCTGCCCCAGAAATTCCTATTCAGCTCACACCGTCCCTCACAGACCCACATCCTATTCCACAGCCTCGCTGCAAGATCAAGGAGACATTTAACTCCATGGCACTTATTTCCCAAGCCTGGAAAGAGGAATTTTCTTGGAATTTCCTTGTGCATGTGGCATTTCCCTCATTTTCTGCTTTCCCTTCCCACTGCACACGGAGCCCTTTGCCTCCCCGACTGCCTTTGCCCACCAGCCCAGCCCAGGGACAGCAATTTGCCCCCAGTTAAATCCAGTTTGGGGTCCCGGTTCCCAAGGGTATCCTTTGGGATATCGCTGTACCATGTGCTGCCTGAGCCTGTGCAGGGTGCTCTGATGCTGTGAAATGAGGGTGCAGATGAGCCTGATTTGAATTTCCACAGCCAGCCCATCCCCTGCCAGCTCCCTCTTGGAGAGAGGCACAGGCAGGAGCAGGAGGGGCTGCATCCCCCTCCTGCTGACAGCACACCTGGGAGCCTTTTCCTCTCTGCCTTTATTTCTTGTTTGCTTGGTGGGTTTGATATTCGTTGGTTGTTTCTCTGTTTGTTGACTTTTGATGGGGTTTTTTGTGTGTTTGTGGGTTTTTTGGTTATATCTGTGTTGGGGTTTTTATGTAGTAACAAGAGACCTGCTTTGTCTCCCAAGGAATAACTGTTCTACAGACCAACATCTCTGGAGCCGCTGCCAGCCCCAAACAGTCCTGGGTGGGGAAGTGCAGGAGGAGAGCAAAGTCCTGATTTCCAGCACTCTCTCTGCAATCGGGGAGAGGCTGGTGCTGTGCATCCCTTGGGAACCTCCTGCAGCTGCCAGCAGCCCCGGGAGAAGCATTTCAGAATCCAGCAGCGAGGGGTTCCTGCACAGCCAGAGCTCATCACCCCCAGCCTGTTCCTGCTCCTCCCCAGCTCCAGGAGCTCCTCTCTGCCAGCCTCGGCAAGGAAGCAGGAATTCAAGGGCTCTGCCTGCACAGTGTCACATTTGGCACCCAGCTGCTCTCAGACATCACACAGATTTACCAGAACAGGCCGACTTCAGCCGTTCCCGGCCACGGGGAAGCCGAGCTCCCAGTCCTGCTGCAGGGCTCTGAGCAGAACTCCCAGCTCGGGAATGCGTGCTCCCTCCATCCCAAGCTGAGATCCCCTGGGATGCTGTTTTTGGGGAAGAGCCCTGCAGGCACTCCCAGAGCCCACGCTCAGCAGAGGCTGGTCCCGGTCCCAGTCCCAGTCCCGGTCCCAGTCCCAGTCCCAGTCCCAGTCCCAGTCCCAGTCCCAGTCCCAGTCCCAGTCCCAGTCCAGTCCCCGTCCCAGCCCCAGTCCCAGTCCCAGTCCCAGCCCTCTGAACAAGCCTGGTGCTCGCTCCCAAAAACGCCCTTGCAGAGCTGGCTTAGGCCAGGGAATGGCCGTGCTTCCCCTGCCAGGGATCGCAGTCCCTGCCCAGTTACGCCCCATTTACCAACCCGGAGGAGCCAACACAGAGTGACAGCCCGGCCTTTGAGCAATTAAACCCCCACAAAGGCTCCTCTTACAAGTTTAATACACCAGTCGCTTCCAATCTGCTGCAACAAGATTGTTTCCACATGATATTGCTCTCTTCTCCTTTGAGATGAATAAAGAATCCCTAACTTAGGAGATTTGGGGCAGTACCCTGAGCTGGTATGAAGCACCGTATCACCAGTCCAGGGATTCACACCAGACTCGAGTGTGCACCTGAAATTAAATTGCCTGAAGCAATATATTGCTTTTTAATTTATTTAATATTATGTGCATTACTGCATTATTATTGTAGATGTATGCACACATGTATCTAAAATAATAAGTACTATAATTTCTATTACTGGGATAAGGAGATGAATTAAGAAATCTCAGATAAGGAGAGGGATTTTCCTCTATTTTCCAGATTTACTGGAAGCCCTCACACATATTGGAGACCTTCCTGCTGACGTCCCGTCCCAGCACCACACACATCCTGGATTCCAGAGATGCAGACCGAGCCCTCTCCCTGGCGTGCAGTGCCAGTGTAATTAACGCCATCGCTAATTGCCTGCAAGCAGAGGGAGCTCTGACTCTTCCGAGAGCAGCCTCGGCTCCTCGGGACGGGCCGATGCTCTGTGCTTTGTCCCCGGTACCCCAAAATCTGCCCCGGCAGTGCTCAGGAATTCCTTTGTAGGAATCAAACCTGCCACTGGAAACGATCCTAAGGGAAATACCTGGCCATAGAAACTATCCTAAAAAAAACACCTGGCCATAGAAACTATCCTAAAGGAAACACCTTGCCACAGAAACGATCCTAAAGGAAACACCTGGCCATAGAAAGGATCCTAAAGGAAACCCCTGGCCATAGAAACTATCCTAAAAAAAACACCTGGCCATAGAAAGAATCCTAAAGGAAACACCTGGCACTAGAAAGGATCCCAAAGGAAATACCTGGCCATAGAAAGGATCCTAAAGGAAACACCTGGCCATAGAAAGGATCCTAAAGGAAACACCTGGCACTGGAAATGAACCTAAAGGAAATACCTGACCACAAAAAGGGAACTTCACCCCTCACCTGCAGGAAACCCCCTTGTTATACACAGAATGCTGTTCCCCAAAAGGGACCAAATGCCATTTACGGCCCAGTGGAAAATGCAATTTTTGGTGCAAATTTCCAGCAGAAATGGGCCCAAAATCTGTGTTTGAGCCCATTTCCCCAAATGTGAGTGAAGCACTGCCCCAAGGCCAAACCCTGCTGAGAAGGGCTGAGGCTCAGCCCAAATCTCTCCCCACACCCCGACCCCATGTCCAGGATGGGACCCCACAAAAATGAATCCCAAAGTGGAGCAGCCCCTGCCCAGCCCCAGTGCTGCACAGAGACACCAAACTGGCTGGAAATCTCTGCTCTTTTACAGACTGTGTGGTTGAAAATAATGAGCATTACTGTTACAAAGTTGTGAAGGGAGAACTTCACCCAGATCACAGAATGAAGGCTTGGCACCTTAAGGATCGTCTCTTCCCAGTCCTCCCATTCTCCCCGGAGCCCAAACACCAAAATCCCAGCAGGGTACTGCAGCCTGGGCCAGCAGAGTCCTCACTGCAGAGCAGAGCCTTGCTGCTGCTGCAGTCAGAGCCTGGCCTGAAAAACCCCACCTGGCACCCAGGGACAAAGAGCAGAGAGCCCCTGGAGAAACTCAATCAGTTTCTGATCAGCGTGGCAGAAACCCTGACACTGCCGTTGTTTGATGCCACGTGTTCACTGAAGGCACAAATTTGGCATGACCTAATGCAATCAGAATTATGAAACGCTTTGAGAGGGAAGGAAATCTTCCTGTTGTGAACAGTTTCCTCCAAGGTGTCCCAGGCTGAATTAGGATGAACAGCCAGACACAGTGCAGTTTTAGAATTTTACCCCAAATGAAGTGGATGCCCCAGGTGGGTTTAAGGCCCCTCCAGCCCAGCCCAGCCCAGCCCAGCCCGGCATTCCCTGATCCTGCAGTGCCGCTGCTCACTGGTTCCTGCACACTTTAGTGCTGTTGATTTTGACCTCTGAGCTACCTGGGCTTAAATTGGAGTTTGCTTTTGTGTCCCAGCTGAGCAGAGCAGGCAGCATTTGCAATTTGCTGTGGGTTGCACACACATCCAGAACAAAGTAGAGGAGAAGGAGATTACAAGTGATGGTTACAGAGCCCCGTGCCATCAGTGGGATTACAGAGAGGAATTGCATTAGAGCTTCACCAGCACAGCTCAACCCTCCCAAAGTGAGACACGTGCTCCAGTAACAGCTGGGGAACAGGTGGAGGCTGAAGACAAAAAAGTCTGGGAGCACAGCAATAAATCATGGAACCTGCCCGTGTGACACCCTGGCTCCATCAGGCAAAATGAATTGCTGAGCACAAAGTGTAATAAAGAGAGATGCCAAGGCATGGTCGTGTCTGCCAGTAGTAATTTGAAGTTGAAATATAATCACACACAATATATATGATAAATAACACCAGACAAGGTCTCCAGCGACAAAGGTAAATAATAAATTTGTGTGGAAGGATTTACACTGAAGCTGTGAAATGGAAGCAGAGGAATACTGTAAATATTGTCCTTTCCAGGTGATGACTTTAATTTCTCAGACAACCACCTCTGAAGTTTTCCCAATGATTTCCTGGACCTGGAACCCACACTTTTCCCATCCCTAAAGCTCCAGGACAATATCCGTGCTGCCAGCCAGCAGCCAGCACTCGGGTCTGAAGGGAGGAACGTGTTTGGCACGGAGGGGGTCAGTAAAAGATGAATTCTGGAAGCTTGTCCCACAGGGCCAGGCTGTTGTCATGCAGAGCTGAGAGCAGAGGCAGCAGGCAGAGGAACGCCCTGGCAGGAGCAGAGGGAGATCCTGGGGTGCACACCCCGAGCCCAGGGTCCCACCAGGGCCCAGCAGAGCCCAGCCCTCACGGCATGGCCAGAGCCTGGCTGGGCAGGAACGGGCTCGGGGTGCCCCTGGGCCTGCCCCTGTGCTCGGGGGATTTGGGTCTTGGGCCAGGCTCACCCCACAGACCCTGTGCTGGGGGGATTGGGGTGTTGGGCCACAGACCCTGTGCTGGGGGGATTGGGGTGTTGGGCCAGGCTCACCCCACACATCCTGTCACCCTGTGCTGAGGGGATTGGGGTCTCGGGCCAGGCTCACGGCCGGAGCTGCAGTTCTGGGGGTGCCACAGGTGCTGGGGAGCAGAAGGAGCCCCTGTCACGGACAATGTCCACTCCTGTCAGGGACAATCTCCACTCCTGTCAGGGACAATGTCCACTCCTGTCACGGACAATGTCCACTCCTGTCAGGGACAATCTCCACTCCTGTCATGGACAATCTCCACCCCATAACCCCACCATCATCCCCTGGACACCACCACAGGGTCTGATCCCCCACGGCAGACCCTGCCCTCGTCCAGCACCTTGGCCAAGCAGCAGAACCCCAGCGTGGCAGAGGGATAACCCCGGTGGAAGTGGAGCAGCTCTGCCCAGCGAGGCTCAGCCCCAGGGATGCAGCTTCAAAGGAGCCTCATTAAACCTGGGCTGCAGCCCCGCTGATTGAGATCTGACTAATTGGGTCTACTGTAAACAGGCAGAGACTGCAGAGGAGAGTATTTAGGGTAAGCAGGTGGCCTAGAAAAACCCAGAGCTCCCGTGAAAAATGAACTCAGGTGCGTGTTCCAGAAATGGATTTTTTGTCCACAGCTGGATGGGAACTGGCAGTTCTGGGTGTGGGTGAAGCTTCCTGGGGAGCCCAGGGAGGGAGCCAGCGTCCCACTGCTGCAGGAAAGCTTCCCTTGCTGGAAATACGATATTCCTGCCTCATTCCTACAATGCAGAACTTTGACATCATCACGCTGCTGTTTACACTTCATTCTTTGCAGGGACTGATTCCATTGGAGGGATTATCTCTGCTGCCTCGCTCTGTTCAAAGCAATAAATGGCTGCCAACTTTGGTTAATGGCCAAGAGGAACCTCAGGCATTTAATCAATTTCAAAGCTCTTTATTGCAAATATTCTACCAAGAGCTGATTCCCATTACAAACAATGGAGTGAAAATAGAGAGAACTGTTCTCCCCTCCCCTGGGAAATTGCAATCCAGCACAGCCCTGCGTTTCCAAGGGATGGGAGATTTTGCCAGTCTCGAGGCACACAGAGATCAGCGTGTGAAAAAAAGACATTAAAATAAATAAATGAGCAGCACGTGTGGAAAACGGTGAGCGCTCCACACCTGAGGCCCGGTTTGCAGAATCACCCATGCAAAACCCTGCAATTGCGCGCTGCCAACTAATTACCTGATTTGCATATGCAATGTAACCCGAGGATGGCAGGGTCATTCCGAGGGATGGGAGTGTTCCCGTTCCGAGGGATGGGAGTGTTCCCATTCTGAGGGATGGGAGCGATCCCGCTCCGAGGGATGGGAACATTTCCATTCCGAGGGATGGGAGCATTCCCGTTCCAAGGAATGGGAGCATTCCGAGGGATGGGAGCGTTCCCGTTCCGAGGGATGGGAATATTCCCGTTCCAAGGGATGGGAGCAATCCCGTTCCGAGGGATGGGAGCGTTCCTGCCCGCTGCAGGAAGGGAATGATCGCCAGGTTCTCAGCTTTGCTCAGCTTCCCAAAGTTTCCCAGCAGTTCGGGGCTGGGAAGGCATCCAGGGGAGAGCAAACCTTTCCTGGCAGCCGGGCAGCAGCCCAACACATCCCTGGGGTGGGTTTTCCATCCTGCTGGGGCTGTGGGGACATCAGCTAGGCCCTGCTGGAGAAAATCCTGCCCACACCCGCTCCCACAGCAAACCAGGTGTGCTCATGCAGGAGGACGAGGAGATGCTCCTGCTGTGCCAGGAGGGGACAGGAGGGCTCAGGTGGAGGTGTTCAGTGGGGATGGTGCCACCTTGGCAGAGCTTGGGCTGCTTGAGCCCCTGGAAGTCTTCTCCAGCCTCAATAGTTCTGTGCTTCTCCTTTTGGAACCTTCCTGAACCAAATCCCTGTGGGTATCAACACGTTCCAGACCACGCTTCCCAACCCCTGGAAATGTCCGAGTGTTTCACAAGCCAGCCTGACCCAGGCAGGAGAACGAGCCTCAGAATCCCAGAGCCACAAAAGTTGGGAAAGATCTCTGGATCCTCACGTCCAGACTCTGGACACCCCCACCCACAGAGCGCCACTGCCACACATTTTCTGAACACCTGCAGGGACAGTGACTGCCCCACTGCCCTGAGCGGCCCCTTCCAATGGAAGCAGCAATAACTTTATTTTTATTTATTTCTAAACCCTTGGGATTAGTCATGCTTGAGTCCTGTTGAACATCCAAGGAACCACAGCAGCCCCCTTGGGGAGATCTGACTTTCTATTTCATTAGATTTCCCTTGATTTAATTTTGTCTCACTAAACAGTGACAAACACGTGCACAAACTCCATTGCAAAATATTATTTTCCCTGTTATAATTAATTCACTGTATGACATACAAAAGATCACCAGCACTGAGAAGGGAGTGTTGTTGACCAGAAGCAAATCAAGAGTTACAACTAAAAATGCAACTAAAAATATATCAGTAAAAAATATATCAGGAAAAGCTAAACAGATCACTCAGGGAGCGCTGTGTGAAATGACTATTTGCAGATTGATCTTTTTTGGAGAAGAGAAGCAGCAATTCCTGCCCCAGTGGAATATTCTGCTCCCAGCCCCAGTGGGCAGCTGGAGCTGCTGTGTGGGAACAGCCACGTTCCAGAGCGTGGCAGGGGCAGGGACGGCTCCTGGTATTTGCTGTTAATTATTTATTGTTTCTTGGTCTCTCCACACGGCGTGCAATGCGAACTCTCCGGGGTGCTAACCCTGAGCTATGGATTTGCAGTGCCCAGGGCTCCACAGAACAAATCTCTGCCCTGCCCCAGGCTCCCTTCCCCTCGTTAACAGCAGGAAACGCTGCCAAGGAAGAGCCGGGCTGCAATCGATGCAGGCCGAGCTGTCAATAAATTCATTTTCTGTAAGCAAGAGCAGGCTGTCCCCAGCACCAGGGCTGCCATGGCAAAGCTCTGGCCCTGCCTGGCTCCCGGGTCAGTGATGGATGAGGGTTCCAGCCTCCAGCCCCATCTGCGCCCGCGCTCACGGATGCACTTATTGATCCGGAAAAATTACTCAGCCTAAATTTTCCTGTGCTGCTCTCCAATCCTGAATTTTATAGCACAAACTACCACAGGACTCCAACACGAGTAAATCTTTACAACCAATAATCTGACAAGTGCAGCTTCTCCCAGGCACACTGGGGCAATAATTAAAAATTCACAACAACAAAAAAAAAAAGGGTGGATATGAGCATGCCTCCCCTGGCACAATATGAGGCTGTTTCCTCTCATCAAACAGGAGAGGCCAATATTGGTAAAATAATTTAGCTGTGGAAAGTAGCAACAAGAACTGAGTGATAATGACAGAAATGCCATTTCCTGCACTGAACTCCCCGGTGCCTGCAGTGTCTGGGAGCTCTCTGTCTGTCCAGGTGGGCTCTGAAATGCTTTGTCTGCTCTGGGCCTGTCAGAGGGATCTGCTCGTTCCCCTCACAGTGCTCCCAATCCCCCAGTAATTTGCCTACTTGCAATTCATATTTTAGTGCATTAAGAGTCTGCACCCGAAGGTCTCGGGCTGAGAAGATTTTCAAGATTTCCTCTGCCATTCATTTGTTGTCCTTCAATATTAATTTGCATCCCCAGTGAAGCTGACAGCTGTCAGGAGGAACAAACCTTTCCACCTGCAACAATCCCATGAATTTGGAACTGACACACTTGGACTCAGGAAGAAAAAGCTCTTTACTTGTGGGTTTGGGGTTTGTTATTTTAAGGAACGCATAATGAGAAAAGAGTTCTGGCCGAGCTTTCTCCATTAATGCCGGAGGGGTAAGTGACTGGAACAGGAAATCTTTGCACTAGCCAGGTTTGTGGGAATGGCAGAGAACGGGACCTGGATTCAAAGGATATTTTCTAAGTCCCTATCAGGAAGATTTTAGGTCACATTTGAGTGAGTTTCTCGGCAGGGTGAGCAGCCTCTCCACACACATTTTCCCTTTGGCTGTAGGTCCCTGGGCTGCTGTGATCACAGCAGAACTGATCCATACTGATTATGTCTCAATAAAATAGGGAGATTTTCCACCACAGTGCAATCACAGCCCATTTCTCACACTTTGTTTCTCAAACTAACATTTAGTTTGTACCAGTGTTTTATTTTTTAATGGAGTAGGAATAAAGCATCTCAATCTTCTCAGAGCAAGCTATAAAAGCTGGAGTGAAAAGCAACAGAAGAGGAATGAGGCATCACCCTAATGAGGAAAAATCTCTTTGGCCATGCTTGCCCACATCAGTCTGTCAGAATGGATCAGGGGGGTGGAGGGGAGAACACAAAGCTGCAGAGCCATGGAGGGCAGTGTTTACCTGCACTGCCCTGGTGAGCCCAGCATGGCAAAGAGCTGGGCAGGAACTGGGGCCATGTGCAGCTGGAAGGAAAAACCCCAACAGGAGCTGCCTGGGCAGAGCCCAGGGACTGACAGCCTCGAGTCCAGCCCCTGTGCCAGCCACAAAACCAGAGAATCCCAGGCTGGGCTGGGTTGGGAAGGACCTCAGAGCCCACCCAGTGCCACCCTGCCATGGCAGGGACACCTCCCAGTGTCCCAGGCTGCTCCAACCCACCCAACTGGCCTTGGACACTGCCAGGGATCCAGGGGCAGCCACAGCTGCTCTGGGAATTCTATTCCAGTGACTGCCCACCCTGACAACGAACAATTCCCAATTCCCAATGTCCCATCCATTCCTGCCCTCTGGCAATGAAGCCATTCCTTGTGTCCTGTCCCTCCCTGCCTTGTCCCCAGTCCCTCTCCTGTCTCCCAGTCCCTCCCTGGCCCCACTGCCCAGGCTGTGGGACCAGCCCCGGACATGAAACCATCTTCTGGCAGCCTCACACCAGCACACAGAACCATCTCCTTGCAGCTTCACCCCCAGACACAGAACCATCTCCTGCAGCCTCACACCAGGGCACAGAACCATCTCCTTGCAGCTTCACCCCCAGACACAGAACCATCTCCTGGCAGCCTCACACCAGCACACAGAACCATCTCCTGGCAGCTTCACCCCCAGGACACAGAACCATCTCCTGCAGCCTCACACCAGCACACAGAACCATCTCCTGCAGCCTCACACCAGCACACAGAACCATCTCCTGGCAGCTTCACCCCCAGGACACAGAACCATCTCCTGGCAGCTTCTCACTCCGTTCAGGGCACAGAAACTTCCCACTAAAGCCTGCACATAAAATCAGGGGGTTTGCTTCTGCCAGGCCTCCCAAAGGAGCCTGTCCAGCCTGGAATGGCCCTGGGAGCTGTCCCAGGGCTGGGCAGGCTGAGCCAGAGCAGCACGGAGGGAACGGGAATGGGAACAGGAATAGGAATGGGAATGAGAGCGGGAATGGGAGTGGGAATAGGAATGGGAATGGACTGTGACTCCATCAAAGTTTCATTTCTGCTCCCAGCCCCAGCAGCTGCTCCCCTCCTGCAGAGGCAGGTGCTGCTGCAGGAACGATATTGCTGCTAAAGGAACAGGCCATTTGCTGATAACCCTGCTCGCTACCACGCCGCATCAAAAATACTTTTAAATTTCCCAAAGTGCTCAGCTGGGAAACAATGTTAAACAAAAAAAAATTGGTATTCGGAGGAGGAGAGAAAGAAATCTTTTTCTTGCTTGCCTTCATTCCACAATCCACAATCTTTTTCTTAAAAAAAAAAAAAAAATCATGCTTCAAGTAAAGGCGACAATAAAAGATACTTAACTTCTTCTAAAATATAGAGAAATATTTGTTAGTTGAGACAAAACAATTCCAGAGTTAATCAGTGACTGCTTTGTAATCCTGAATTTCAGTGCATTAAAACTCACTAATCCCAACACACCCCTGCAGCCAGGTATCTGCACAGCTCCTCCCGGGCCAGTGATCTGAAGAAAAAGCTGATTTTTAAGAGTGTGCTGGAAAGCAGAGGCAGCTGCTGATGTAGAAACCCTTGTGGGGTTAGGAGTGCCCTGCCAGGAACGCAGATGATCCAAAGCCAGCTACGGGAAGGGTCAGAGGAAGGGCTGCACACATTGAAACTATTAGTGACTAGTTCTGGAAAATCAACCAAAGCGTTTCCCCAGGAGCGCTTCCCCAGCCCAGGGCTTCATTCAGCCCTTCCCAGCCGGGCAAGCCCGGGGCCGGGGCGGGCTCTGGCCGATGGTTCTGTGCTTCTCTGAGATGGTTCTGTGCCTCTCTAAGATGGTTTTGTGCCTCTCTAAGATGGTTCTGTGCCTCTCTGAGATGGTTCTGCGCCTCTCTAAGATGGTTCTGCGCCTCTCTAAGATGGTTTTGTGCCTCCCTGAGGTGGTTCTGTGCCTCTCTAAGATGGTTCTGTGCCTCTCTAAGATGCTTTTGTGCCTCTCTAAGATGGTTCTGTGCCTCTCTAAGATGGTTTTGAGCCTCTCTAAGATGGTTCTGTGCCTCTCTGAGATGGTTCTGTGCCTCTCTGAGATGGTTCTGTGCCTCTCTAAGATGGTTCTGTGCCTCTCTGAGATGGTTCTGTGCCTCTCTAAGATGGTTTTGTGCCTCTCTAAGATGGTTTTGCGCCTCTCTAAGATGGTTCTGTGCCTCTCTAAGATGGTTCTGTGCCTCTCTAAGATGCTTTTGTGACTCTCTAAGATGGTTCTGTGCCTCTCTAACATGGTTTTGAGCCTCTCTAAGATGGTTCTGTGCCTCTCTAAGATGGTTCTGTGCCTCTCTAAGATGGTTCTGTGCCTCTCTAAGATGCTTTTGCGCCTCTCTGGAGCTCCCACCACCAGCACCGGCCCAGGGCAGGGAGGCTCCCCGAGCCCTGGGAGTCGCTCCCGGAGCTGCTCCGGAGCTGTGGCCCGAAGCAGCGGCAGAAACGTGTCCGAGCTCGGGTTTTGCCGCACAAGGCCCTGTCTCCCCCGCTGCCCACACCCCAGGGATGGATTGACCCTCTGCAGGGCAAATTCCCCCTGCTGCCTGCACCCCAAGGATGGATTGACCCTCTGCAGGGAAAATTCCCCCCACTGCCCGCACCCCAGGGATGGATCGACCCTCTGCAGGGAAAATTCCCCCCCACTGCCCGCACCCCAGGGATGGATTGACCCTCTGCAGGGCAGAAAAAAGTCTCCCGTAAAGGAAAGATTCCCAATTACAAACTTATCTTACGTTTGCTGTAATGGTTCAAAGCTAGAGAGAGCTCCTGCTGAGAGCAGGGAGATAACACACGGGATTTGTCGCCATCTCTTAATCACGATAAGGCACTGAGGAAAAACCTGGATCAAAGCGGGACGTAGGGAAAATAATACTGGCAATCAGAAAAGGAAAAACAATACCGACCGTGCTGATAATCTGAAAGGCTCTACAAAATGTTCTTACGAAGAAAAGGAAACTGAGGCAATGATGGAGTGGGAAAAGAGAGACTCAGCTGGGAGAGGCGAAGGTGGAGGGAAACCTGCATTCCCCAAAAGCAGAAATGCCATCCTGAGTGGTACATGTGATGAATGCAACTGGTGCCAGTATAACACGACATGTGTAATATTTGATATTGCTGCAAGCACACACGCCAGCACCGAGGGCTGCCCCCGCATACCCGAACCCGGTTTCTGACAAAAGCTCCTTTGCAAGCTAATCCATGTGGTTTCCCGGAGATGGGCTGTTCCTCGAGGTGATACAGGAGCACCCAGGCACTGAGCATCCCAGTAATGACCCGAGGTTGGCAATCTGAATGCCCTGTTCCCTTAACTCCACCAGGGACATTCACCACCACCGGACCCCGAACTGTTCCACCCCAGCACAGAGAAAAGAACTTTATGAATACCCGGACAGAATATTTCCTATAAAAACCGCTTGTGCCTAGAGGATGGTGTGTGGCAGATGGAGACTCTGCTGGAGTAACCAAACCTGTGACCACCCAGCACGACCCGGGCTCGGCACTGTCCTTTTCTCTGTGGCTGGCTCAGATAGAATTCCATCACTGTAATAAATGTTTTATTTTTTCGTTTTTAATTTGGCTGGTTCCATTTTTATCCATAACAGCGAGCATCACAGAATGGCCGGGCTTGGTGCAAACCCTTCAGGTTTCAGACAGGCAGGTTCCCCTCCGGCCCCTCTGCTCTGATTCCATCCTCATCCTGGCCAGACTTGCAGCAGCAAAGTTTCCTCATTAACATTCATTGTCACCTGCCTCCCCCTTTTCCTCACAAGTGTTTGTGACTGGGAGGGAGAAATTAAAGAGGAGCGGACTCTCAGCCACAACCCAGGCATTTCTATGCAGATAATGCAGTCCAAAATGCAGGCAGATTCAAATGGTGGTATTAAAAACACATTATATGAAAATAAATGAGCGTGTGGGTGGAGAATTTGGGATGCCAGACCCCCGAGCTCAGCACACATCCATCTCTGCCTGCAGCCTGTCCCACGCTGGCAGCACAGCCTCCATCTCATATTTTACACTTATTCTCCTTCTAAACCACTGAAATTGCCCTCTGCACTGACAGCAGTGGGGCTTTATGAAGTTGCCTCAAAGTCTTGCTGTTTGTATTTATTCCCTGCCTGTTCCTCACTCAAAGCAATCACCAGGCTGGGCGAGAGCTTTGGGGAGTGTTTATGGGCATGTCAGCAGTGTCCACCTTAAATAAAAACACACTCACTCCAGATTGCTGAGATTGCCTGGGAAATTAATGCAGGAAAGTGGGAACTCAGACGTACAGAGCCCGCTTTTGGGCTCAGATGAAAAGAATCAGGTGAATCTATTCTCTAATTCTGATAGAAGTCAAAACTCCCACTTGTGTTACCAAACTTCAGTCTCAATTGTAGGAAGGAAATGGAAAATTCAGGTGGCGAGGAAAACACAGACACGTTCCAGGGCCAGTCTCACTGCTGGCATTTTTTTCTACACAGACAACATTCGTGGCCAGACTCAAAATGACTCCTGAAGGGCCCAAGGAAACAAAAAAAAGGATTTAAGACGTGGCTTCTCAGCAATATTGACTAATTTATCACTGAAATAGCACAAGTGAGTCACTCAGACTACTCTGAGGAAGAGAAAAGGTGTCTGTCTTCCTCTGGAAGCAGCTCTGGGGTAAAGCACAGAAAGGCAAGTCGGGGGGAGCCAGCCTGGCTGCAGCTCCAGGGCTGGAAGAGCAGTCCCAGGGGATGGAAGGTCCCTCACAGCACAGGCACCCACCGTGTCTTCTCTTCTAACAATGCCCTGAAACAGTGAGGTCCCATCAGAAAAGGTAAGAGTGACCTCAGGTCTGCTTTCCCATTCAGATCAAACCAAGATGAAGCTGCCTGAAAAGCTGGACCAGCTCTCTGAAGCCTTCAGGAGTGAACTTCCAGTCTCCTGAATCATTTATTGCCCTGTTTGGCCCTGGGTACAACACAAAACAAGCTTTCCTTCCAGCTCTTGCCATGATTCACATTTCCAGTGCCAGTGGCAGGAGCAGCAGATCTTGGCTCTGCTGGCACCAGCTGCAGCTCTGCCCTGCCCGTGGCAAGGTCTGGCCCTTTCCAGCAAGGCTGCAGCACTTTATTCTTGTTTTTTCTGCAGAAAGCAGGAGGCAGCTCTGGGATCTGCTGGATCCTGCCCAGCTCAGGAGATTGGATGATTCTGTGGTTCCAGGTTTGGCATTTTTGCTGCATCCTGTCCACACATGAGGTAGATCCAGCTCCTGGGCATTCCCAGATGACAAGGGGAGGGAAACATTTCGTCTTTTCCTTTAAAGACTGAAAGCCCTTGGATTTCTAATCTGAGCAACAAAGATTTCCACTGTTTATAAAATCTGAGGGCAGAGTCCTGTGCCTGTGGGTTTCTGTGGCATCAGGATCCCACCATCGCAGACTCCAGAAAGGGAAAGGACTGATCATGGAGCACTGACTTTATATCACTGTGAGAGAAATTAATTCATTCATGAACACAAACACATCGAAGTGTATTTGATATACAGCAAGAGAACCATTTCAGATCAGGAAAAGGTGAGCCCTGCAATGGTTCTGTGACCTGTACAAATCTGAATTACCAAATGGGAAAGCCAAGGTTCCTTACTACACAAATATGAGTGTCCAAAGGGACAGCTCCCAAGAGCTGGAAATTCCCTCCAAAGGGACAGGGACAGCTCCCAAGAGCTGGAAATTCCCTCCAAAGGGACAGGGACAGCTCCCAAGAGCTGGGAATTCCCTCCAAAGGGACAGGGACAGCTCCCAAGAGCTGGAAATTCCCTCCAAAGGGACAGGGACAGCTCCCAAGAGCTGGAAATTCCGTCCAAAGGGACAGGGACAGCTCCCAAGAGCTGGAAATTCCCTTTCCCACAGTGCCTCAGCTCCTGACTGCCAGAACACCAGCTCTGCTCACCTTCCTTTCCAACAACTCCTAGGGAAGAGATTTTTTCAAGTGACAGTTGTTCTACCACTAAGTGGATTTCTGATGCTGAGAAGAAGCCCAGGTGTTTCCCAGAACTTTTATGACCAAGTTAGGAAATTATTTTCCAATTCACTAACCAGCAAAATAATTCAGTTACTCAGAATCCTTGGAGGAGCAACCTCAAACAAAGAAGAGAAGTTTTCAAAAGCGGCAAGAGAAGACAAATTGCACAGGGATGCTTTGAAGATGTATTTCATTTAGTGTGGCCTTAATTACTCACACCCATCATCTCTTTTAATCAAGGGTCAGCTGCTTTATTTGTCAAGAATAGAGGTTTAAATAATTTTCAATGCAAGATGCAATAATTACACTTTCTGCTAATGAGTCCTTGTGCAGGTTATTTGTCATTGCCTCTAACGAGGAAACTTCACTTTTTTGTTCAAACGCTGGAAACCCCACACAGGCTGCTGGAGGAGGGCTCCCAGCAGCTCCCCTGGCACAGGGACAGGACACCCAGAGGTCCCAGTTCCCCTGGAGCCCCACACTGGGCAGAGCTGGGTGTGGGTCTGGCTGCAGGGATGGATCTGGGTCTGGCTGCAGGTGGGTCTGGCTGCAGGGTGTTTCCAGAGCTGGATTTGGGTCTGGCTCAGGGATGGATTTGGGTCTGGCTCAGGGATGGATTTGGGTCTGGCTCAGGGATGGATTTGGGTCTGGCTCAGGGATGGATTTGGGTCTGGCTCAGGGATGGATCTGGGTCTGGCTAAGGGCATTCCAGAGCTGGATTTGGGTCTGGCTGCAGGGATGGATCTGGGTCTGGCTGCAGGGTGTTTCCAGAGCTGGATTTGGGTCTGGCTGCAGGGTGTTTCCAGAGCTGGATTTGGGTCTGGCTGCAGGGTGTTTCCAGAGCTGGATCTGGGTCTGGCTGCAGGGTGTTTCCAGAGCTGGATCTGGGTCTGGCTCAGGGTGTTTCCAGAGCTGGATTTGGGTCTGGCTCGGGGATGGATTTGGGTCTGGCTGCAGGGATGGATCTGGGTCTGGCTCAGGGATGGATCTGGGTCTGGCTCAGGGTGTTTCCAGAGCTGGATTTGGGTCTGGCTCAGGGATGGATCTGGGTCTGGCTGCAGGGTGTTTGGCTGCAGGGTGTTTCCAGAGCTATCTGGAGTGCACCACAGCTGTCCCTCAGCATTCCAGACTCCTTACTCCAGAGGAACACAGCACCACAGAGAACAATGCCCTTATGTTCTCGACCCCTTCCAAGGTCAAGAGCAAAATCATTGAGGAACGTTTGAACCAAACCCAGGCGCCAGAGCAGAGCCTGGGGATGGGGATTTGCACCCCAGACACAGCCATTCTTTTAGGAATACTGAGGATATCATTTATGTCCATTCTGAGGGGCTGCTGACTGATGGCAACCTGCTCATATTTCGATAACCTACCACCAACAAAATTAAAACCCTCAGATTGGGAAGAGGAATGGACGAGAGAGAAGACACCAACTTCATCTTCTCAGAGCCAGAGGCAGGGAGCTGCTCCCAGCTCTCCTCCACACGGACACAGCATCCCCTGTCCTGGCCCTGTCCCCTCCTGGCACGGGTCCTGGTGTCCCCAGCTGCCGTGGCACGGGTCCTGGTGTCCCCAGCTGCCATGGCACGGATCCTGGTGTCCCCAGCTGCCATGGCACGGGTCCTGGTGTCCCCAGCTGCCGTGGCATGGGTCCTGGTGTCCCCCAGCTGCCATGGCACGGGTCCTGGTGTCCCCAGCTGCTGTGGCATGGGTTGTGGTGTCCCCAGCTGCCGTGGCACGGGTCCTGGTGTCCCCCAGCTGCCGTGGCACAGGTCCTGGTGTCCCCAGCTGCAGTGGCACAGGACTGTGCTCTGCTGTGTGCTGGGATCCCCAAGCTGTGCTTGGTTCAAATGGGGACCTCATCTCCCCGTCAGGGCTCTGCCAGGAGTGCCACAAACCCTGCTGCAGACACCAGCAGGCTGTGAGTGGCAGGGATCAGTTATTCAGGAAACAATTGCTGTGCCTGCCAGGAATATTTCACCTCAGCATTCATTTGCATTATCATTTTGAACCCTTTTTATAGAGCTGATATTGATTTGCAGAGGTTGCTTGCATGTTAAATCACAGCTCTGTGTGTTTCAGCTCCATCTCAATTCACTTTATTCGAAAGGTGCAGTGTTAGTATTTCCCTGTTGCCACAGGAAAGCTGTTCCAGCAGATCTTTCCCAGGGCTTCTCACCCTCCTCACACCCATCTGGCCCAGGCTTGGGGGGGGTTCTGCTGCTCCAATTTCTCTGGGAGATATTTTCTTGAATAAGATAAAGTGCTTGAAGTAATTTTGTCTGAGCATTTAGCTGCAATTTGTACATTGAAAATAATCATTAAAAGCCTATTTTTGTCCCTCTCCATGTCCCCACACAGATCTCTGGACATCTCATTCCCAACCAGCAGAAAACACATTTAAATGTGTTGCAAAATCACAAATTTCAGTGTAGTGAACAAGCCAGACAACACAAACCACAAAAAGGCAATTTTCTCTACTCTGCACACAGAATTCAGTTTCTGCATCTCACGTTGTAGAAGCAAACAGCAGAAATACAGATTTCTACCATGCAAAGCTGTCGCCGTGTTTTTCATTCCCTAAGGGCCACCCCCCTGACCACAGGCACACCCAGACCCTGGCACAGGTAACAGGGGTTTGCTATAACCTATAAAACATGGCATGGTGCAGAGGTGATGTTATAGCAGTGTGTTTATCCATAAAAGTGTCTGTAAAATCCGCACTGATTTATCGCTTCTGTTCTTTTTATATTCAATAAAAAAGCGAACCGTTGCACAATTTTCCATCTGCACATGTTTGGATGAGCACTAAGGACTCATCTTGGCGCCACAGGAGCTTCCTGCTCCTCCCAGGATCCCTGAGGTTGGAAAAACCCTCCAAACCCATCGAGTGCCAGCTGTGCCCAATGCCCACCCTGTCCCCAGCCCAGGCTCTGAGTGCCACCTCCAGGATGGGCACTCCAACCTCCCTGGGCAGTGCCAATCCCTGACCCTCTTTCCATGGGGAAATTGCTGCTGGAGTCCCCCCTGAGCTGCCCAGCCCAGCCTGGGGCCGTTCCCTCTGCTCCTGTCCCTGTCCCCTCCTGGCAGGAGCTGTGCAGTGCTCCAGTGCTGCTGGAACAAGTGCGAATTCCCCAGCGCTCCTGCCCTCCTGTGAAAACCAACAATAAAACTTTGTGCTCCTACAAGCGCCTCTGCATTGTTGGAGGACTTGTCTCGCATCTCATTAGCAGCTTCCTTCATCCCGCAAGTTTAATTAGCAGCTCCAGTGTGGGATTTACCTACACTGCCATGGGTGAGGAGTGCAAGCTAATGAATTATTCAAAGTAAATTCAGGGGCCGAGGGAGTTCTCTTCCCGTCTCACACTAATACACAGTTCATTAGCAGAGATTTTCACCTGTGACAGTCACAGGTACCTCACAGGCTGAATTTCCGCGCTCACCTGAAATGAATTCTGTCTCTGTCCGTGGGAGTGTCAAAGCCGAGTTTTACTCGGAGAGATTTCATTAACAGTGACAGTCAGTAAATTGGATCCCCAAGATGTGGGATATCTTCATTAAAGCTGGCCAGGCAGGTTCCCATCACCCTGGGAACACCCGCTGAGCCTGGCAGGGCCCACGGGACCTGTCACCCACCCCAGACCCCTTGGGGCGTCGTGTGAAACTCCTGAAAGCTTCCAGCAGTGAGAAACCATGGAGAGAGCTCCTCCATTTCCAGCAGCTCCCACTGGCCCGGGCTGCTCCAGTGCCCAGCCCGGCCTTGGCACTGCCAGGGACTGGGGCAGCCCCAGCTGCATGCAGCTCTGCCCTGCAGTTTGTTGTTAGCAGGGACCTGCCCCACTGCTCTGCCCCCTAATCACCACCAGTGCAGCTCCTGCAGTTAGCAGGGACCTGCCCCACTGCTCTGCCCCCTAATCACCACCAGTGCAGCCCCTGCAGTTAGCAGGGACCTGCCCCACTGCCCTCTCTGCTGATCACCACCAGTGCAGCCCCTGCAGTTAGCAGGGACCTGCCCCACTGCTCTGCCCCCTAAACACCACCAATGCAGCCCCTGTAATTAGCAGGGACCTGCCCCGCTGCCCTCCCTGCTAATCACCACCAGTACAGCCCCTGCAGTTAGTTAGCAGGGACCTGCCCCCCTGCTCTGCCCCCTAATCACCACCAATGCAGCCCCTGCAGTTAGCAGGGACCTGCCCCCTGCTCGTCCAGGGGAGCAGCCACGCATCCCCCACGGGTACACAGGCAGCGTTTTCCTGCTGCTGACAGAAATCACTGCTGCTCAAAAGTCCTGATGTCCACAATCTGCAGATAAAATTGACTATTAAATTGAACTGCTTGCTTATAGCACAGATTTATGGGTTTATGAGCAGAGGACACGGGAGCAAATTGTTTCCTAAATAACTGTGGGGAAAGGCACAGCAGCGCTCTGAGTTGCTGCCTGGCTCCTGGAGGAGCTGGAACCAGCTCAGCTGCCCTCTGCAGCCCTGTGCCGCGGGGGTGGCAGTGACAAGGCAGAGGTCAAGCATCCCTTGAACAGGTTTTGCATTTTTTTCCACACCCACAGCCTACATCAGAATATTCGCGATCCCATCCCTACACACAACAGCTTCCATTTGGGTCACTAAAGAAATCAGATCTTTAGCATTAAACTCCAAGAACAATTTAATGTATTTTAAAGAACAGAATTAATTGCACACTGACACCCACCAACACTCAGAAACAAAGCTGTGGATGCAGGAAATCCTGAAAAGAGCCCATGGTTGTTCTCTGCTGTGACACCAGTGGTGCTGGGGGGGAGCTGGGCTTCAGGACAGCCCTGCACCCCTGTGGCCTGGGAAAACAGGAATTTCTCCCTTGCCTCTGCCCAAGAAACCCTTCCTGACATCATCCAGCTCAGCAGAGGCCTCCAGGTACCTTCTGCAGAGGCAGAGATGTGGAGCCCTGCATTGCTGAGAGCTGACTCCAGCAGTTAATTGCCTCTAAAACCCTCGCTTCACAGTTAAGTTGGAATTGTTCAGTTTCAGCTTTTAGCCATTAGTTTGCATGATGGGTTTTTTGCCAAGATTGGATTTTCAGAGTTTTCTGACATTAAAACATTCTCCAGCACAATGAGGGTGCCTAATGCCGTTCTGCCAAGCTAATTAGCCGGAGCTCCTGAAGCTTCTCCCCGCAAACATTTTTAATTTCCCGTACAATATTTCTCTCCCTCCTCTGGCCCTTTCTGCCCTGCCAGCAGCTTTGGGAAAACAGGTCCCAGCACGTTTCCACATCAGCCAAGCCTCTGGATTCTCCTCCACGCCCAGCTGTGCACACCTCTGGATCCTGGGCTCTGCTGTGGTGTTGAGTTAGGCCCAGCATAAATTCTGGCTTTAAACTAGACCCAGCTTGTTGGGCTGTCCCTTTGAGCAGCTTCCCTCTTCTCATCTCCACTGCTCTCATCCCTGTGTCAGCAGGAATTTCCCCACGGAAAGGGGCCCAGGCCTTGGCACAGCTGCCCAGGGAGGCGTCCAAGGACGGGTCCCTTTCCTGGGGACCGGCAGAAATGACACAGGAGGGGTTTTATTCTCTTTTAGTGGAATGCTGGAGCTCCTTGGAAGGCATCTACAAGGACAGCTCAGCAGATAAAATGAACATTTCAGTTTGCAAACCTGAAATAGAAAAACATCTCCGTGCCATCCTCATGGAGACTGCAACTTGAGTTTCCAAGAGCAAAGAGAGAGGAAATGAGGGAGGGGATCCAGAAGGATCCAGAACCTGACTGCAGGGCAGAAGTGTGGGATAATAGGAATATTCAAAGGGAACAAAAAAGAAAGAAAAAAAAAAAAAGAGTAATTTCATGAGCTTTACCTAAAAAATGCATTCACAGCCATATTCATGAAACCATCCTTCGAGAACAGATGGTCGATAACCTAAATAATTTTTAGTTTAGGCTCCAGTTTTGCAAGAAATCTGAAATATTCTGTTTCTGTACAAGCCTTGCCCTGGCAAGAGAAGCTGATTAAATTAATGCAGAGATAAGTTCTAGGGGATCTTGCCTGGACCCTTTTCTGCAGGACTGGGCAGCACCGTGAGGCACCCCAGCCCCAGCACCGAGGGGAGCAAAGAGCTGTGGCTCATTTCTGGGACAGATCGCTGCAAGGGAGAAGTGCCACAGCTCAGCCCGAGCATCTGAGACTCCGCTTTCCCAAAAATATCACTTCCTGGGCAAGCACCTGGGTAAGATGCACCCTTAAGCATTGCTTTTTTGGGTCCCCAAACCCACACACTCAGAATAGACATCGCAACACGGAGCCACGCTTGCAGCCCAAGTCCTGCTGAAGTCAAAGATGATCCCTAAACCACCTAAATCTGCATTTCCTTCTGCATCACTAAACCACCTAAATCTGCATTTCCTTCTGCATCACTAAACCACCTAAATCTGCATTTCCTTCTGCATCCCTAAACCACCTAAATCTGCATTTCCTTCTGCATCCCACCACCAGATCCAGCAGATCCTTATGTGGAGCAAAGCCTTTTTTATTTATAACTGCTTTCAGACCATTTTTCAGTATGGATTTGAACTTACACCAACAAAGATGGCAAAATTACCTTCCCTCTTAAATAATCAAGCCAGCCTACTAATGCAAAATTAATGGCATGGAATGAAAACATTGGGCAGTTTCAAAATAAATTAAGTGTGGAAGCAGGTTACCTTTAATCAAGCTGTCATGCAAATTAGCAGCCTCACTCGGTGAGGACTATTTAAAGAATTTCTTAGCTGGTGAAAATGTTTTTGGAAGCACTACAGGAACAGTCTCTGTTTTGCTGAGGCTCAGGAATGTTAAAAAGCTCCCCCAGAACAGGGTCAATGCCGAGCCCACGGAGCTTTGCCCAGAGGGAAGCACCACGCCAGGGGCTGGGGGCAGCCTGAGCCACATTCCCAGAAAACCATGGAATCTGGGATCTGCACACAGCTGCCAGAACAAAGCACGCAACCCAAAACAAAACAAAACAAAAGGGAAAAGTAAAAGCAAACAAAGCAATGACAAATACCAGACCAAAACAAAACCAACCCAAACAAACAAAACAATTCTACTAACACCGAATTCTTACTGCACCCCAGCTCTTCCCAGCAGAAGTGCCTTGTGTCCCCTGTCCCCAGCAGTGTCCCTGTCCCCAACATGTCCCCAGCATGTCCCCAGCATGTCCCCAGCAGTGTCCCTGTCCCCAGCAGTGTCCCTGTCCCCAGCATGTCCCCAGCAGTGTCCCCAGCATGTCCCCAGCATATCCCCAGCATGTCCCCAGCAGTGTCCCTGTCCCCAGCGTGTCCCCAGCACGTTCCCAGCAGTGTCCCTGTCCCCAGCATGTCCCCAGCATGTCCCCAGCAGTGTCCCTGTCCCCAGCAGTGTCCCCTGTCCCCAGCAGTGCCCCTGTCCCAGCATGACCCCAGCACGTCCCCAGCACGTCCCCAGCAGTGTCCCCTGCCCACCCCCATCCCTCCCAGCCTGAGGTGCCCAGGGACACCTCCCTGCCCAGGGACACCTCCCTGCCCAGGGACACCTCCCTGCCCAGGGACACCATCCCGGCCATCCCACCCTGCCGTGTGCTGGGCCCTCACCCCAGCCCTGCTGAGCCCCCTGGGCAGCTCTGCTGCCTCCTGCCCTGTCACACCGAGGAGATCATTTCCCATCAGCAAATTTAGTTTTAATTCCAGCGGGATGGCTCTGGGCTGGCTGCCTCGAAAAGCTTGATTGCTGTGAATTCCATCCACTTCCTTGATTCAGTGACTTTTCATGTTTTATACATGTCCAAATCCATTTTCCTTTCACAAGGCTAGCTGAGGGAGGGCTCAGAAGGAGTATTGTTTTGAGGTACTAATGCAAATTAAAAAGTGGAATAGAAGGTTAAGGATGACTCAGTGCATTTCTCTGCCTCTGTGGGCTGAGGTGGTTGTGACTCAGGGCAGAGCCAGGCCAGGAGCCAAGAACCCAGCCGTGGCTCTGGGGAGGGGCACTCAGGAGGTGTCTGTGGACCCCCGAGGTGTTTGGGGAGGTGATCCACTCAGCACAGCTCCAATAAACCATGAGGAGACTCCAGCACCCCCGAGAACAGCTCAGGGTAAATATTCTGGGGCGATGCTCGGAGCTGCAGGTGCAGGAACCAAACCCACGCCAGAGGAACCGGAGCTGGAGGAGGTCACCAAACCTGAGTCTGTGTGAAACGCAGAGAATCAGAGACTGACTCTTCTTTGGGTTGGATTTCTCCCCAATATCACAGGGGGGGCACAGCTGCCCCCCTTCAGCCCAGGCTGCTCCCTGCTCCGGGAGGGTGCCCTGGCACCTCTGTGCCCAGCCCAGCCCAGGCTCTCCCCTCTCACTCCCAGTCCCTGCAGCCCATGCGCATCTCCTCCTGGCCGGGCTGCAGGAGCATTTCCAGGCTGTGCCCAGCCTGGGCACCCCAGCTGTGTGCCCCAGTGCCCTCATCCCCACACTTCATCTGCTGCCTGTGCTTTGTGCTCGTGCTTGCACCTTCACTGCCCGAAACATAACACCAAGGGGTTTATGCAGGCTAAAAAACAATCACAAACTGAATACGATCATTAAATTAATTTGGAACTGATTTCTCACCATGTGCAAGACTCCACACCAAAAAAACCAAAGAAATAAAAAGAGCAGTGACAAAAGCTATATTTTGTTCTCTCTTCCTCTGCTCTTTAATAGTCTCTGAGTGAAAAGTCTAGTACAATTTTCTAGTCCACTTGTTCCAGCCAGGGGGAAAACTGCTCGTTATAATTAGGCCACTTTCATAACAGCTTTCCTGTGCCCCTCCTCCCGCGGATGTGGCCAAGGCTCTGCACCTGGAGCTGGTGCCCACTTCCCTCAGCAGCCCCAGCCCAGCCCAGGGGCACAGCAGCAGAGCCTGCAGAGAAACTCAGAGAGAGAAGTGCCCCAGGAGAGCTCTGGGCTGGAGAGAGCTCTGGGCACCCAACCACCATGTGCTGAGCCCAGGGTGGGAGCCCAGCACATCCCTCTGGCTGCTCCAGCCCCTGGCAGGGGCTCACAGACCCCGGCACAAAGTCACAAACACCTGTGGCTGCGATTTTGGCCTGTGGGAAAAGCTGTCAACTTTGTGTGAAGAATTACAAACCACAAGGGTTTGAGTGGTGTGGTAGTTGAATTAACACAGGGTGAAAAAGTAGAATTTTGGGGCTTTTTAGAGTGGGGTTCAGGGGGACAAGATGGAGGGATTTGGGCATGTCCTGCCCTTTTTCTCCTCCTCCTCCTTGCCCTCCATGCCTTGCTGTGCTGGTGACACTTTTCTGTTGGTTTAAGGCACAGACACACTGCCCAACAGAAATGACAGATATTGGCACGTTATTGCAAACATGGCACAGGCAGTTTTTGGTATAAAATGCAAACACCACCCTGAGGGCAGACAGAATGCCATGGCCGAGCTGCTGGCAGAGCTCAGCAGGGCAGAGAGAGAATGTTCTGGAGAAGGGACAATAAACACCCTTGAGAAGCCGACCCTGCACATTCAGAATTCATCTTTGGCTGTGTGGGTTGGGAAATGAAGACTTTTACACTCCTGGGGTCACCTCGACCAACAGACCCCCAGAGCCCAGTACAGCCCAGTAACAGGGACTGCACCCTCTGCTTCCCCCCACCTTTCTGGAGCCCCACCTGAGCCTGTGAGCGCAGCACAGCTCACACAGCACAGCTCAGCTCAGCTCAGCTCAGCTCAGCTCAGCTCAGCTCAGCTCAGCACAGATAGCACAGCACAGATAGAACAGCACAGCACAGCTCACACAGCTCACACAGCTCAGCACAGCACAGATAGCCAGCCCTGCAGTGCCCCATTCCCACTGGGATCAGGCACAGCCAGCCCTGCAGTGCCCCATTCCCACTGGGATCAGACACAGCCAGCCCTGGAATGCCCCATTCCCAGTGGGATCAGGGACACCCAGCCCTGCAGTGCCCCATTCCAGCACCTCTGTTCAGCTCCGGGGGCTGCCTGGCCCGGGGCAGCAGTGCCCAGACCCCCAGGTCCTTCCCCCGGGACATTTCTGCACTCAGCTCACACACGGTGACAAGGAGAAAGTCATTAAGTCCCTGTTTTCTCCTCAGCACAACAGCCCTTTGGAACAAATCCCAGTTTTCATCCCTTACTGACTCCTTGTTTTGTTAGCTCCTCTGCAGAGCAGCTGAAACATTCACCATCATTTAAAATGATAAATTATTTTAATTTGCGCTGGATTTATTTATTATTGCCGCGCAGACAAGAGGCAAGTGCCATAATGTGCTTGTTTAATAATTGGCAGGGACTGGGAAGAGGAAATTCTTATGCAAACAACAACTTCATTTACTGGGGGTGTGCACGGGAGCCTGCACGTCCCACAGCCACATTTCAGGAATGAAACCCCACGGAGCCAAAGGACTGATGATCCCAAATCGCACCAGAATATCAAGAGTATGGAAGTCAAGAAATGGACGTTTTGAAATCATGAAGGAAAGAAGGGGAGTTTTATATTTATTACTCCCTGCACAGACAGCAGTGCCTGTGCTCACAGCCACACCCGGCCCCGGGCAGGCTCTGGGATGTTGGGGTGCACAGAGCTGCCCAAAATTCCAAATGCTGTACGAACTCATTGTCCACTGCTCTCCTCCCATTGCACAGCTCCTTTCCAAATGCTCAGCTCTCAGTAACACAAATGACAATGGGAGGCTAGACATCCCAAACGCTGGGCCAGACGTGTCACAGCTTTCCAGGACACCATCACTCCTCAGGCAAAGGCTCTCAGCTGTACAGGATGGATCCTCTTGGAAAAGAAGGCAAAACTGTAGATCCCAATCGTTAACGTCACTGGCCCTCAGTAATTGAAATATTAATTAGGCACCCACATGCTCCCGAGGAGCTGATCAGTTTGGGATGCAAAGTTTGCTTGGCAGAGGTGCTCCAGCCCCAGAGGTTCCCCTGCCATTCCCAGCCCAGAACTGGTGTCCCCAGGAGCCGGGACCCGTGGGGGTCACAGCTCAGGAGGGACGGGTGGGTCTGGCTGCTGCTGCCCCAGCTTCGGCCAGAGCGGGGACACGGGGGGACACAGGGGGGACAGGGGGACAGGGTCACACTGCCTGCCTGGGGACACAGGGGGGACAGGGTCACACAGGGGGACAGGGTCACACTGCCTGCATGGGGACACAGGGGGACACAGGGCCACACTCCCTGCATGGACACAGGGTCACACTCCCTACACGGGTGCCCAGGGTCACTGTTGCACGATCCCTCTCCGGGGGCACACCAGGTCACACTCCCCAGCTTTGGGCAGCTGTGCTCCCAGACACCAGGAGCTGCTGCTCCCGTTCCTCAGATGAGAACTTCTCCCACAAGCGGAAGAACTTGGGGACAGAGGAAGCTGAGAAAATCAAAGAGCGGGCACCAAAGGAGGTGGGGGATTTCGGAGCAGCCATTTCCCACATGCCCAAGCTTTGCAGAGCAGTAACAGCAGCCCTGGGCAGCGCTGCCCTGCAGGCACAGCCCATCCAGCTCGGCCCAGGTGTTTGGTGGCAGCCCCAGGTGTCCACGGCAGGGGACAGTGCCACTGCCCAGCACACGGACCCGGAGCTCTCCAAGGGGCGGAAAAGCAGCCAGGCTGCACATAAAGTATCTCCAATTCAGCAAACAAAGCAAAGAGCCCCAAAGCTCCTGATCTATGACCCAAAAAGGCATTTTCCTGCATTCACCCCCCAGGTGAGCCTGGCTGCCCCAGCCCCAGCCAGCACTCGGCCCCGGTGCCCAAAGGGAGCAGGGTGGTCACCACACATGGCTGCACCTCGCTGAGCTGCTGGCCCAGAGCTGAGCCTGGATTTCCCAGCCAGGTGAGAGGAGATCAGCCCCTGGACCACAGCTGGACACAGGTCCTGCCCTGCAGCTGCCCTGCTCCTCCCTGCCAGCCTTGGGGAGCGGCAGCCCCGGGACAGCTCCAGCCCCCGGGACAGCTCCAGCCCCCGGGACAGCTCCAGCCCTAACTCTGCACCAGAGCCCTCAGTGCTGACAGACTGCAGAGCACACCTGCCCCAAACTCCTCGAGAGCCACACTCTGCTAGAAAGATCTGCTGCTTTTTTAAAAACCACAACTTCTATAACCCCAAACTCCTCGAGAGCCACACTCTGCTAGAAAGATCTGCTGCTTTTTTAAAAACCACAACTTCTACAACCCCAAACTCCTTGAGAGCCACACTCTGCTAGAAAGATCTCCTGCTTTTTTAAAAACCACAACTTCTACAGCCCAGTCTGCTGCGCTGACACAAGGTAAAGGCACTACGAAAGCACTCGCTCAGACTCGGTTTTGTTACCCGTGAGCTTTGAGGAAAACAAAACACACAATAAAAACTTTTACTCGCTAGAAAACCCTTTTTGATCATCCTCAGCTTTGCACGTTCGGATCTCCGATCTCCGAGGGGATCCGGGCTCGGAGCTGCAGGTGAGCTCTGCGGGCACGCCGCTGTTCCCTGGTTTGGGTAAAGCCCCGAGAGCCCCAGGCACACACCGGCCGTGCCCGGAGCAGCTCCAGCAGGGAAAAGGGGAGTCCTTGCTTCCCCCAGCAGCAGCAGCAGCAGCAGCAGTGCCTGTTCCTGCTGTCCCGAGGTGAGCTCCTCGCTGCCCTCCCCACATCCCCTTCCACCGCCCGGGAACAGGGCACAGCCTCTCCCAGCTGGAGGCAGCTCTGCTTCCCCGGGAATCCAGGCCTGGCAGGGAGGGAGGTGACATGGGAGGTGACACGGAGGTGACACGGGGGTGACACGGGAGGTGACACGGGAGGTGACGCGGGAGGTGACACGGGCTGTCCCTGCTGGCTCCCCACCAAGGGCTCTGCAATTGTCACCTCTCCCAAAACTCCATTTCTGCTGTCAGCAAGAGGGATGTGCTGCAGCACAGGGCGATCCCTCCCGTGGATCGTGCCCAGGGTCACGGCAGAAGCCCGAGCTCCTGGTTCTGAGCACACAGCCTGGTTCCTGAGCTCCTACCCGTGCACAGCACAGCAATTTATTCTTTTAATAAAACCACGGCTTTAGAACTCGCTCTCCCCTTCCTCGTGTGTTCTCATAAAACCTTAACTGCCTGCCTAGGAAGAATATAGAAAGGATGCAGGATGGAATTCCACTGCTGAAAAACAGCGGCTTCCCAAAATTTTTCTGCCACGCAAAACAGCTGCGTTACTGACAGGATTTCTGCTAACTCCAACAAACACAAACAGTTGGGACTGCGGGGATCCATCACCCATTGAAACCAAACAAAAGGGAGCAGGCTTTAATTACTGAGGCTGCAGAAATAACTCATCACAGGCAGAGCTCCACAGCTAAGGAGGGATTTTCCTTAAAATTCCCTGTGCTGAGGAGCTTCTGTACCAAAACATCCTTGGCAAACCTTCTCTTCCCTCAGCCCCTCAGGGAGGGACACGTGGGCACTGTGACCCTGCTGCTGCTGGGGAGTGCTGGCCTGAGGGGACAACCCCAGCTCCCTGTGCCACCAGGGAACAACCCCAGCTCCCTGTGCCACCAGGGGACAATCCCAGCTCCCTGTGCCACCAGGGAACAACCCCAGCTCCCTGTGCCACCAGGGGACAATCCCAGCTCCCTGTGCCACCAGGGGACAGTCCCAGCTCCTGTGCCACCAGGGGACAATCCCAGTTCCCTGTGCCACCAGGGGACAACCCCAGCTCCCTGTGCCACCAGGGGACAATCCCAGCCCCCTGTGCCACCAGGGGACAGTCCCATCTCCCTGTGCCCCAGGGCGAGGTGTGGGGGTCCAGCTGAGCAGGAGCAGCAGCAGGGAGCTGTGCTCCAGGAGCACCGGGACAGGGAGGGGCTGATCCTCCCGGTGCTGCTTCTGCAGAAGCAGAAAACACAGAAAACTCTGTGTGCTCAATCCAAAATCGGTGGATTACACTGAGATATGAATTAACCATTTAAACGAGGGAGCTGAACTTTGTTGTTGTGTTAGCACACAGAGGCTGTTCCCGGAAAAGCCCAGCAGCCCAAGGAGCCTTTACTGCCCATCTTCAGGCAGGCCATGAAGCCCTGGCAGGAGGGTTTGCCTGGCCCGGCAGATGTGCCCAGTGCAGCCAGAGCCTGGGGCCGTGTGCCCAGTGCAGCCAGAGCCCGGGGCCGTGTGCCCAGCGCAGCCAGAGCCCGGGGCCGTGTGCCCAGTGAGGGCAGCCCAGGCCGGGCTCGGGACGGCTCTGGCCTGGCCCAGCCCGGACACCTGCTCAGCTCCCGCAGGATCGGAGCCGCCCGTGTCCAGCGGGGCCAGGGCCACCGCTCCCGGCTGCTGCTGCTGCTGCTGCTCCTCGGAGCCCGGGCTGGCACTGGGAGGCCGAGCCCAGGGCCGAGAGGGGCGAGCAAGATGTGCTGGTCACGGGGAGCCAGGAACACCCTGAGGGAGAGCCATGAACACCCTGCCGGAGGGACAGGAACACCCTGCCCCATGAACACCCTGCCCCACGAACACCCTGCCCCACGAACACCCTGCCCACGAACACCCTGCCCCACGAACACCCTGCCCCAGGAACACC
Organism: Taeniopygia guttata; assembly: GCF_048771995.1. Taxonomy (NCBI): domain Eukaryota; kingdom Metazoa; phylum Chordata; class Aves; order Passeriformes; family Estrildidae; genus Taeniopygia; species Taeniopygia guttata. The sequence goes on along the minus strand of NC_133033.1, from coordinate 531,884 downwards.
CTGCCGGAGGGAAAGGAACACCCTGCCCCACGAACACCCTGCGGTTGCAGCCTGCGGCTGCTGCTCCCGCTGGACCCGCTGCGATCTGCCCTTTCCAGGCACGGCTCACAGCAGAACGGCCCCGTTACACCCAGCCTGCCGAGGAGTGCTCGGAGGGACAGCCCCGAATCCGCACACGGCATCCCGCATCCCACCGCCCCGCCAGGGCTCCGGGGCAGCATCTGCACTAAACGGGCCCGGCCCAGCCTGACCCCGCCGTGTTCCCGGCCCGCAGCTCCCCTCCCTCCATACAGCCCGGGCTGGAACCGGGACAGCTCCGGCCGAGCCCCGGGCCTGAGCCGGGACAGCTCCCGCTGAGCCCCGGGCCGAGCCGGGACAGCTCCGGCCGAGCCCCGGGCCTGAGCCGGGACAGCTCCGGCCGAGCCCCGGCCCGAGCCCACCTCGGCAGCAATCGCACCGCTCTTTAACGAGCCACTTGGGAACCTATTCAGGTACTGACGGTGCCTAATAGCTCCTGAGTACGTCCTAACAGCCCGCGAACCCATCGAGTTGCTTTCCCTGCAACACTACAAATAAACCACGTTTTAATTATTATTTCCTCTGATTCTCCATTTGTGCCTCAGAAAGCACGAGGACCTGAGCACGTCTCAAAATACAGAGGATAATTGAGGTACACATAAAAACCACTTGTCAGCTGCCCTACATAGACATCTACTGTATTTTCAGGAGCTACTACAACAGGAGCAGCCTAAAAACGCTTCCAAATCCCCATCGAAAATGCCTCACGCAGCATTTTACAGCAGATTGTTGGATCGTTAAAAATGCTTGTGGATAAAATGCATTGCAACCCGGAGATTTCCGTGACAGCCCAACAAAAAACAATAGAGCCAGAGACTTGGTAGCTGAGAAATGCTGCTGATTAAATCGGAGATTTCTCACCAGCCAGGAGCTTCTGCAACCGTATTCCAGAGAAGGAGAAAATGGGGGGTTGGAACTACAGTAGGATCAAGCAGAAGTACAACACACGGATAAAAAGTTAGAGTGGGGGCTGGGGGATAATTAAATCAAGGCAGAGGATTGCTGAACACAAACCAGAAGGAAAGGTTCGAGTAGATTGTGGCGTCTAACTGCTGGTAAACCAATTTTGCTCCAGTCAAGAGACGAGGAGATCTGGGAGCACAGGGTCCATTAGGAGAGGCAGGAACAGAGCCACGGGAAGCACAAAATCTCATCGTGGCATGGAGCCAGTGCTCCAATCGTTGGGAAATATAGAACTACGTATCAAAATAACTATTACCGCTGATAACGCTCCTGGCAGGGTTTAATCGTCCTCTCCCTGCCACAGCCCCGCGCTGCTCGCTCTGCAGAGCCCCCGGACCGCTGCCGGAAGCCAAAACCGCATCCTTTCACCCCAAGAACCCATTTCTAAACTTCCAGCAACAGCCAGGGCTTCCCAAATCGAGTGGGAAAAGGGCAAAGCGCGAAAGGAAAGCCCGCCGGGAGCCGGCGAGCGGCCCGGAGCCGCAGGGCTGCGGGTGCCGCTGCCGCTGGGGACGAGTTCCCGCACCCCCGGGGCACCCCCGGGGCACCCCCGGGACACCCCCGGGGCACCCCCGGGCCGGGCACCGCCGCAGCCTCCCCGCCGGAGCGCCGGGGCTGGGGGATGCTGCGGCATCGCGGCGCTCCGTCCTCCCCTCCCCGCGGCGCCTCCTACCTCAGCACGGCCGTGTCCCCCTTCCTGACCACCAGGCTGTCCACCGCAGAGCCCGGGAAGTCTCCGCCCGGCGCGGCCAATCTCCCGGGAGGCAGGAGCCAGCAAAGGCCGAGGAGAGCGACGGCCAGCCACCGCCGGGAGCCCCCGCTGCCCCGCAGCAGCGGCACCATCTCCGCTCCGCGCCGGGCCCGGCGGCGGAGAGCGGCGGAGCGCGGCGGCTGCGGGCGGCGGCGGCCCCGGGCGGGCGGGCGGCGAGCGGCGGAGCGCGGCTGCAGGCGGGCGGCCGCCGCAGCATCCAGCGCCGAGGGCAGCGCGCCCGCTCCGCCCGCTCGGTGCGGCTCCGCTCGGCTCCGCTCGGCTCGGCTCCGCTCGCTCCTCTCCGCTCGGCTCGGTGCGGCTCTGCGCGGCTCCGCTCGCTCCTCTCCGCTCGGCTCGGCTCGGCGCGGCTCCGCTCGGCGCGGCTCCGCTCGGCTCGGCTCCGCTCCGCTCGGCGGCGGGCGGTCCCCGCTGCCAGCCCGTTGCCACGCAGCCGTCGCCTTGGCAACCGGCCCGGCGGCGGAGGATGCTCGGCCCTCTTTCGGCGGCGGAGGATGCTCGGCCCTCTTTCCGCGCCGCCCGCTCCGCCCTCCCGGCCCCGGCCCCGGCCCCGGCCCGCCCCGCGGAGCGGATCGGAGCGCACCGCTCCGCCAAGAGCCGGCACGCAGCCGGCGGCGCTGGGAACGGCATCGGCCGCTCCAGCCAGCGGCCCCTGGGACCTGCGGGAAGCTCCAGACCTTTCTGGAACGGAGGGTTGCCCACTCTGGTGCTTCCATTTCCTAATATTCTGCCTAGAATAAAAAGACTCTGGGCTAGAGACCTTCACCAAGGAGTAAATAAACCACTGACAGATTATTTCCCCAGATTCTACCAGGGAAGCCAGAGACCTTTACCGATGAGAGAGAAAAATCACCAACAGATTATTTCCTAAAATTGTCCTAAGACATTCAGAGATATTGACCGAGGAGCTACAACCCACTGCTCAGTTATTTCCCAGAATTCTAGCAGGGCACCTAGAGACCTTTGCCGAGGATCTAAAATGCACTGAAGGATTCTTCCAGGATATTTAGAAGCTTTCACCAAGGGGCAAAAATCCATTGACAGATTAATTCCCAAAATTCTACCGGGACAGCCAGAGACCTTCACAGCAAAGAGGGATAAACCACCCACATTTTCCCCCAAGATCCCAGCAGGGCATCTGGAGACCCTGCCTGACAGATTCTGCGAGGCCATCCAGAGCCTTTCACCAAGGAACATAAATCCACTGGCAGATTATTTCCAAAATTCTACTGGGACACTTAGGGACCTTCAAAGAAGCAAGAAATCCCCTGGCAGCGGAGCCTGCTGTGGACAGCCAGGAATGAGCAGCCTCTTTTCCCTGGGGCTCTCTCCAGCACAGCAGCCCCTGGCAGGCTGTGGCAGGCACGGTGAGCTCCGTTTGCTGCCCCTGTTCCCCTCTGTCCCCCTGCCCGGGCTGCACATCCCCGGTGAGCATTGCCCAGGCTCAGCATCCCCACCACACCCAGCCCCGCTGCACCTCGCGGGGCTCAGCCCGGCTCCCTGCGGGAATTCCTCTCCTCTGGAGCTCCAGAGAAGTTGCATAAAGGCCGCTGGGGAACGGGAATTGCAGGAACGCTCCTCTGGGGCTGTTCCCGATCTGATTCACGCACATCTGGCCCGCACAATGCCCCAATTGTCCCTCCCACGGCCCCGGCCCGCGTGTGCCGCTGTCCCTCTCATCCCCTGCCAGGCTGTGCAGTGCTCCCTGTGCCCTCCTCCCCCGCCCGCAGTTTGCAGCAGAAGGATCTGGGAGTAGAAGGTTCCAGCTGAAGAAGATCTGTGATAATCAGGATGCTTCTGCCGCTGCTCTTTCGGGAAAGGCAGACCCCGTTCCTGGAAGCTTCTCCCTTGATTACCACATCTCCCATTAGATGCCTCCAGCTGCCAGAAGAAATTCGAGTGTACACAAAAGGGAATTCTTCCCGTTCTCCTGCAGCAGCAGCGAGGCTGCAGAGTCTCCTCGGGAAGGAACGAGAGGGGGAGATGTGCCTGGGGGCACAGAGCTCCTTCCAGCAGCGGGCACAAGTGCCAGTGGCACAGCCCGTTCTCCCAGCGCCCAGCCTCATGGCAGCAGGAGCTTCTCCCGGCACCAGCGGAGCACAAAGTGCCAGAAGTATTGCTGGGAACACTTCCAGCAGCTGGGAGCTGGCTGGGCACAGGACGTGGGCTCTCTCACCCACAGCCAGCAGTTCACAGGGGTGCAGCTGTCCCACCCCTCACTCTGCCACCACCACCACCCACTCAGAGATTGACTGTCACCTCCCCCAGGGCCTCTCCAGAGCCGGGAGCTCCTCAAGGGAACAACCAAACACGTCCCACACCCGGCAGCTGGAAAGGGAAGGGTCCTGAAGGGCCTCAAGAACCCTCAACAACTCAAGACAAGGGGAGCAGCAAAACCCCCACAGCTCCTCAAGGCTTTCTGCTCCTCTTCCATCCCCCTGCGGGGTGTACCCAAACGGGAGAATTACATTTGCACAACAACTCTTTCACAAAAAGGGAGGTGAGGTGCACCCCAGGAGAGCTCTGATCCCTCTGAGCTGCCAGGACCCTGCCCTGGCAGAGCTGCCATCCCCAGGGAAACACGGCCCCTCCTCTGCCCCACCTGCCCAGCTGGAGCAGCCCACGGGCAGCTGCCAAAGGCCAAAGCCCTGAGGCACGGTGGGCATGCTGCCAGTGCTCGTGCACAGCTTTGGGAACTCGCTCGGAGCTCGGGCAGTCCCATCCAGAGCAGGGCCCACATCTGGGGGCATCTGGGGCTCGGACGTGCCAAACTGCACACAGCTGCCACCTGTGGGGAGCCCTTGGGGTGCTCTGGTGCGCCCAGTGCTCAGGTCACCCAGGACATGACAGCAGTCCACAGCTCATTGCAGACAGCTCTGTAACCTTTAATGAGTCCAATGATGTTCCTTTCGCTTGACCTTAATGAACAACCAAACAGTTTGCTCCTCTCTGAATGAGCAGGACAAAAGGCATCTCCCCAGCACCATTTATTCACGTTGCAAAAGATCCTATAAATCTCAATCAATAATAGCAAAGACAAAGCTTTTTGTTTTGTTCATTTTTAGATTCATATCTTGCCTTTCATGTTATTTGCAGATCAATGGAAAAACGAGCAGGTCAGGGGGCAAGAGCAGTAGCCCCAGTCAGGGCTGGTCTGGAGACTGAATTCTTTCATCTGAATCTGCCCCACCTCCTCCCCAAGCCCAAGAGGAATTTTAGCGGGGGAATTTTTAAAAAGAATAAAAGATGATAAATCTCACACCAGACATGTGCACACGCAGAAAAAGTATTTCACAGAATGCCTGAGGCTGGAAAGCCCTCCCAGCCCATTGAGTCCAGCCTGTGCCCAGCGCACTGGAGGTGCCCCAGCAGTGCCAGCACAGGGGGACACTCCCAGTGCCACTGCCACACGCCAGGCTGCCACTGGCCTTTGGCCATCGGGGCCCAGGGCTGGCAAGGGAACATCCCCAGCAGGCACCTTCAGCTCACTCTGACTGCGTGTGGCTGGTTTAGCACCAGCTCCCTCAAACCCAGCCCTGCTAACGCCATGTGATAATTCCTTGTAATTCAGCTGCATAGTTTTGTTTAGAACCATTTCAAAAAGCTAAATTTAGTTGTTGTTTGCAAGTATTCCTTCAACAGTTTGCACAAATACTCAAGACTGATTCCCAGACTTCACACTTGGCTTTTTGCTTCAATTCCTTCTGTGTGTTTAACTCTCCTGCACCCGTTCCCTCCCGCTGGCGACACAAGACGGGAGTTGGATGAGTGAAATAAACTGCAGGAGAATCAGTGCTTTGTGTCTGCATCCCAGAGCCAGCCCAGGGGAACAGATCACGGGCAAGGAGGCAGCTGCCCTGGGGCTGGCACCTGCCTGGGAGCAGTGGGTCACAGAGCCCTTCCTGCCAGGACACAGCACCGAGCGCTGGGACGGTGTCCATCCTGCCAGGACAGTGTCCACCCTGCCAGGACAGTGTCCACCCTGCCAGGACAGTGTCCATCCTGCCAGGACACAGCACCGAGCGCTGGGACGGTGTCCATCCTGCCAGGACAGTGTCCACCCTGCCAGGACACAGCACTGGGACAGTGTCCACCGTGCCAGGACACAGCACTGGGACAGTGTCCACCCTGCCAGGACAGTGTCCACCCTGCCAGGACACAGCGCTGGGACAGTGTCCACCCTGCCAGGACAGTGTCCATCCTGCCAGGACAGTGTCCATCCTGCCAGGACACAGCACTGGGACAGTGTCCACCCTGCCAGGACAGTGTCCACCCTGCCAGGACACAGCACTGGGACAGTGTCCACCCTGCCAGGACAGTGTCCATCCTGCCAGGACAGTGTCCATCCCCCCAGGACACAGTGTCCATTCCCCCAGGACAGTGTCCATCCCCAGGACACAGTGTCCATCCCACCAGGACAGTGTCCATCCCCAGGACAGTGTCCATCCCCAGGACACAGTGTCCATCCCTCATGACAGTGTCCATCCCCAGGACAGTGTCCATCACCCAGGACAGTGTCCATCTCCCAGGACAGTGTCCATCCTGCCAGGACACAGCACTGGGACAGTGTCCATCCCCCAGGACAGTGTCCATCCCCCAGGACACAGTGTCCATCTCCCAGGACAGTGTCCATCCTGCCAGGACACAGCACTGGGACAGTGTCCATCCCCCAGGACAGTGTCCATCCCCCAGGACACAGTGTCCATCCCCAGGACAGTGTCCATCCCCCAGGACACAGTGTCCATCCCCCAGGACACAGTGTCCATCCCCCAGGACACAGTGTCCATCCCCAGGACAGTGTCCATCCCCCAGGACAGTGTCCATCCCACCAGGAGCTGTCCCTGTCACTGTCCCTGGCTGGGCTCCGAGTCCCTCCCAGCACGGATGAGGTGACAGGGCATGGAGGGGACACAGCAGCAACAAAAAGTCCAAAAAACCCACCCACACTACACAGCATTTTGTGGTTTATGTCCAAATTCACAGAAACTTTGGGAGGTTTAAACATTTCCACAATGACCAAAGGACAGTAGAATCATAAAGGAAATCAATAAAGTGCTCCTGGAGGTAAAACTAGTTTTTAAATATTATTTTAATATCTTTGAGGAAGAAAAAAGGTAATAATTCCAACTGGCCTAGGAATTCTCAGGTAATAATCTCGACTACAGCTGCATTTTGTTTTTTCTCCTGGAGCAGAAATACCACAGAAATGAGGACAACACTTTCCTCCTGTGCTGCAGCACAAACCTTTCCAAGGAGCGCCCGGTCATTGCTCAGTGTTCTTCAAAAAGGGTCTCAAGCTGTCTGAAATTCACACAAACAACCCGGGGCACCCTAATAATTTGTCAGTGTAGTTCTCAAAGAGCAGTTCCTGATGGTTCTGCAGAAGTTACGGGAAGAGCCCACCCGGAGCAAACCCACCAGAGCATCAGGCAGAGCCTGACAAGGCTTTGCAAAAGGCACTCCCTGAAAATCCCATTTGGAAAAGGGGTGGAAGGTGCAGATAAGTCAAAGGATGAGTCTCAGAAAACACAGACCCAGCACCCTGACATTTTAAAAGGAAAGTTTTTCCTGTCTACTTTTGATTATTCCTTGTTATTATTTAAATCTCTACAGGTGAAAAACATGAAAATAGTGATTTTGTCAAGCATTGGAGTTAACAGAAATTTCCTTGTAAGCGTCTCTGTCACCAATGACTTCAGCATTCCTGACACAAAGGTGGGTTTTTTTGCTAATAGGATTGAAAGCAAATGCCAAAATCTCCATAAGATGCATTTTCCATTTCCTGCAGAAAGCGGGTACAGAAGCGTGCAGTAAAACACAGAATTATTTCCCGTAGTCCCAAACCCAGGAGAATCCTGCTGTGCTCCCATCCAAGCTGTAAGCAGGAATTCTGCCAGCCCAGAACCAGCTCCTCGCTCGCAGAGATGGGGTTCAGGGATTCAGACTGACGGAACGAGGCTGCAGAGCAGCTGAGCCTGCACGGGATACAGAACACACAGGGAACAGGGAAATCTCAGAGCACACAGGGAACAGGGAAATCTCAGAGCACACAGGGAACAGGGAAATCTCAGAACACACAGGGAACAGGGAACTCAGAGCACACAGGGAACAGGGAAATCTCAGAACACACAGGGAACAGGGAACTCAGAGCACACCGGGAACAGGGAACTCTCAGAGCACACAGGGAACTCAGAGCACACAGGGAACTCTCAGAGCACACAGGGAACAGGGAACTCTCAGAGCACACAGGGAACTCAGAGCACACAGGGAACTCTCAGAGCACACAGGGAACAGGGAACTCTCAGAGCACACAGGGAACTCAGAGCACACAGGGAACTCTCAGAGCACACAGGGAACAGGGAACTCTCAGAGCACACAGGGAACTCAGAGCACACAGGGAACTCTCAGAGCACACAGGGAACAGGGAACTCTCAGAGCACACAGGGAACTCAGAGCACACAGGGAACTCTCAGAGCACACAGGGAACAGGGAACTCTCAGAGCACACAGGGAAATCTCAGAGCACACAGGGAACAGGGAATAGGGAACTCAGAACACATAGGGAAATCTCAGAGCACACAGGGAATAGGGAACTCAGAACACACAGGGAACTCTCAGAGCACACCGAGAACACGGAACTCAGAGCAGGAGCAAGCCCAGGGGTGCCTGTTGATAACAGGGGTGCCTGTTGATAACAGGGGCTCTAATTCCTGTGCTCTCAGCGCTGGAATATCACTGTGCTCCTTCTCCTGAGAGCGGGGAAAGCCTCCCCTGCCCTCGGCAGTGCCACAGGGACCCGTCCCCATGGCACAGCCAAGCACACAAGTGACAGCAGGCAGGGTTTTCTGTCCTGGGCCTTTGGGACAAGGGCACCTCCAGCACATTGTCACAGCACCCCTTGCTGTTTCCTTTTAAAGCACCCTGAAGGGAACACGAGTTTCCTGGGGCACTGAGACCTCGCCCCAGTCCAACCCCAAATCCCAGGAGGGGTGAGGCTGGAAGTGCCCACAGCTCATCCCAGAGCACAGGATCACGGCCAGATGGTTCTGGAATATCTGCGTGAGGTGAAGGGAGTTTTTAAAGTGGGGGTGAGGGATTTTTGCTCTTTATTTTTGGTATGCAGCACAGTGGTTGGAGGATACAAAGATTGCTGATCACAGCACATCAAACAAACCCAGCTGATAAATTGATTAATGTGCTGACTTCATATTATCCCATTCTGTTTTCTGTTTGATAATCTCATTAATAAAATATCCGATGGGAGGCTGTGTGGACTGCATGTTTTCTCCTAGGGTGCTGAGATTAAAAACCTGAGGAATCTCCAGACAGTGCCTTTGTAACTCTCGGAGCGAGGCTGCAAAGCCGTGCCTTATAGCACTTCCATAATTGATGCTGGAATCACAGCCCTGCTGGAGTTTATAGGAAACAGCATTTGCATATCAGTCACTTCTGACTAGCAACAGGGGCTGGGGAGGCGGTGAGTGCTGGGCAGAGAGCAGCAGTGGGAAGGTTCATCCTGCTCCCAAAAATCCATCTCTGCCTCTCACAGGGCTGGGAAGCCAAAAGGCATCTGTGCTTCAGGAGCCAAAAATGAGAATGGAGTCAGAACCCCAGAGCAGTGAGGCTGGAGATGCCCTCCAGGACCAGTGACACCAGGCTGTGCCCAATGCCCACCCTGTGCCCAGCCCAGGCTCTGAGTGTCACCTCCAGGGATGGGCACTCCAACCTCCCTGGGCAGTGCCAATCCCTGACCCCCTTTCCATGGGGAAATTCCTGCTGATGTCCACCCTGAGCCTCCCCAGCCCAGCCTGGGGCTGTTCCCTCTGCTCCTGTCCCTGTTCCTGGAGCAGAGCCCGCCCCCCCCGGCTGTCCCCTCCTTCAGGAGCTGTGCAGAGCCAGAAGGCCCCCCCAAGCTTGGCCATTATTAGTGAAAATGGGTGAATAAATGAAAATAAAGTCAACTTTAGCCATGCTCTTGGTCAAGGACAGAAATGGATTTTTACAATCACATTATCAGAGACCAATTATCCTTCCAGACACAGAAAGGTTTCTGCAGGAGGAGGTGAAACAGCAGAAGAAACACAAACTAACCACTTCAGAATGTGATTTATCTCCCCCATCTCACAGCAACACCACGCAGCTCAGGGTTTGAATATTCCCACTCCATCCTCAGAGTGGCATTTGAAAAAGAGCCGGTACCTGTCAAATAAATGGAATAACTGCACGAGATGACCCTCAGTCCGCTGGGAGATGATAGACTTCTAAAATAGGCTCAGCTGCTCACGGAGAGCACCTGGCTGCTGCACACGCTGGTGATTTCTGGGAGGTGGAGTGCTGTGCATGGTGCTGCACACACAAACACACACTGTGTGTGCACACAGACCCAAACAAACACACACACTGTGTGCACACACACACACAAACACTGTGTGCACACACAAACACACACACTGTGTGCACAAACAAACACTCTGTGCACACACACACACAAACACTCTGTGCACACACACAAACACTCTGTGCACACACAGACCCAAACACAAACACTCTGTGCACACATACACTGTGTGCACACACAAACACACACACTGTGTGCACACACACACACAAACACTGTGTGCACACACAAACACACACTGTGTGCACACACAGACCCAAACAAACACAAACACTCGAGCCCCAGCCCAAACAAATCCCCTGCCCGTGCAGCAGAGACCACAACGGGCGGTAGCACAGACAAAGTGACCTGGTTCAAAGGCTCCGTTTGGAAGAGAAACCTTCCAACATCCACTTACAATTCTGAGTTTTAGGTATTCCTGCACCTGCTCAAAGACCAGCTCTAAGACCTGCCTGTGAAACACTCATTTACACTTTTTAAAACACTAAACCAAATCAGAGCAACATTAAGCGAGTCAGTCAAGCAAACATCTGGTGACTTACCTAGAATTTTTTTTAATTACTATTTTTTCAAATTTAAATATCAATGGAAGGCCTGACCTTAGCATGAAAATATGTTTTACATCAAGCACAAGTCTATTACACTTCAGCAGGTTTTTATCCCTGTTTTTTTAAGCCAGTGAGGCTGATGGCCCCAGCCCTGAAGATGGGTGCAGCCCCCTGACTGATTCCAATCAGGCTGGGCACAAAGACAAAGGTCTAAGTGAGAATTTGCTGCTATCAACAGGATGAAATTAAGGAACCAGAGGCACTCCATTAGTGCCCCACTGGAGAGAAATCGTGCACCACGAGCTTGTCCTGTATCAGCCACCAGGAATTCAGGCCTGAAATGCTGAGTCACAGGAGGTGGGCAACAAAGAAATTAAATCTGCATTTAAAATCATTTAAAAGCAGCTGTATCTGAGCAGCTAAGATGTCCCTGGGTAGGTTTGACATGCCCAAAACTCTCTGGTATATTCTGCTGGCCTGCTCCTGTCATGCCTTTCCACAAGGAGCTGTGATGCCCACAGAAATCTTCCCACAGAGGTCCTGGTGGGCAGTGATCAACACTTCACCTTCCCCTTTAAGCCTGCAATTACAAAGGCAGATTTTTCAGCACCTGCACCAGCTTGTGTCATCATCACTTATATTTTTCCAGCTTTTGGTGTCCATTTTCAGCCCAAGCCCCCATGCCATGGCCCAGCACTCAGAGCTGCAGCCACCTGCTCGACACTGCTGCCCCACCCTTGGGTGCCCCACGGTCCCACTGGCACAGGCACAGCCTGGAGGGCTTCAGGCACCAAAGCAGCAGCACCCTGAGGGTTTTAACCAGAGATTCAGGGATTTAAATGGCAAGGGATACTCAGATCCAGCGTTCACTTCACCTCTTTGGCTCTCAGAAAGAGCTCCTGGCTTTCGTGGCCAGAGATTTTGGAAAGCATCAGGACAGAATTTCCAGCACCAAGAGACAGCTCTGATATGCAGTGTGCTGAGTCCAGAATCCAGTCTACACTAATTCTAATCAAGAATAAGGCAATAAAAACAATCAAGCAAATAATAAAGCAATAAAACAAGCAATCTTGATGCACTTGAAGCAGCAATGTAATTTTTGGGTGTATAGGCAGAGATGTTCTACTGGTGAACGTGCACAAGGCTGAAATATTTGTCTGACACATCAACAATTAAAAAACACTTTAAACAATGCAAAAATATGATTTAAGATAATCTGGGACATAATTTCAATCCTTAATTGAAACACAGAACCAGTTGTGGTTTGTCTGTGCACAAGAATGAACAACTGCTCATTCAAGGATAGCCGGCAGCGTTTGACCCCTCCAGGAAACCAACACAGCAGAGTGCTGGGAAGTGGGTTTGCCCAGAGCAAGGGCTGGGAACTGATGTTCAAATTCCCATCATTTGCCAGTAATTAGTCACAGCAGCTGGGAACAGCCTGTCTGCTGCCAGAGCAGTGAGGTGGCACTGGCACTTGGCAGAGGTCCCGGGGCACCCAAGCACAGGAACCCAGGGGTGCTCGCTGGCGAGGGGGCAGCACCAGGGCCCTGGGAGAGCCCAGACCCTCTCCTGGGCAAGGAGAGCCGTGGCAGGCATGGAGGGGACGTGCCCACCTGGTTCCAGTGCCAGAGCTGCCACGCAGGGCTGGGCAGTCCCAACCCTGGTCCCCTCCAGCGTGCCCAGGGAGGGCAGGAGCACCCAGAGGTGCCCTGGGGACACAGCCCAGCTGGGCACTGCCCTGCAGCCCCTCTGAGGGGCTTCTGTCCCCCAGCAGAGCCCTGCCCGTGCCAGCACTCCAGCAGGGAGGAGCTGCTCATGGGACCCTCTGCTGACAGAGCCCAGCTGGAGGCTCAGGGTTTGGAAATTGGGATTTATGGAAAGGCAGGAGTGCTGTGTCTGGCTGCTCCCAGAGGGTTTTTCCCACCACAGGTGCCGTGAGCCACCAAAGTGTCACCACCAGGGACACTTGGGGTGGCTGTCCCTGCAGGAGCCCCTGCACCTTCCTGCCCTGCCTCTCCTCGCAGACAGCAAACAGAGAAAGAATAACGTTTGCCATTTGCATTCTGCTAACAACTCACTCAAAATAAGCAGATCAATCACATATAATTAAGTTGTCAACCCTTAATATAGGGTGCTGCACTACTTTAAAAAAGGCAAATATAAATACCAAAGCAAAGCAACAGGAAACGAGAAGAAAAGCTCTCACAGATGTTTATGGCCAGCAAAAACCCAGGCCTCTGATTTTCCCCATTATTCCAGTTAAAAACTGAAATCTAGCTGTTTAATATTTCAGCTGGATAAATCTCAGCCACGTTTGAGACATTTAAATCTGCCATTTGTGGATATGTAGCTGACCCTTAGCACAATATAATCTCTGCAGTATATTTATGAAATATAAACCCAGCCACGCTGCCCAGCAGTCGGGGTTACAGAGACTCAAAACCTAAAATCTCTTTTCCAAGGAGCGCAGAGGGTAAATCAATGGGAACGATTTACATGAGCACAAGGCTGCTCCAACATAAAATAGAGGTGGCTTGCCCTTTTAGGGAAAATGATTTCTAACATAAAACTGACATTTTGATGAAGATTGTTACAAATTTTTATGGCACGTACAGAAAAAAAAAGTAATAATTTAAATTAAAACCAAGTCTGGAGCAGTTGGGAGGGTGAGGCCACAGGGCCTGTGTGTCACCCGGGGGTCACAGTGGCCTCCAGCACAGGGGGACTGGGGCTGGCCAGGGACAGAGCCCCAGGGTGGTCAGTGCAGTGCCATCCCTCTGCCCAGCTCCACTTGCTGCAGGTTATCAGCTCCCAGCACAAGAGCTGCTTTATTTATTTCATTTTGTTCAGCACCTGAATGAGGGTTTTCTGGCTGCAATCTCATTTACAGGGCTGCATTATGAACCTGTGAATAGGGTTTTCTTCCACACAGCCAACATTATCTTCTGCTGGCTTTATGCTCCAGCTGTCCTTTTCTTGTGTTGCATGAGGTGGCTAGAGAGAAAAAAGCCCCACTTAAAAAAAAATTATTGCTGAAATGATACTCTCCCTTTGATTAGGTGGGGTTGACATCGAGGGAATGTTTTCCTGCGCTGTTTCCTGCCCAAGAACCAGCAATCAGCCCTGAAGGGGCTCAGGAGCTCAGCCTGCAGGGATCAATGCCCAAACTCCCCCAGCCTCTCCCAGGTGCCACTCAGCTTAGCATCAAATTAACATTTCAGAAGCCTCCCAGGTCCCACAAGGTAGGAGTGTTTGACAGGTGAAGTTCAAAATGGATTATTTTCCCTCCTCAAATTCCAGCAAGATTTTGATCTTTGACATCGACATGTACTTCAAACATGATTAAGTGGCAAAAAATAAATCCATCCTTTATTAAACTAAATGACAAGTTATTTCCTTTCTTTCGGTGGAGAACTTGACACAGGAAAAAAAGTTTCACAAAGAAAAAAGTAATAAAGAGTCTGATCCAGTGATTTGGTTATTCCAGGAAAAGCTAGGGAAGGATGGAGTGCCTCTTCAGTAAAGCTATGAACCACCTTACTCAGAAAGGATCCCAGTGAGGGAAAACTAAAACCAGGGAATTAAGCCCAAATCCATATTCAGTTCAGCACTTTGATTGATGGTATTTTTATTGCAGGAATATCCAATAAATAAAGTGAAGGAACTGCTTTTTTTTTTTTTTTTTTTGGTAATTACATCTGAAATACAGACCTGTAATTTTATCTCTGACCCCACAAATAACCCCTGGGGACCAGGGATCCCTCCTGGCTGCATTCCAACACAAATCTTGGCTGCCTTGGGCAAACCCCTCCCTGTATTTGAGCATTTGCACCAGTAACAGGAGAGCACTTCCCAGGAACAGCACAGGGATCACATTCCTTTGGGGAAGGCAGAGAATCATTGCAGAAAGCATGCAAAGAGAGAAAATCTGCAGCTACACCAGGGAAAACAACCTAGAGAAGAAGAGATTAGAAAGAGCCATTAATAGCATCCAGATAAATAAAAGCAGATCACTGTCACAGCCTGCCTTCCACAGGAGCAGCCACAGCAGCAGGCTGGGGGCTGAGCTGGTGGCACCTTCGGAGCAGCTGCTGGGAATTCATCCCGGCAGGTTCCAAGCTGGTGTGTTTATGGATCAGCACAGCGTGTCAGGTAGAGCTGGAGCCAGGAGATGGGAGTGAGCCAGCAACCCCATCCCTCAAAAGGCAGCAAACACCTCCTCACCTGTCCCAGAGCCTGGGGACAGAGCTGTGCCCGCATGGCACCGCCCTGTGCTGGCAGCAGCACCCTGAACTGGGAATGGGAGCTTTAATATGAGCCCCTGGGACAGACCCTGAACTGGGAATGGGAGCTTTAATCTGAGTTCCTGGGACAGACCCTAAACTGGGACAGACCCTGAACTGGGACTGGAGAGCTTTAATCTGAGTTCCTGGGACAGACCCTGAACTGGGAATGGAGAGCTTTAATCAGAATTCCCTGGGACAGAGGGGTGGCAGTGCCCTTGGTGACACCCAGAGCACAGAGCCAGAGGGGTTTGGGGTGGAAGGGACCTGCCCATGGCCTCAGGGCTGGAACAAGAGGGGCTCCAAGGTCCCTCCCAGCCCAGACCACCCCGGGGCTCTGTGAAAGCCCTCGGGCAGGGCTGGTTTTGGGACCCCTCCAGAGCAGCAGCATTTTTCCCAAGCCCACTTGGCAAAATGCTTACCTTGACCAAATTCAGATACAGAGTCTGGGTCAGCTGAATCCAAAACTCTTTCCAAACCCCAGCTCTGAGTCATCAAATCCATCGCCTTATTAAAAACATATTCAATTGACAGATTTTTTAGCAAGCAGGGGGAGTTCTTTCTAGCAAGCTAGGTTTGATTTTTTTATTGGCAATCACACCGTAAGCTGCTTATTTTTGCTATAGACATCATTTCTTTGTCTGCATGCCTGTTAGTGACTGGCAAGAGGCTTTTCCTTTAAATGATTTTGCTGGAAGTGCACTGTGAATAATTGATTGGCTGTAGCCAGATTGACTCGCAGCCTCGCTCCGTGCTACCTGCTTAAAATATTACAAACCCCAGAAACATTTGCTAGCCAGAGGCAATGCAATATGTGCAGATCCCGTGTTGCCTGCAGCCATAACACTGTAACCAGACAGTTAAAAGACATTTTAGGGGAAAAAAAACCCTTCTAATAAGCAGCTGTGTTTCTACCTACTAGATATGGATGATTCTGCTTGTGTCTCCAAAAATCAGCTCTATTTTGTTTTTCCTTCAGGACTGACACAAAGAGTTGTGACACAGCGTCAAGAGTTGACAACAGGCTTTTCCTGGGAGCCTTTGATCACTTAAAGCCCTGGGAGTTGTTGCACTTCTCCTGTGACATTTATCTTTCAACTCCCTCTCAGCAGATGAACTCTGATCGGAACGGGACTTAGCGGATCAGGACGTGTCCTTTCTCCAGCAGTCTTTGTGCATGAGCCATCGGAAATAGTTTTTTACACTTGGATTTGCCCATTTCCACATGTGTCACCTGCCCAGAGCAGCTGGGGCTGCCCTGGATCCCTGGCAGTGCCCAGGGACAGGCTGGACACTGGGGCTGGAGCTCCTGGGACAGTGGGAGGTGTCCCTGCCAGGGCAGGGTGGCACTGGGTGGCTCCGAGGTCCCTCCCAAACCATCACACGACTCTGATTTGTGGTGGAAGCAATGGGGAAATCCAATACTGGCTCCATTTCTCAGCCAAATTAAAAACACATCAGCAAACCACAGGAAAGGTCACCAGAGCTCCATCAATAATCCTTTAAATGCATCTTGGCTGTAGAGGTGCTCCAAGAGCAACAGAAAGCAGCAGCACAGGTGCAGCAAATGCAAAATAACCATCCAAAAACCCAAGCCTTGGGGTCCTGGGGAGTGAACAAGGCACAGTGATTCAGTGCCAGAACTTCTTTAGGAGGAACAGCCAATCAACCAGGGAGATAAAAACCTAGAATTGTCATTTTCCTGCCTCCTGCAAAGAACTTGGACAGACTACATTGAAAATTGTCTTTGTCTCTAACCCCGACTCCATCATTTAAGCTATTCTTAATTCCAGCAGGCTTGCTGGGAGTCCTCAGTTCCTTCTGAGCCTTCAGCAGGTGCTTCAGCCTCATCTTTTCAAAACGCAGCGCGAGTCCTGAAAAAACCCCTGATCCTCTACAACAGGAGAAAGAGCTGTGCATATAAACACAGGGACGATTTGTTTTTCTCCTTCAGCCACAGCTCCAGCCTGAAAAGCAGCAGCACGTGTGGGGGAGATGGTGACATGCCCAAGGATGCCGTGGCTCACAGCACAGGGCAGAAAACAGGAGGGGAAGCACGAGGAGAGAGGTGGGACCACTGGAATGCACCAGGATGCCAAAGGACATTCCTGGGAGCACAGGAGCACCAGGGTGGGGGCAGAGGGGCCAGGGCTGCTCCTCAGCACAGCTGCAGCGAGGACTGGAGCAAACCCAAAATAAAACCCTGCCAGCTGTGGGATACAGCTCAGACACCAGTGCCAAAGGTAACCAGTGCCATACACGGCAGGCTGTGCCATCAGCCCCAGAAAATCACCCAGATTTGCACTCACCAGGGAGCTGCCTCTGCTCAGCAGCCTCGTGGTGTGCCCTGAAATCCAGAGCCAGGGCTGCTCCTGCTACGCAAGGTGGAAACAAATGTGATAATCCAAGTAAATCACTTAATGAGATGGAACAAAGCCTCAGATGAAGGCTCACAATTAAATACATTTAATTATTTTAATTAGGGGGGAAAGAAACCAAATCCCTTGGAAAAGAAATTGCCGTGTCCCATAGTGGTGCCTGGAGCACCTGCAGAGCTGAGCAGGTTTGGTCACAGCGGGGCTGCCACGGCAGCTCTCCCTTTGGGGGTGGCTTCACACAGATTTTATCCCCACGTTTAATATTTCCCAGCAAAAAACCACAAAGGGAGCCTGGCACAGACCTCACAAACCCCAGACAGGTCACTCCTGATGGACCCCAGAAGGGGTTACTGAGCCAAACCAGCACAGGAACAGCCCAAGAAAAGATCCATAGGAACATAACCCGGGTCTTTGGCCACAGAAAACTAACACACAGACAAGTGAAAGCATTTGAAGACATGAAAGTTTGAACAGCAATTTCAGCTGAGGACAATCTGCTTTCCTGCCACACCCACGGAGCAGAGCAGGAGCACAACTGCTAATTCACACCATGCATGGAGGGGTTTAAACGCTGCCCTACAAAACAGTCCTGGGAGGAGATGCTGAAATAAAGCAGGATTTTATACAAGCCTTTGGAAAAAGAAGGCCAAGACTGGCTCGTAAGGACCTGCAGGAGGAAGCAGGGTGAGCTCTTCACCAGTGTGCTCTCAGGATGTAAGGTACAGCCCAAAGAATGACACAGAGCAGGGAGTCCTGCTCTCCTCAGAGTATTCCTTCAGGTGGGGCAGCAACTTGGCTGCATTGCTAACAGCAGCAAGTACTGGACAGAAAATATAAGCTACCAAGGGCTCCCCCCCTCCCCGTGCCCTCTAAACATGGATTTTGAGCAGCAGACATAATATACAGCTACCATTACTTTTTCTTATCAACAGCAAGATTAAAAGCCATTTTTAATAAAACCTGTTCCAAAGAAGAGTAAATGAGTGATTTACCCCCTGATTTATTGCCCTGCATTCCTAGTTGTTTTGTGCTGTCGTTTCTCCCCACGTGGATGAAGAGCACCGGGTTTGTGATGACCTACATTTGTCTGGGCAGGCACAAACCTGCTCTTGTTTTCTCCTTATCCTGCACGGGTTTGCTCCAGGAGCAGCACAGATCTTCAGAAGGAATCACACAGGCCCTGAGGGAGTCCCTGTGCCAGGGGTCTGCAGAGAGGCACAAGTGCAGGGTGGCATTTGGGGATGTCCCCACCCCACCCAGGGCACAGCACCCAGCTGGGCTGGAGCTGGGACACAGGGGGACACTGAGCTCCTCAGGTACCCAGCAGGTGAGGATGCAGAGCAGGACCTGCCCTCCTGCAGCCCCTCAGGTACCCAGCAGGTGATGCAGAGCAGGACCTGCCCTCCTGCAGCCCCTCAGGTACCAGCAGGTGAGGATGGAGAGCAGGACCTGCCCTCCTGCAGCCCCTCAGGTACTCAGCAGGTGATGCAGAGCAGGACCTGCCCTCCTGCAGCCCCAGGGAGCAGCAGCACTCAGCTCCTGGCTCTGTCCCCACCCTGCCGAGGGCAGGGCACAGGGGCAAGGACAGCGTGGGCTGTCCCATCCCAAACATTGCTATCTCAGCCTTGCTGAGGTTACAGCCTCAGTTAAATATATGTAATTATTTTAATTAGGGGGGGAAGAGCAACACAAATCCCTTGGAAAAGAAACTGCTGTGCCCCATAGCGGTGCCTGGAGCACCTCACCTGGAGCTGAGGTTTCAGGGAGCACAGAGGAACGGGGTGGCACCAGCTGGGCACCTGAGCCAGGGGCAGAACCTGCAGCTCAATGTGCTGGCTGGAGTGAAGGGAAAATGCAGGAGAGCCCAGCAGGTCTGAAATGCAGCATGGCTTTTCCATGAAAGCCCTGTTAAACCCCCAGAGCAGGGCCAGGCACTGCCCAGGCACACAGGCAGCCCTGCAGAGGTGATGCAGAGTTTCACCAAACGCAGAACGGTCCCGTGCTGTGGCAGCTCTGCCAGATTCACCCCTCACCAGCCTCTCCTGGGAGAAGCAGGCTGTCCCTGCAGGGACAGGGACCCCCGGGCGGCTCTGGAGCTGCTGCAGCCGCTGCCATGTCCCTACATGGAGCTCAGGTTTGTTTCCCAAGGGCCCAGGAATGCCTGGTGCCCGTGCAGCTCAGCTCCAGGAAAAGCACAGCTCGTTCTCAGCTGGCAGAGCAGGGCTCGGCCAGGCTGGCACGGCTGCAGCCCACCCTCCAGGAGCCTGCCCAGGGTGGGCACGGGGCAGCCCTGGTGGGGACACCTCCAGCTGCAGCTCTGCCCAAAGGGACACACCAAGTCCAAGCTCCAGCTCTTGGTCTGGAATCAAAGCAGCTGAAAAGAAGCAATTCTTCACCAGAAGCACCAGAATGTATTTCTTCTATTGTTTCGGGGAGTTACACATAATTTCAGTGAAATGCAAGATACTCCCCTTTCCCATTACCCTGTTTGCAATATTACCTTCATTTCCACTTTTATACAACCAAAAGCTTTCAACAAGGGTGTTTAACATCAGGAGAATCAGCTGAGCATCCTCCAGAATTTTCAGGGAAAACACAACTAAGAGCAGCAAACTGCGATGTCTGCTTGGGAAAAAAAATCACCTAGCTATAGATAAGTATTATTTATTTCCCAAAATTGGTTTAAAGAGAAAAAATTTTATCTGGATCACCAAATGTAATTTAGCTTTAGACAGCTAAAGCAGGCTTTTAGCTCACATCAGCTTTGGAGGGAAAAGCTTCAGCAACCTGAAATGGAGTTGAACAAACCCATATGAGTGATGAACACACGAGGAAGGGATTGCAATTATCATCTGAGAGATAAAACAAAGATACTCCAGAAGGGATAGACAGAATGAGGGGCAATCGGGGAAACCAAGTAAAGTTATCCTGGCACATTTACATCAATTGTTAGAACAATTAGATAATCAATTGTTAGATCCAGTCCCACCGCAGGTACAGGTGGGAACCCACAGGTAAAGACAACAAATTTGGGGAAACTTGTAAAGCTCTCTCTGCTTCTGGTTTTCCTTGTGATGAAACATGCAACAATTAAGCATTTGTTTTACCATGAAGGCTTATGATAAGCACAGATGTGTTACTCCATGGCGAAAACAGCTGGAGTTTTATTAGCCAGAAGATGAAGTGGAGATGGTGGACACAAATCCTCTCCCCTGCACACAGGCAGACCCAGCACTCCAGAAGCACTGGAGCGGCAGCCTGCCCTGCAATGCTGCTCTCCTGTGCAGGGCTGAAATGCAGCAGGGCTGTTCAGAGTCCTGGCAAACTGCAGAAATCCTTTTGCTCAGTGCTGAGCTGCTGCACAGCCCGGGCTGTTCAGAGCAGAGGGGAGATCCAAGCTCCCAACCCCAGTGCCTCCAGCCTGCCCAGACACAGAACAGAGGATGGGGCTGCTGTAAGGCACCGACACAGTCCCAGCCTGGGAGCTGAGGGTGTTTGCGGTGTGCTGGAGCACGGGCTGAGCTGCCCCTGGTGCACAGTGACAATGCAAAGTGCATGGCCCCAGAGAAACCAGCCCTTCCCGGGCTTCCAGCTGAATTCACGGGCACACTTCCATGAACTACACGTTCCAAAGGCACGGCCAAATAACAGATGTCGTGGCACAGCTTCGTGCAAATTAAACATGGGAGATTGCACAGGGCATTCCCATCCTGCAGCTCAACCCTCTGCCCAACACAACTGCTAAGGCTGAGAGACAACATCTCATCACCACGGAGCAAATGCTCCAGCCCTGCTCAGGGACACCATTCCCAGGCAGTGCCTGGATTCACAGGGCCCTGCTCAGTCAGGGACACCATTCCCAGCCAGCTCTGGGATTCACAGGGTCCTGCTCAGGGACACCATTCCCAGCCAGCTCTGGGATTCACAGAGCCCTGCTCAGGGACACCATTCCCAGCCAGCTCTGGGATTCACAGGGTCCTGCTCAGGGACACCATTCCCAGCCAGCTCTGGGATTCACAGGGCCCTGCTCAGGGACACCATTCCCAGCCAGCTCTGGGCCATGCTCAGTCAGGGACACCATTCCCAGCCAGCTCTGGGAGTCACAGCCCACTCTGGCAGCACTCAAAGGCCAGAAAGCTACCAGACATTTTGATAAAAAAAAAAAAAATATCAAAGCAACATCACAGCAGCAAAGAAAAGCCATTTCAGAGCACCCTGTGGACAGAGTTATCTTTCATGCAGGGACTTGTCAGGGTAGCACAGCCCAGGTGAGTTCCCTGGGTGTTTGCAGCTGCAGAAGGCTCGGGCAGCTCTGCAGCAGCTCCTGGGCTGTTCCAGCCTGATCTACCCCATCACACCAGGGCAGCACCGGGGTCCTGCTGATGGGATTTTTCCCCCCCTCTTATTTTCTGAGCCCCTCCAGTCCCACAAACTCAGGAGAAGGAGGGTTAAGGTCCTTAGGACCACGAGTCCAAAACTGCACCTTGCCAAGCAATCACTGTCCCCTGCAGAGCCGTGGCCACTGGGCTCCCTTCTGACGTTTCCAAATAGTTCTCTTTGAATTAGGAGGATTTTCCCATTGCCAGGTCACCTCCTCACTTGTGCAAGGTTTGAGTAACTTTCAGTAGTGCAGAGGGGTGGTAAGTTCCACTGACCTCCTTCATTCATCTTAAATTGATTAAGTCATTAACCATGAAACACTTGCTCATCAACTACTTCATGCCAAGCTGGACTGGAGGTTTTTTCATAGAAACAAAGTGGTTTTGCTAGTAGAGAAATGAAGCACTTATGAGTCAGCCTACACAAATCTGAGAGGCTTTTCTGTAATTCATTCACTGAGCTTCCCACGTGTCTTCACTGGGAGAGCATCGCCAGGAGAGACAAAAGCAGTAACCCAATAACCTCATTCCTGAGACGTTTAAAGGCATTAACCAGCATGTTAAAATGTGCATCTCTATTGCACCCAGCAGCCTTTGCCCTGGAGCCCGGAAGCCCAAACCTCCTGCCCGAAGTACTGGCTGGGAGCAGGCAGAAAGGTGGGGAGGAATCTCTGTTCAAAAGCCTTCCATGAAATAAAGCCCACCAGTTTTCTCCTCAAAACCCTGCTTTGCGTCTCATCTTCATAAAATTTTCAATGCTTCAGTTTGTGGGTGTCACAAAAGGAAGTCAATCACCACCAGGACCCAAATAGTGCTAGGTGTCTTATTTCAGAATATTTCCCCCCCAAATAAGCATATGAGTGGTATTTGTTGGCTCTTTACAATAGCACACCAGCCCTGAGCTCCAGGGAGCTGTGGCTTGTGGTGCCTTAATTCACTCACACTTCAGAGCCATGGACACCTTAGAGGAGAAAGATGAAGCAAACTGAATGGCCACGCTTTCCTGGGCTGTGGCCCAGAGAGGGTTAAAATAACCTGTAATTTTTAAGGTAACTCTTCAGAAAAGGATTGAGGTGCATAGTGCAGATCATTTAACTGCAGAGGTCCAGCCCCCAGCCCAGAGCTGGGAAACAAAGAGGTTTTGAGGCACAAGGACCCCTTGAAGCCTGAGAACATCCCCTGCATGTTTCCCTACCCAAAGCAGAGAAACAACGTCAGGGGACAGGGAAGGTCACAAAGGACTGAAAGACAGAAATGCCAGACCAAAGAGTGGAAAAGGGGACTCGAGGAGGCCGAGACAGGCCAGAGCAGCACTGACCCTGCAGGAGCCCAGAGCTCAGCAGCTCTGGGATCCCTCTGGCTCCTGAGGAGCATCACAGGGAGCCTCAGCTACCCCTGGCACAGGAGCCAAGGCGGCTGAGCTTGTCCCCACACCCAGCAGCCCCAGAAACAGCCAGGAGGGATGAGCACTCCCTGTGCTGGTCTTACCAAGTTCTGTTGGCTCCAGCTAAATTCATTCAGTGCAATTCCACTCTGCCCTGGAGAAAAGAAACCTCTCTCCTGCAGGCAGGTTCCCTGCAGAGATGTGGTGGAACCACCACGCCAGGAACCTTCCAGAAGGGACACGGGCCAGTGGTGGCCTTGGCAGTGCTGGGGAACAGCTGGACTCAGTCTTGGAGAGCTTTTCCAACCTCGCAGGTTCTGTGATCCCACTGGAACCTCTCACATCTGCCCTGGGGGCAACACCATGCTCCATGAAAACAGAAAAACCTCAAAGCCAGGCTCACAGCTTGGATCAACAGCCCAAACCAATTAAATCTAATTTCACAAGGTCTTTAAATCGCCACATAAAAAGCACATTTCACATTTTCCTCTCTCCCACTCTGCAGTTTTTGGGTAATGGCTACATCCAGAGCCAGCAGAACTAGAGCCACAGAGTTCATGGAAAAGCTGTGCCTGGCAGAGCCTTGCACCCAGACAGGCACTGGAAAGGATCAAACCAGCAACAGCATTTGGATCACAGATGCCGTGGAATATTTTTACAATTACAGCTGATTTAATGCAAGATAAATAAGGCTTTAGAGACCCTTTTACATCTATTGGTTCATAGGAAAAGGAGCGAACATAAGAAGATTTATTTAATTGCCTTTGCACTTTAAAGCGTAGGTTACAGCAATTAATCACCGGGCACAGACATGAAAGTGTCCCAGAGGCTGTGGCAGCGAGGACACTCCGAGCAAGGGCAGATTCCAGATTCCAGGGCTGGAAACGGAGCAAGGGCACATTGCAGGGCTGGAAACAGGCCCTGGGCACTGCTGCCTTCCCCAGGGGCACAGGGCACACAGACACACACCCAGGGGGAGAGGCAGCCCCAGCCCCTCCCACAGGGCCTGTCCCAGCCCAGCCCCTCACCTGTGCCAGGTGTGCCCTGCATCCCCATGCCCACCCAAAGCCAGCGCAGGGCTGCAGACCAGGCTGGGCACGGGGACAGCCTGGCAGGGTCAGGGTGTCCCTGCCATGGCAGGGCTGGCACTGGGTGGGCTGGGGGTGCCTTCCCACCCAAACCTGCCCGGGGCTTTATGAAAGCGAAACGACACCAGAAACGACACCACTCTGATTCACAGAGGGCAAAAAGAGTCCTGCAGCATTTGCTTTTTTATTATCCCTTCTCCCCGTGTTTTCACCAGGATCTCCAGCTGGACAGGACACTGCCCTACAGAGCAGCTTCTCACAAGCCTCTCCCCTGCTGCCCTCACGGAGGAAAGGCAGCCACCCCTGCAGAGCCACCAAGCATTGCAATAAACAGTTTAGTTGTTGTTTGGGTTCTGACTGTCCAGAGCATGACAAGGAGCAGCCCCACCCTGCACTGGCACCTTCTCCTGCCAGGCTCAGAGGGACCCTGCTCCCCCTTCCCTCTGCCCCCAGTCCCACCAGAACAGTCACTGCCTGCCCTCTCAAGTATTGGCAAGTGCTGATAACTAATTGCAAAAGTACACTCCTAGCAGTTAATTAATAGCTGAGTAATTGCAGGGCATTTCCAAGTGTCATAACAGCCCGGGATTAACGCAATTTATCACTTCATGGTCCCATTTGAAGACATGGTGCTTACAACAAACATTCTCATGCCAGGGGATGGATATCCCTTTGCTGAACCACCCCAAGCTGTGGGGCTGCCTGGCAGTGCCCAGGCCAGGCTGGACACTGGGGCTGGAGCACCTGGGGCAGCGGGAGGTGTCCCTGCCATGGCAGGGGTGGCTCTGGGTGGGATTCAAGGTCCTCTCCAACCCAACCCAGTCCAGGATTTTACCCCGACAAGGGTGATCCTGCCAAATGCAGACCACACCTGCCTCATTTCAACCCCAACCTGAGCTGCAAGGGGCACCAGGGAAAGGGGAGCCACAAACCCCTCAAGTACGCCACTAGAAACACACCTGGATTTTAAAAAAGTTGTTTTTCATCCTCATTTCTCTATGCCAAATATGCATATTATCCTGATTACTACCAAGTCATTAATCTAAGATATGTCAAGCTTTGCCAGATAACTGAGCGATACTGAACAAGCCCACGCTCTCCCAGTGACACAGAGTTACCCCAGGGAGCAGTGGCTGCTTCTGAAAGCACCAGGGCCCCTTGTGAAACACACCCAGCACAGCTGGTTTTGTGTTTGTAGCAGCGTGCAAAACCCTCAGCATAATTTTGGGTCTCATTTTGTCACACTGCTGCTATGCCTGACCTTCAGGAGCAAGTAGGGGCTTAACATTTAACACAAATGAGAGCTAAAATGAACATACAGAAAACAGGAGCTTGGCACTGCAGGTACTTCACACCTCTTCTACCTGTAAATCGAATATAACCTGAGCAGATTTGAGCTGCTTGCTGCACTCCTGCACCATTCCCTCACACCATTCTCCCAACTGCTGGAAAATAGTGATATTTAAGTCAAAGCTGGTGCATGAGGATAGAAGATGTAAGAAGAAAAAGGATGCTTTTCCTATTAAATAACAATTTTGGGGTGGTTTATTTCCATACTTGGATTTCTAATGAAGTAGCTCGACCATTAAAGAAATAAATCAAATCAAAGCCCAAATTGTGGTCCTTTTCCCCACCTTTGGCACCAGTCTGGCCCAACAGTACATTGAGCCCCTCACCTGTGGCCTCTTTCAGCATCCGGAGCAGCTCTAATGAAGGAGGGAAATCGCCTCTGATCAAGGATGTTGGGATAACAACAAACTGTCCCAAAATTTTCAAACTCCTTTGTTTCATCTCCCCTGCACTGAGTAAGCCCCGCAGACACAGCGTGGAGGAGGGTGAGACTGCTGAGAGTCCTCTCACACGTTTTGGGATGGTGCAGAACAAAAAGCCGTCCCCAGAAACGGCACAGAAACGCAGTGGGCACAGAGCACTTTTACCACGCCAGTGTGGCCATCACAGAGTGTTTGGTGGTGCAGATGGAGAAGGGAACTGCCAGCCAGCTCCCACTCCTTGTTTTGGGGTGCACCAGGGGTATTTAAACTTGGTGTCCCTGCATCCCCCTCTGGCAGAGAATCCCACTCCCTGCAAGGCCCTGAAGAGGAGAGGGATGGGGCCGTGCAGCCCCATCTGAGGGGTGGGGGTGTTTATTCATCAGCCTTTAACTGGTAGGTGCAAGAGGTTTGTGCAAGAGCCTTTTCTGCCCAGCTGAAGGCCAAAAAGACTAAACCTAAAGAGTGCCAAAACCCCACCTTACAACATAATCAATGATGATGATTGCTACAATTATTCCCTGGAACTGATTTAAATAAGTTTCTGTTATCACCAGATTAAAAAAAAAAAAAAAAAAAAAAAAAAAAAAGAGCTAAAAAACATCCTGAGTTGGGAAACATCCTGAGAAAATCCCCATCCATGAAGATCCATGCAAGGATCATTGATCCAGCCCCATTCCTGCACAGACACCCCAAAATCCCCCCTGGGCATCCCTGGCAGCATCCAAACCCTCCTGGAGCTCTGCCAGCTTCAGGCCGTGCCCATTCCATGGGGATCTGGGCAGTGCCTGCACCCTCTGGGGAAGAGCCTGTCCCAAAATCCAACCCAAACCCCCCTGGCCCAGCTCCCTGGTCCTGTCACAGAGCCAGGGATGGGAGCTGCAGCACCCTGAGGTCTCCCCTCAGCCTCATTTTCTGAGGAGAGGAAGGTGGCAGTGCCCAGCTCAGCCCTGCCAGGGCAGGGCCCCCTCAGAGCCCCTATTTCACCCCCATTTAGAGCAGGGCAGGTGCCCAGGAATGCTGTTCACCTCCTCACGGGCTGTGCCTGTTCTGGGCAGCCCTTCCAGAGCTCCCGAGGGTGCTCTGGGCTCTGCCCCAACGCACTCCTGCTGCTTCTGCCTCCAGCCTGGAAACTCTCTCCAAGGGCTTGGCGAGGTGGCTGAGCCAGGGATGGAGTCATAAAAACCTTTTGCAGCAATTTACCTTGGAAAAAACCCCAAACCCATCCTAAGTGATGTCCCTGGTGCATTACACAGCAGCATTTCAGGGTGTTAG
Organism: Taeniopygia guttata; assembly: GCF_048771995.1. Taxonomy (NCBI): domain Eukaryota; kingdom Metazoa; phylum Chordata; class Aves; order Passeriformes; family Estrildidae; genus Taeniopygia; species Taeniopygia guttata. The sequence goes on along the minus strand of NC_133033.1, from coordinate 504,570 downwards.
CCCCGCTCCTCCTCTGCCACAGCCAGGAGAACAAAATGCATTTACTCGGGCAGAAACTGCTCTCACAAGAGCAGGAGTCAGATACTTCAGCCTTTCAAGTATTTAGAGCTCTCAGACGTACATATTTATTCTACTTCCATAAAAACATACGGCTGGAAAGACATATACCAACCCATAAACATAAAAACGGGAATTGAAGCCCTCAGCTTCCCGCAGCAGCGTGGGAATTACCCCAGCAGAGATGAATAGCAGATATGGATTTACAGAGAACACTGATAATGGGTGCAAATTGTGTTTTATACCAAGGAAATATTTACAAAAACAGCCCTGAGAGTACATAAAAGTGTCCAATTGCATCCCTGCCTTTGCAAAGTCCCCTTGAACAGCACGAACTGCAAGGATCAGGACTGAAGGGTTTTCCAGAGCCTCTGGAGCTCTTTAAAGAGACATCACAACAGCTTCATTACATTTGTGCCTTAGGGCAAGACCAGATGACTTCAGGCTCATTTTCAGTGTTTATTATGCAAAGTTTATGCAATGCAGTGCCATTCTCTCATTACCATGAGCAGAAATTTAGAGGACCTGACCGGCACTTGTCACAGCCACACCGACATTTCACGAAGAGGAAAACCCAAACTCATTACAGGGTCAGACAACTGGCAAGCTCACATCCCTGGCAGTGTCCCAGGCCAGGCTGGACACTGGGGCTGGAGCACCTGGGACACTGGGAGGTGGCAGGGTGGCACTGGGTGGGCTCTGAGGTCCCTCCCAACCCAGCCTGGGATGCTGTGAGCTCCCCCTGAGCAGCCACACGTGCCAATGCCCTGGCAGAGCCTTCTCCAGGCCAGGGGCTGGGCACCAGCTGTGCCTCTGCCTGCCTTGGCCAGCAGCAGCTCCCTGCCAGGACAGCAGTGGCCACCAGCCCCACGGAGAGGGCAACCACAGCATTTACCCCATCCCAGCCCCTCCAGGCAGGGACACCTCCCAGCTGAGCAGCTCTGCTCCACAGCAGTGCCCAAACACTGCAAAAAATAATAAAAGGTTAACTGGCTCTGAAGAGAAAATCTCCTGGAACTCTACGAAACGCTTCCCTAGATTCCATTCTACTTGCAAACTGACTGAGATGAGGAGAAGACCTCCACAAAAAAGAATAAAAATTTCACCATCCAGGAACCAATCAGACTCCCCTGGCCTCAATAACTGTGCCCATGGAGAACCAGGAGAAGAATCCACACCTGACCACCAGCTCAGCTTGTGCCATTTAACCCCTAACACAGTGTTTTTGTACCTTCCTGCAGCACTTTCAAGTGCTTTTTGATGGCCATTCCTGCATCTGGGAATTCCTGCACTTGGTGAAACCACTCATCCCATCCTGGCACCCAGGCTTCTGTTATTTGCCTCAACCATGAATCGTCACCTATTTTTCCTTAAGGCAGAGCATTAAGGAATCATTTTCTTAGCCAAAACGATGCCTTGGAAAGCACACATTTTATATAGAAAGCGTTCGAGGAAGAGCTCTTTTCCTGTGACACATTCTCATTTCTCAACACAATTTTGACACTCTTATTCCTGAGTGTAACAGTCTGAAGATGTAGATGTGAAGCAGAGCTATAATTAGCACATCATTTGCTCTAAACTTCCTGTTCTAAAATAATGAGATGCAGAGATGAAAAAAACTGCTGGACAGAGAGAAAGGAGAGCAAGGAGCCCCTGGCTGAGCTCGGTCAGGCTGCTGGGCACAGAGCAGGTCTCCCCCAGCACCCGTGGAGCAGGAATTTGGGAGGTCAGGGTGCCCAAGTGGCTCGGTGCCAGCCAGGAGCAGCAGCCCAGGGCTGGCTCACAGCACTGCTGCTGCCCTGGTTCCCTCGGGATGCAGCAGCAGAGATCCAGGAGCAGAGCCTGGGCCCTGCACAGAGCCCTGCCAGCCCTGGGCATTAAACACAGCAGCCTGACCTGTCACTGCTCTGGCACCACCGGGCTCCTGGGAGCTGCAGGGCACTGCCAGCCAGCACAGCCCCTGAGAGATGGAGGGTCCCACCTCAGTGTGCCATGTTCCAGGCACATGCTCCTCTCCCTCAGGACTTTTCATAGAGGAACACAGAGGAAAGAAAAAAAACTATTTCTGTTTCTGCTCCTTGTTTTCCCATGTGGAATGTGTTTGGAGAATTGTTTCCCTGGGGTGATTGCTTGGTTGGATTCTGGTGAGGATTGTTTGAGCTGATGGCCAATCCAACCCACCTGGGGCTGGGCTCTGAGAGGGTCACCAGCTGTGAAGAGTTAGATATGGTAGTTAGAAAAAGTAGGTTTGTAGTTTTAGTATCTCCTTTAAATAGTATATTAATGTATTATAGCACAGTTATAATAAAGAACTCATTCAGCCTTCTGAACTGAGTCAGACATCAGCATTTCTGCCCCACCGGGTTCACCTGATTTACCACAGTGCCACAAACCTGGTGTGCCCCCTCTGCCTGCCACAGCAGCTGTGCCAGCTCCAGTGCCTCTGGGTCCCCCTGTGAGCCCAGGGAGCAGAGCCCGAGCTCCCCTCCCCTTGCTGGGGCACACTCAGCCCAAAGCACACGGCTTTGGGAGCTGCTGGAAAGCTTTCTCTCAGCTCAGCCGGCTTTACAGGCACTCTGTGCTGGATAATGGCCTGCTGAAATCCCCAGGCTTTTGACTCAGACCAGTTGTTTACATCTAAATTACTTTTCCTCATTAAGCTCAAACTTTAATTCCCAATATATTAAACTTGTGTTGTTCAAAACAATGACATGTCCTTTTTTATTGGCTTTGTTCCTGCAATTATTAGATTGAGGATGTCATTACAAACTTGTCAGGACCTTTTTGCAGCTGTAGTTTGGTACTTATGAACCGCCCAGATTTGCACATCAATTTAGAAAGGGGGGGAAATGCACTCAGCATTTGATGGCTCTGTACCAGCTTGCTGCATGATATTAAAATTGCTGCTTTTTCTGGATGGAGGAGGCTCAGGGGAAGAGCCTGGTGACACACAGGGGGCTTTGGGCTCTGCTATCCCTCCCCACTCCTCAGCACAGGGGGCACAGCCCCAAACCCACTGGGCAAAGCCCTGATCCTGCTCTGCTCACACCCATTTGCCATCAAACAAGAGTGGGAAGGACCCTCAGAGCCACCCAGTGCCACCCTGCCATGGCAGGGACCCCTCCCACTGTCCCAGGAGCTCCAGTCCCAGTGTCCAGCCTGGCCCTGGGCACTGCCAGGGATCCAGGGGCAGCCACAGCTGCCCTGGGAATTCCATCCCACCCTCCCAGGGAACATTTCCCAGTTCCCAATGTCCCATCCAGCCCTGCCCTCTGGCAGCGGGAGCCATTCCTCCTTGTCCACGGTGTTTCTCCATCTTCCACAACTGCACATGCAAAGTTATGCTCAACAACTCAGATAAATCCAAATAAAAGCACGTGTAAGGCAGGATGCAGTAGGAACTGTCTTGTGTTTCATCTCAAAGTGGAGAAATTCTCAATAAATATTTATATTGGGATTCCCAAGCGCCTGAAAAGCTTCGGGGCCGTGATTTTAATGCACACAAACACACAAGATGTACATTAGATAGACACACTTGCAGACATTAAAGTGGAGTGCCTGCATTGGTTTGTTGCTGCAGAGTTACATCTATAAGAAGTTTTCAGGTGCCTGGTTAGAACCAAACTCTCACTCAGAGCCTCTCCCAGGCAGGGCAGGAGCACACTCCCATTAAATCCAGGTGCCAGAAAAGTTCCCTTTCTCCCTGAGCACCCTCTGAGGTCTCCCAGCCTCTCCTGCAGGTCAGAGCCCACAGCAGGGCAGGTTTCCACCGAGAAGGGGAAGGAAGCCAGGAGAAAGCAGCTCCTGCTGCAGCTCAGCAGAGCATCCTACACCCCAAGCTCAGCCAAACACAGAAATTCAGAGCATCCTGCACCCTGAGCTCAGCCAAACACGGAAATTCAGACCATCCCTGCACCCCGAGCTCAGCCAAACACAGAAATCCAGAGCATCCCTGCACCCTGAGCTCAGCCAAACATGGAAATTCAGAGCACCCCTGCACCCTGAGCTCAGCCAAACATGGAAATCCAGAGCATCCCGGCCTCACACGGAAATTCAGAGCATCCCTGCACCCTGAGCTCAGCCAAACACAGAAATTCAGAGCACCCCTGCACCCTGAGCTCAGCCAAACATGGAAATCCAGAGCATCCCGGCCCCACATGGAAATTCAGAGCATCCCTGCACCCCGAGCTCAGCCAAACACAGAAATTCAGAGCATCCCTGCACCCCGAGCTCAGCCAAACACAGAAATTCAGAGCATCCTGAGCTCAGCCTCACAGGGAAATTCCCTGGAGAGTTAAGGGAGTCTTACTCACATCAATAAGCATTTTTAAAAACCCACAGCAAAACCGTTTTTATCAAAGAACATAAGTCTAATAGCACTTGAGGCAATGGCAGTACAAGCACAAAATTGGTCTGTTTTAATCCCCACACCCAGGCCTGCCCTATTTTCCCCGAGCTCCCTCAGCTGACGATAACAAAAGGATGAGCTCCCTTTGCACTCTCTGTGCTCCACAATCCTCATTTATCCTCTGGGACACCAGCAGGGGCTGAAATGAGATTACAGCACCGCATCACCCAAACTGAAACTGCTCTACCCCCCAGAGGGTTGAACCAGGACAGGAACACACCACTGTTTTATAAACTTTCCAACAAAGAGAGCAGTGCTGCAGCCAGCACACACAGCCCCACGTGTTTGTGTAACACAATTGTAGTCCAAAACACAACCTCAATACTGTATAATAGTTTTCATTTTACTGGCATCTTTCATGCGCACACAAGCAGCAAAGATTTCTGTTAAGCAAGGAAAGCACAATTCAAACATTATTCAGAATCTTTCTGAGCCCCCTGACTAGTTCAGCAAACCACAAATTAATAAATAAGAAAACACAGCACTCACCCTGCAGACGTCTGGAACACACCTCACACCCTTCAGTGCCACAGAGAACTGCCACCCCAACCCTCCCCAAACCCAATTTTGGCCCCTTCAATCAGCATTAATGACCCACAGCTGATTCGAGTTTGGGGCAAAGAGCTGAGGAACAGAACAAAGCTCGAGCAGGGAGGGCTCCTGCTAATGCAGAACACCTGGGTTGGGGGGCTCCACCTGGGCTGGGGGCTCCACCTGGGGCTGGGGGGCTCCACCTGGGGCTGGGGGCTCCATCTGGGGCTGGGGCTGCTCCAGACAGGGCTGGGGGCTCCACCTGGGCTGGGGGGGCTCCACCTGGGGCTGGGGGGGCTCCACCTGGGCTGGGGCTGTTCTAGCCGGGGTGCCACCCAGGGTTTTCTCCTGGGGCTGGGGGCTTGCCCCTGGCTTGGCCGCTGGCCCTGGTGTTTTGGCTCTGAACGTGCAGGGTGGTGACACAACACTTCTGCTTCTCCCTCGTTAGCTGATGGAACCTCACGCAGGTGTGTCTGTGGATTAATTGGACTGTCCTGTTCTCTCAGCTGCCTTTGCCATTTAGATAATTCTCCCATGAACTCAGCTGCTTCCTTGGCCTGCCCGGGGCTGGGAGCACTGTCACTCCTGGCAGGGCTGCGGGGTGAGGGACCCTGGGCAGCCAGCACACGGGTGACGTGATTCGAGCCCTGACACAGCCCCCCGTACCCGCCCTGAGCCTGAGGGGCTCAGCTTCCCTAAGAAATAACCCAGCCCGAAGGGGGAGAGGAATCCTTCCCCACCTGGAAGCGGCTCCAGTCCCTCCCCAGGGCTGCCCCTGCTCCCCTCTGTGGGATGCTGGTGCTGTTCCCCCCTCCTGAGGCATCAGCTCTGTTGTTCTCACATCAAGGCCCCTCAAGTGGCGTGAGAGTCCCCCTGAAATAAAGCTGGCATGGAAATAAAATGCTCAATCTGCTGTAAACCTCTGGGTATCCCAAAGAGCTGTAATTCAAACCGGACCCCAGCTTTAAGGAAAGGAGCAAACGGTGCTGGTGGCTTGTAGAGGATCGAGCTCTCCCTGGTACAACCTGTCGTGTTTGTGTCTGCCAGGAGAAGATTTAGCAGCCCCTGGGCCAGGGCTTCCCGGGCAGCAGGAGGGGACAGAGGCTGCTCTGTGCCACGGATGTCCCCGGGCACTGGGGTGGGCACGGGGGAGCAGCAGCGATGCTGCGGAAGCAGAGAACGGGAGCTGCTGTTCCCTGGCTGGAGTGCACCGGGGCTTTTCCAGCCTTTCCACACCTTTTCCATCTGGCACAGCCAGCTCACGGGAGGGCAGTGCCCACCCCTGTGCCCGGCTGTGCCCGGGGTGCTGTCCTGGCCAGGGCAGGTCCCGGTGCCAGCAGGACCCGGTGCTCTCCGCTCCCCCACCCCTCGCCGGCTGCTTCCCGGCCAAATCAAGAGATTGCTCTCCAAAGACAGGCAGCTGCGTAAATGTCAAGAGCTCCAAAAGTAAATTATAGTGCAAACAGGTTTGATATTTCTATGAAATGAAAGTTAAGCGCGTTTCTTTTTAAAATACAGATTTTTATTTAAAGCGAGAGAAAACCTTCCACTGTGACCTTTAAGAGATCCCAAACAGTGACAAATTTGGTCATTACAAATAACCTTTACCTACCAATGGGGACTTCTTTGCAGTAATAGATGTAAATTAATTTCCAGCCTACAAAACAATAAATAGGAATCTTTTAAGATACCAATTCCACAGTAAAGTATGTATCATAAAAACCCCACCAAAAGGCACCTTGATGGCAGGATTTATTTTGAAGGCAGCATTCTGGGAAGCCAACTCTGTCTCTCTTCCACTCTTCCAGCAGTGAATAAATATTCCAGGATTTGCCTTGCTATTTGTCTGTGTGATTAACCCAACGGTGAGGATGAGATCATTAACCTGTGATTACTCCCGTTCTGAACTCTCATCATGCCTGTGGCGCCTCGTTAGGCAAACTAAAAATACCCCCAATTTCTTATTTTTCCTGCATCTTTACACCGACAAACATTGTTCTATAGATGTAAATGAGAGAGCAAAATCAATGGTCACTGGGTGAAACCTGAGATTCTCAGTAATTGGCCCACAGGGCACGAAGGCTCTCCCAGGTGTGACATGGGACTGGTGAGGTGATTCTGGGGCCGATGTTCGGCTCTGAGTGGTGGAGCTGGTGGCTTTTGGTGTTTCCCAGAGCTGCTCTCTGCTGAAACGTGGGACACGGAGCCAGAGGACCAGGGGCTGCATCTCCCCTGCTTATCAGGCCCGGCAGGGAGGGCTCCTTCCTTATCAGAGCAGCCCCTGCACCCAGAGGAGCTCGCTGTGAGCCGGGGCTGAGCCGCAGCTCGCAGGCTGGAAAGGGCAGAATTCACCCTGTCAGCTCCAGCCCACAGAGCAGCGGTGCCACAGCCCTCTGCTCCCACACAAAAGGCACCACGACCCCTGTTCCCACTCTGAAATAGCTCCTAGAACCAAAATCCCTTTGGAAGGAGCAGCGTGGGAGGAGAACTGAGCTGAGGGCGAGCAAACTGATCAGCAAACTGATGTTAATTCATTGGCATCCCTACAATTCGAGTACCACGATGCCTCTTTGTGGGAACTTGAAACTATTCCTATTATTTAGGATTTTTTTTTAAATGTCAAAATGTGACAGTGCATTTAAAAGTGTTGATAATAAATTCTTTCATCTTTCACACCGTGTCACAAGCATGGCCTCTGCCTCACGTTCTCTAACAAGGTGCAGCATTTGCTATTTAATTATATCTAGAGAGCAAACGAGCGTCTGCTGCGTGATTGACAAAACCAGAACGAGGAGTAGCACGTTACAAACTGTCTGTGATGACCACGGGGAAGGGCCCCGTCCATCCCTGTCCCGAGGAGGTGTCCCAGGCCGTGTGGCACTGGGGGACACTCTGGGGCCCGAGTGGCCCAGCTGGTGGCTGCTGGGGACAGGAGCCCTGGGGCACCTGGCACAGTTTGCCACCCCTGCAGCTCCTTCAGTCAGGGGCTCTGTAAACAAGAGCTCCTCCGACAAGCAAGATGAAAGAACTAATCAGTGCATAAATCTCCTCACACCGAGACATTAGAGGCAAAATATTTATTAAAGAGTCCTATAGTTTTGTAGCTGGGGATGATGCATGGGGCAGGCAGAGCTCACGAATAAACACTGCAGGCTCTGTGCCAGCCCCAGCATCATCACCATCCATCTCACGAGGGGAGCGAGCTCTGGCCAGCTGCTCCCACTGATCACAGCCCTGCCGTGGAGCACGGGCCTCAGAAATGATCACTGGGACCTGGACCTGTGTGCTTCCATCACACCTGGACCTGTCTGTGCTTCTATCACCCCTGTACCTGTCTGTGCTTCCATCACACCTGTACCTGTCTGTGCTTCCATCACACCTGTACTTCTGTGCTTCCATCACACCTGTACCTGTGTGTGCTTCCACCACACCTGTACCTGTGTGCTTCCATCACACCTGTACCTGTGTGTGCTTCCATCACACCTGTACCTGTGTGTGCTTCCATCACACCTGTACCTGTGTGTGCTTCCATCACACCTGTACCTGTGTGCTTCCATCGCACCTGTACCTGTGTGTGCTTCCATCACACCTGGACCTGTCTGTGCTTCCATCAGACCTGTACCTGTCTGTGTTTCCATCACACCTGTACCTGTCTGTGCTTCCATCAGACCTGTACCTGTGTGTGCTTCCACCACACCTGTACCTGTCTGTGTTCCCACCACACCTGTACCTCCCTGTGTTCCCAGCACAGAACCCCGGATCCTTTGGGCTGGGACAGACCTTGAAGCTGAGCTCGTTCCCATGGGCCCATGAGATCAGCAGCCGTGGGACAAACCCTCCCCACTGCAGGTGCCCTGTTCCCTCTGCACCCCCTCAAGCGCACTTGGGCCCCTGAAATAAAGCTCTGCAACAGCTCCTTGCCTTTCTGTGTCTGCTGTTGCAAAGCTGCCAAGGCAGGAGCTTATTTCATTGTATTTTTACAACTGAACAGAAGAGAATTGTCCCAAAATCTGTGCAAGAACGCTCACTTTTCCTTTTGCAGTCTGGCCATCAGGTGACGAAACACTCAGGACAGAGAAGCCTGAGAGCAAAAGGAATTGAAGCCATGATTGGAGTAAAAAAAGCAGTAAAATCTGTTTAAGCAGCGCAGTTGTTGCCTCGTGGGGCTGAAGAAGTGACCTGCCCTGGCCGTGCCTCCCGGGCTGGCTGCTGTGGCCCTGGCCAGGCTGGCCCGGCTCGGCTCGGAGCAGCCCTGCAGGAGTGATCCTCACTCAGACTCAGTCCCGGCCCTGGAGCTGCTCAGAACCAGCAGAGGAAACCTTTGCACTGAACTCTGCGGCTCCAGCACTGTGCAGAGCTGCTCATGAACTGAGGAGAGCGGGAGGATTAGCCTTGCTTTGGTTTCCTTGCATTATTGCTCCTGTAGCTGTTTTGGTTTGTGTGAAGATTAGGAGAGAGCAGACTTGAATTAAAGCATCGCTCAGGAGAAACAATTTGGAGAGGGAGGGGTTCCCCAGCTGCCCAGCTCCCTTCATTGGTCATTTGGTTTCACTTCGTCTCCATAATTCTCCAAAAATATCTTTTTCAGTCACCTATTAACTGGTGGAGCTGCATCTCCTCCACCTTTACTTCTTCTCCATTCCTTCTTCTGTTCTTCCCTGAACATTTTCCCCCTTTGTTTATCATTGCCATTGTTACAAATAGAGTTTCACAGACTAAATTGCTTTTCTTGTTAAAATTCCAGTACCATAAAATGTTAATTAGGGTTGCCTATGTTTCAGAAGCTATTTAAATTGTACTGTAAGATCATCCCCTATTCTTCACCTCGGTACACAACTCCCACTGTTGCTGGCTAAAAAATAGTTCTGAAGATTTGAAGACTGGAATTTTTTTGTTTTACTCCTTTGTTCTTTTACTGTGGGCATTATAGAAAGGAAACAAAGTTCAGCTCTCCAATGTAGGGTCTGTCAAAGTGCCTCTGAAACTCACAGGCACAAAAAATCTATCTCTTCCCACAGCTCTGCTGGAAATTTCCATCCCTGATTCTCCACAGGGACTTGTCATCCCCAAGGCTTTGTGGATAAAGGCCATGGATGCTCTGCAACTGCAGCTTGCCAAAACCTGGATTATTTTCTGGGAAGGAAGGGCTGGCTTTCAGAAACGTCCTCACTCTGAGGAAATGTCCCACACAAAAAGAAAACCTTTGATGCCGTTTGAAGGAAAGGGAACAGCTGGTGACTTTTTGGGAAAAACAAAACAAAACAAAGCAAAACAAACATTTTCCAGGCTGGGGAGTCTCTGTGTGCTGGGGGAGCTCTGTGTGCTGGGGGAGCTCTGCCCTGCTGGACAAGGACGGATTTGGAGGGATGGATGCTGATCCCAGGGATGGGGGGATGCTGCTCCTGGGGACGGAGGGATGGGATGGAGGGATGGAGGGATGGAGGGATGGAGGGATGGAGGGATGGAGGGATGGAGGGATGGAGGGATGTTGATCCCAGAAATGGAGGGGTGCTGCCCCCAGGGAAGGAGAGATGCTGGTTTCAGGGATGGGGAGATGCTGATTCCAGAGATGGGGGGATGTTGATTCCAGGAATGGGGGATGCTGCTCCTGGGGATGGAGGGATGCTGATCTCAGGGATGGAGGGATGCTGCTCCTGGGGATGGAGGGATGGGATGGAGGGATGGAGGGATGTTGATCCCAGAAATGGAGGGATGCTGCCCCCGGGGGAGGAGAGATGCTGGTTTCAGGGATGGAGGGATGCTGATTTCAGGTATGGAGGGATGCTGCTCCTGGGGATGGAGGGATGCTGATTTCAGGGATGGAGGGATGCTGCTCCCAGGGATGGAGCAGGGATGCTGCCCCCGGGGATGCTGTCTGTGCCCTGCCACGACGGGAGATAAAAGGCGGTTCACGCCCCTGCTGTGAGGGGTTTAGCGAGTCACACCAAGGCGAAGGGTGTCACAATCCGGGAAAATCGGCATTAGGGTTTACGGTGCGATTCCCGAGGGCTGCAGAGCGGCGCAGGCAGGCCGGGCAGGGGGAGGGGAGCGGCGGATCGCAAACAATCCAGCGGAAAGGATCGAATGGCAGGAAATGAATGAAATGACACCTGGCTGGTTCCGTGACACGGGCGGGATGCTCCGTGGGCTGTGGGAGCGGGGAGCGCTCGGTGTCATTGTCGCGGGGAGCGGGCGGTGTCATTGTCGCGGGGAGCGCTCGGTGTCATTGTCGCGGGGAGCGGGCGGAGCAGCCCCAAACCTCCCAAACCTCCGCAGCAGCGCCCGTGGCAGCTCCACCCGCGGTGCCACGGAACATTGAAAGCCTGGCTTGGGGAAACCTCCCTGGGATTGCTCCCATCGCCTGGGAGACACGGAAGCAATACTCACCTAGTTGTCTCTCTCTTTTTTCCCCTCTATTTTTGCTTTTATAAGAACACAGATTAAAGTTCTGCGGAAAGGATGTTACTAAGACACTGATGAGATGTGCCCAAAAAAAGGACAGATTCATATAAAATATTTATGATTAATGTACTGTACCTCACCAGAGCAATTTAAATAGAGAGATTTCAGTATTTCTTAACATTGTGATGGAGATGTAAAAAAGCATTAGCAGTGAATACCTGCTGCTGCTAAGCAGGTGGAGCAGGCAGAGGAGTCTGTTTGGGTGAGAAGAGGAGAGCAGGAAAGCCAGGGATGCATTGGTGGCTTCCCACATATGGCACATCCAGGGCTGTGGGCGCTGCCACCCAGGGATGCTTTCAGCTGCCAAAATTCTGTCTGTGTGCTGCACATGAGCAGCAGAGAGTGCTTGGCTTCCAGCTCAGGGGAAAATGAAAAATAAAAAAAAATGCCAAAAGGGTGTTCAAATTTGGGTTAAATTCACTCCAGAAAACTGTGGCCCACTCGGGAATGCTGCCAGCCTCACCAGCACCTGACCCCAGCCACACCCTGAACTTTCCATTTAATCACCAGCGTCGTCAAACTCCATCTTTAAATTTTAATTGCTAAAATTCGTCTTTGAAGAATATTTTTCGGTATCAAGAATGTAAATAGCGATAGGGCTGGCCAGGAATTATATGAATAATTCAGCCTTACAGTATGCAAGTTTTATACTTGGAAATGAGGGATTCATTCCTCCTGTATATTCAGTCATCACAGACTGCAGACATGAAAATAGGGGGAAAATGGGAATAAGCCATAATTATTTAATGTTGCCACAGCATTGGAATGTTTTAGATTATATTTCAATGATAACATACCTGAGAGTGCAAATTCAATGTCCTGAGTTGGTACCAGCCACAAGCAGGCAGTGCCCCGGGATGGCTGGGTCTGAAGGAGGGCCCCGAGGGTGACCCTCAGCAGACAGGCCTTGAATGCCCGAGTTTTACCCATAAACTTCTCTCTCTACACAAACAAAGCCATGGGCACGGCTGAGCTGCACCCCAGCAGGGCTCAGGGCAGGTGAGGGGCTGCCAGCCCCGCTCTGCCCCGGCAGGATGAGGACAAACCCTGGGGCACCTCGGTGTGCCCGGCAGATTCGGCATTTCCCGAGCCCAGGAAGAGCCCCTGGTGCCCCACGCTGCTCCTGGGTGTCCCAGCTCAGGGATGGAACATCGGGAATAACGGAGAGCCCAGCCCCACCTCAGGGGTGGAATACTGGGGATAACGGAGAGCCCAGCCCCACCTCAGGACTGGGAATAACAGAGAGCCCAGCCCCAGCTCAGGGATGGAATACTGGGAATAACAGAGAGCCCAGCCCCACCTCAGGGATGGAATACTGGGAATAACAGAGAGTCCAGCCCCAGCTCAGGGGTGGAATACTGGGAATAACGGAGAGTCCAGCCCCAGCTCAGGGATGGAACACCGGGAATAACGGAGAGTCCAGCCCCACCTCAGGGATGGAATACTGGGAATAACGGAGAGCCCAGCCCCACCTCAGGGGTGGAGTAACATGGAGCAACAGCAGCAGGGCCAGTTCCACCTGCACCACGATTTCAGCACCCTGACAGTGGGTAACAATCTCTGATTCCAGCAAGGCAGGAAAAGGATCCCAAATTCCTGCAGAGTAGGGAATGGATCCCTAATTCCAGCACAGCACTAAATGGATCCCTCACCTCTCTGTCAGTGACCCCTGCTCTGGCCGGGTGTAAGTTTGGGGACCCCCCTGCCCATCTGTGCCCACAGCCCCATGCTCTGGGGACAGCCATGGGTCTGACCCCTGCCACCATGCCCCTGACCAGTGACCACAACCACCTGAGCAAATCCCACCCTAAAAGATGGTCAAAAGGCTCTCAGAAAGAAACTGTTCCCCTCTTAGATAAACAACATGGAAATAATTCCTGCTGGGGCTCCTGCCAGTGAGCAGGGACAGGACGGGCAGGTGGCTGAGGGCAAGTTACAATAAATATTCATACCCAGAGTTAATACTAGAACATTTTCTTTACTACTTCCACTTTACTTATTTGTAGCTGCTGGAGAAGCAGGCATATTAGAATATTAATTTTCCGCTTTACTGGAATGATTTCAGAGTCAAGTGCCGTCGGAACACCGAATGCAAATGGGATCGGAGAGGGTGGGACTCTCACTAATCCCCTTCACCGCCTTGGAAAAAAAAAGCTCTGTTTATTTGCATTTTCCTTTTCAGAGTGTTCTTGAGATGTTTAACACCCGCTTTGGAGGGGTTTAGGCAGATTTCAGGGAGATGTGCAGCGCGGATTCTGCCCACCCCGCTCCTGCAGCTGCTCCTGCCCCAGGAGGGGCTCCCACCAAGGGGTCCTGGGCTCCAGCAGAACGGGCCGGGCTGGATTGGGCATTTTCTGCTGAATCTGCACACCATTCCTTGCAAATGGCCACCTTCACCTTTGTCCTCTAAATTCCTGTCCCTGAGATGAGGAAGGGAAGGAAGCAGCAGCTGGTGGCTTCTCAGGGAGCTCCAGCAGAGCCTGTGAGGAGAGCCCAGCCCATCCCTGTGGGGGCACAAAGTGAAGGACAAGGTCAAAGCAGCCTCGGCCGGGCCTCGCTGGGGCTCAGCTGCCACACGGACACTTCATCTCAAACACTAAATTGGGCGTTTTCCTTCTCCACAGAACACGAGCCATCACCTGAGCAGGGAGGAGAGGAATGTCCCCAAAAGACCTTCCTGATGAAGGCAGTAATGCTATGTGGGAAGCAATAATGTTTAATTTTAATTAGCTGCTAATGTTTTGGGAGGGCAGTTGAGGTTTTGTACATAGCGATATTGGCAGTTTGCTCATTTTGTGGAATTTAATATTGGATCAATTGGTTTTGGCAGCTGGGGAGAAGGGTCTTGGTACTGTTTGAGATAAAAAATGCCATCTCTCTCTACAATAAATCCAATCCAATCATTATTAAATCTTTTGGTAAATATCTTGAAGAAATTAGGTCTCCTAGTGTTTGTGCTCATGGATCAAGGAGAGAAAGACAGAGTCAGATGGTTTCCAGGTAAGCAAACAGGGAGAGTTTGTTTCAGGGCACGGATGGTGTGAATAAATAAATAAACCAACATCAGCAGGGAGCCACGGACACACGGCTGGTTCCAGGTGCCGGGAAAGCAGGCAGTGCTCCAGGCACAAACACCTTGTGCACAAGGTGAAAACACAAACCTGGAGATTCATCACCTGCACCGGGGGCTGGAGAAGAGCACAGAGAGGCAGGGAAGGAGCCCTCACTGGGGACAGCGCTGTCACCGTCACCAGTGGGACACAACAGGGACAGCACTGTCACTGTCACCAGTGGGACACCACGGGGGTGGCACTGTCCCCTCCTCAGTGGGACACAGGGGACAGAACTGTCCCCTCCTCAGTGGGACACAGGAGTACAGCTCTGTCAGCATCCTCAGTGGGACACAGGGGACAGTTCTGTCCCCTCCCTGGTGGGACACAAGGGACAGCGCTGTCACTGTCACCAGTGGGACACAGGGGACAGTTCTGTCCCCTCCTCAGTGGGACACAGGGGACAGCATTCTCTCCCAGGCAGACACCAGCTGCAGAGTCTGTAATTCCCAGCGATGTCTCTGCACTAAAGGTCTGGGGAAGGCATTGATTGCCCCTCCTGGCACTGGCTGCTCAGACCTGTTCCTCGTGTTCCTCGACGTGCTCCTTGCTCCAGCGCAGCCACGGCGCTTCTGAAACTCACCCAGTGGAGTCCGAGTGCTCCACACCTCCCCACGCCTGCCACGGGCAGCTCCGGGAGAAATCTGCTGCTGCTACAAGATCAAAATTCAAAATTCTGATATCTGCTTTAAAAGGGCAAACACTGCCAGCTGACAAATAATAAGTGGCCCTTTTGTATTCCACTCCATTCTTATCCATTTTTCATGCCGTAGCAAGGTGAAGCTTTCCAATCAAGGAGCGGCAGCGTGGGCAAGTGCAGATAATATATTTTGATGGAGGTCTGTAATGAATATGGTATTTATGAAGACGCAAGTCATTAAAAGAAACCTTGCATGGTTGTTGCACATTATTTTATTGATTTTTCCAAATGCACAGATCAAGGCGAGGATCATACTTTACAAGAAACGTTTCAATTTCTAATCTTTAATTTGATAATGCATCACAGTATTTGCTGATTTGTGCCGTTGAGAGTTGGTGGGTTCATTGCCTCTGCACGCACCGTGAATTCTAAATTCGGGGTGTGCTTTGGAAGCAGCGGAGAGGGCTGGTGAAAGTTTGGAGAGCAGATGGAGGTCGTTGCTCCCCTTCCCAGTCCCTTACTCCTGTGCTGTGAGGGGTGAGCTGACTCCAGGGAAGGCAGCCACAGCACCGCTGTCACCGTGGAGCTGAGGGCAGGAGCTCCGTGCAGACACAGCTGGTGTCAAACACAAACTCCTGGGCACGAGGAACATTTCACTGGCAGAGTAACGCCTGGGCATCAGCGCTGAGAGCTCCCTGCAGCCTCGTGCTGATCCGTATCGATCCGTATTGATCCGTATCGACCCGTATCGATCCGTATCGACCATCATCGTCCATGCACCCGGCAGGTTCTGGGGGTGCCCAGCTGGGGCTGCCTCCAGCTGCTGCACAGCTGGCAAACCCTCTGCTTGGAGGACCTCCACTCCTGGAGATCAGCCCCCTTTATCAATAAACCAGACAATGCTGGTGCCTCTCACTGTCAATCACTGCCTGTTTGGGGGGCATTTAATTAGTGATTGGTTTTATTGACATCTGCAGTGCAGCTCTTCCATTTTTGTCTTCCTTTGTGTATTATATTTATGTATTGATTTAATACACTAGAATACGCCGTTTTTTTAAATTTAAAAAGACAGAAAAAATTAAACCTACCTAGGGGACTGTGTAAGGTGGGGAGATGAACACACAGCTTAGGTGGATGTCCTTCCTTCCTACACGTGTTCATCCTCTTGAGAGGAAACAATGATTACCTTCAAAAGGCCAATTTTGTGCCCCAGTCTGTTGCCCATTGGCACTGTGTACCCGTGGGGACATCAGGAAGGGCCAGTGACACTTTTCTGGCTGACACAAAGAGGAGCAGGGGACACAAGGTGGGAGGAAGAGGGGACACCAACAGTGACATTAAGCCAGGGACAAAGGCCAGAGCAGGCAGTCCTGAGGTCAGGGAAGGGGCCCAGTGGTCAGCAGTGGTCAGCATTGGTCAGCAGTGCTCAGCAGTGCTCAGCAGTGCTCAGCAGTGGCTGTGTGGCAGCAGTGCTGCCTGGCTTGAGGTGCACAGCTGCTACTTGGGCTTCTCTCAAGGCAGGAGAAAAGCCAGGAATTAGACAGAACCTGCAAATACAGGTTTAGATAGATCAGTTAACAATAGATTATTGTTTCCTGTGTCTGATCAGGAAAGTCAGGTATAAACAAGCCTCTTGAGAAGAAATGCAGGAAGAGAAGCAGCAAAAAGGAGCATAGCAGAGTTCTTGCCTGTCCTGCCCGAGCGCAGGTGAGCTCCATCCCAGCTGTGCCACGGAGCATCCCAAGGAGATGTGCCGAGGCATTTTAGCCTGCAGAGATCTTAGGGGATCGTGCTGGGAGCAAAGAGCCTTGTCCATGTCCCTGCAGCCAGGATGTCCCAGGAGAGCCTGTGTGGCTGCTGCTGGGATGGGATGGGATGGGATGGGATGGGATGGGATGGGATGGGATGGGATGGGATGGGATAATGGGATGGGATGGGATGGGATGGGATAATGGGATGGGACCAGCAGCAGGGCACAGACTGAGACTCCAGCAAATGGGATCCATATGGATGAGGCAGCGCCTCCCTTCCTGCTGGATGCTATTGCCTTCCCAGCAGCATTAATGTAATTTTCAATGAATTTTCATGAGACAGAAACCTTTCCCACTCCCTGTCACACTCAAGCAAAATTCCTTCGGGTCTGCAATGTCTGCATTAAACACCAGGTGACTGCCTGATTCTCAAGAGTATTTTATGATAAATAAATTCTCCTTTTGTCTTGGGAGCCATTATCCCCTCGCTGCCTAAGAAGGGTCTATTATTTGGTTTGTGCTGCTGACATCCTGCTTTTTAAGAACAATGTAGATTATTATCCCTAAGTGGAGGAATCACAGTGCCTTATGGAAACCCAGCTCTCTTACTGAACTTGAGATTTGTTGACCCAAATCTGTAGGTGCCATATTTTCACTCCTGTATTGTGCTTTCCGTGTCAGTTTTCCGAAGCAGCTGTGCTCCTGAGCTTGAGCACCTCCATTCACTAGTTCTTGTTTTCTTACTCTGAATAAATATTCACTTTGGGGGATTTACCATTTTTAAAAGCTGTTTTTCCTTTGTTGTGCTCACTGTACAGACCATGGAATGCCCCCAGGATGTGTGTGATGTGCAGGGCTGGGCTGGGGTGCCCAGGGGTGGGGTGCCCAGGGGTGGGGTGCCCAGGGAAGGGGTGCCTGCTCAGGGGCATGCTCTGTTATAATGGTTCCACT
Source organism: Taeniopygia guttata (assembly GCF_048771995.1). Classification (NCBI taxonomy): domain Eukaryota; kingdom Metazoa; phylum Chordata; class Aves; order Passeriformes; family Estrildidae; genus Taeniopygia; species Taeniopygia guttata. The sequence goes on along the minus strand of NC_133033.1, from coordinate 486,660 downwards.
ATGCAAGAAAGCACAAGAGGGAAAAACTCCCGGAGCCCTTCAGTGGAGCATGGGAAAAAAGCATAAAGGACACAGCTGGAAACAGCCCTGCCACGGTGTGCTGCCTGCCAGCCTCAGCCAGAGTGAATTAGATGGAGTTTGTGACCAAAAAGTGAGAAATTATATTGTCAAGGTAGCAAATGCCTCAGTGGGATTTTCAATTGCACCTGCTGGAATTGCAGACAGTGCTGGGAGAGAAGAAGTGTCCCCAGAGAGGGGCTGGGCCTGGCGTGGCAGTGCCTTCCTTCCTTCCTTCCTTCCTTCCTTCCTTCCTTCCTTCCTTCCTTCCTTCCTTCCTTCCTTCCTTCCTTCCTTCCTTCCTTCCTTCCTTCCTTCCTTCCTTCCTTCCTTCCTTCCTTCCTTCCTTCCTTCCTTCCTTCCTTCCTTCCTTCCTTCCTTCCTTCCTTCCTTCCTTCCTTCCTTCCTTCCTTCCTTCCTTCCTTCCTTCCTTCCTTCCTTCCTTCCTTCCTTCCTTCCTTCCTTCCTTCCCTTGCTCTCCAAGAAGTGACAGGAAGAAAAGTACTTTAATACTTTAATATTTGCTCTTTTATGTTGCAAATACCTTGACCTCTATGATTAGTTTGATCAGGTGACAAAATTCTGCTGGAAGTTTGAACACTGAATCAAAGATTTCCTTCTATTCTTTCTTTCTTTCTTTCTTTCTTTCTTTCTTTCTTTCTTTCTTTCTTTCTTTCTTTCTTTCTTTCTTTCTTTCTTTCTTTCTTTCTTTCCCTCTTTCCCTCTTTCTTTCTTTCTTTCTTTCTTTCTTTCTTTCTTTCTTTCTTTCTTTCTTTCTTTCTTTCTTTCTTTCTTTCTTTCTTTCTTTCTTTCTTTCTTTCTTTCTTTCTTTCTTTCTTTCTTTCTTTCTTTCTTTCTTTCTTTCTTTTCTTTCCCTTTTTCTTTCTTTCTTTCTTTTCGAGCTAAGCTGGGCCATGGCAGGGGAACACCTCCCAGCTGTGTGTCTGTCTGTCCCCCTGCCATCCTGCCTGCCCAGGTGCAGCTCCTGAGCCCACCTCCAGCTCTCACTCTCCTCCCATGAGGGGCTGCTCACCCCCAGATTTGTCTGCATCCCTCTCATTTCTCCTCTGCTTGCACCAGGTGCAGCAAGGAAAGTGCTGTAAAACTTGAGAGAAACTGCTAAGACTAATTTCCCTTATGCTGGATGCTTTAGCACAAGCTCTGCAACTGCATTTTAAGGAGGTTGTGGAGTGGGAGAAGTAGCCTAGGGGCAGAAAAGCAATCGAATCAAGGTACACCACAGAAAAGGTAATTAAGGCACCCTGGACCCAGTGGCCTTCTAGGACGGAATGAGTCCAGCAGTGGATAGAGGAAGAGCTCCAGATGTCACCTCTGGGCTTGTCCAAGGCTGTAACACAGTCCTGCTCAGTTCCCTTCCCTGAGAATTGCAGAGAGGTGGGATTGGTGCCTGGGCTGCTCGTGGGCAAGGAATTGCTTGGACAGGCACAGCCAGAGGGTCCTGGGCACAGCCAGAGGGACATGGGCACAGCCAGAGGGACATGGGCACCTCCAGAGGGACATGGGCACGTCCAGAGGGACATGGGCACAGCCAGAGGGACATGGGCACCTCCAGAGGGACATGGGCACAGCCAGAGGGTCCTGGGCACCTCCAGAGACACATGGGCACAGCCAGAGGGACATGGGCACCTCCAGAGGGACATGGGCACGTCCAGAGGGACATGGGCACCTCCAGAGGGACATGGGCACAGCCAGAGGGCTGTAGGCACACTCAGAGTGCCCTGGGCACACTCAGAGGGCCCTATGCACACTCAGAGTGCCCTGGGCACACTCAGAGCTCCCTGTGTGCCTCCATCCATGGCACAGACAGCAGGGCCAGGGACGTCTGCAGGTGGCACCGAGCTGAGGGGCACGGACAGCCCTGAAGGCTGGGCATGTCCAGAGGGACCTGGGCAGCTCGAGGAATTGCCGAGGGGAGCCTCAGGGGGTTAACAGGAACCTGCAAGTGCCAGCCCAGGTCTTGGCACTGGGTGAGCATGTGGAGAGCAGCCTGGGGGCAGGAGCTGGGGCTGCAGGGGATGGAAGCACAGCAGGGAGGGTCCTCATGGGCCAGCATTCCCAAAGTGCACATCCTGCTGCAGCCTGGGCCCGGCACAGCAGCACTGCATCTCCCCTGCTCAGCCCAGAGCCTCCTCTGCCCCTCTGCAGCTGGGGCTGCTCCTCCTCAGCTGGGACAGACTGGCAAAAACCCTCTGCAGTGCTGGAAACCAGCTCCTTATCGATCTGAGTTGGACAATTTACTCATCTGCTCCTTTTTTTTAACAGACACCCTTGAAACCAGCCTCACCATAGCAACCCACTTCATTAAGGCACACTGTAAATCAGCCTAATCTGGCACAAGTGAGTACACAGAGCTGCTGCTGGAGCTGCAGGGGGACTCAGCCGGGCTCCTCTCACCAAACCACAGGATTTCAGCACTGCTGCCAGGCAGGAATGCAGGAGCTGCTGTGCCTGCATGCTGCTCCAGCGAGTGCAGGGCTCACAGGGGAGCTGCAGGGCTGCTGCCCTGCTGGGCTGGCCCTGTCCCTGTCCCTGAGCCCTGTGCCCTGTGCCTGTCCCTGTGCCCTGTGCCCTGTGCCTGTGCCCTGTGCCTGTGCCCTGTCCCTGTGCCCTGTCCCTGTCCCTGTCCCTGTGCCTGTCCCTGTGCCTGTCCCTGTGCCCTGTGCCTGTGCCCTGTCCCTGTGCCCTGTCCCTGTCCCCTGTCCCTGTGCCTGTGCCCTGTCCCTGTGCCTGTCCCTGTCCCCTGTCCCTGTGCCTGTCCCTGTGCCTGTCCCTGTGCCCTGTGCCTGTGCCCTGTCCCTGTGCCCTGTCCCTGTCCCCTGTCCCTGTGCCCTGTGCCTGTCCCTGTGCCCTGTCCCCTGTTCCTGTGCCCTGTCCCTGTCCCTGTGCCCTGTCCCCTGTTCCTGTCCCTGTGCCCTGTCCCTGTCCCTGTGCCCTGTGCCTGTGCCCTGTGCCCTGTCCCTGTCCCTGTCCCCTGTCCCTGTCCCTGTCCCTGTCCCTGTCCCCTCTCCCCTGTCCCCTGTTCCCTCCTCACCCTCACAGTAAAAGTAGCACATGCTGACATGCTCACAAAGATTAATTCATCGTCTTGGTACATTTTCCCTAACAGGTTCTGGAATTTCCCTGGTCATTTTACGGGCATTTTCACAATCCATTTTATGGCTTTTCTTCACAAGCCTTTCTCTGCTTTGAAGAACAAATAAAACTGTTTTATTTTGCATCTCCCGACCTGAATGCAAACCAAGGATCACAGGGTGCTGAATGCACCCATCCCTTCCCTCTCAGAGCCTCCCTGTGCCCAGCACGCCGGGCCAGGAGCAGCTCCTGTCCTCTGCTGCCAGCTGATAAAACAGAGCAGGCAATGAATACCCTGCAGGAACCAAACACAGCAAATAATGTCCTGGGCACAGCCAGAGGGTCCTGGGCACACCCAGAGGGATATGGGCATAGCCAGAGGGACATGGGCATGTCCAGAGGGACATGGGCACAGCCAGAGGGATATGGGCATAGCCAGAGGGTCCTGGGCACATCCAGAGGGACATGGGCACAGCCAGACTTCCCTGGGCACATCCAGAGTTCCCTGGGCACATCCAGACTGGGGCAGGGTGGCCTGGGCAGTGCTGGGGCAGTGCCCAGCCTCGGTGACCTTGAAGCTCTTCCCCAGCACAACCACCCTGTGATTCCCTGGTATTTTATGGCCCCTCCTTGCGAAGCTGATGAGCTTTAGGATCTGTATTTAAAGGGCTGGAAATTACATTTTGTTGCTTTGGCCTTTTCTCCTGTCTTTCTGGGAAAAAAGAGTTGACATGATTAATCTTTGGCTGAAAATTGAACTTTTACTTCAGAGATCCTCAAAATAAAGTGTTAAAACATCATATTGTAGATTTCCAATGGAATATCTATCCATGGAAGTGTGAAGAGAAAAATGGTAAGAATAGAAATCTTTGACATCTTTAATTTGCATGTATTTAAGAAACAAGTAATTAAACCTTATTTTCTACCTGGTAGTGCCCAAAGCCACATTTACACATGATATTTTGCTAAAACTAAACTTTTAAAAGCTAATGTTTATCATATTTTCTAACTGTGAGTTGAAGGAATATTGGGCATTTTTCGTTCCAGACTCAGAGCCATTTACAGAGGATTTTATGAACTTTATTCTTCTCCTAAGCTGTTGCCAAATTTTTTGCATACCGTAGCAGAACTTCACCTTCAAAATAATTGAAACATTTAAGAAAAGGTTCAGTTGTCATAGGAATGAATACTCTAAACAGGGACATCTCCAAAAGAGTTGCATCAAATTGTTCTGTTAATAGGATTTTTAAAAGTAATTAGATCACAAAGCTGCTTTTTGTCTTTCCCCATTCAGAGCATGGTGTGACAGCACCAAACAAATTATTGTGAAAATAATAACTTGTTTATTTTAATCAGATATTGCCATTGGAATACTCTATCTGCCATCGTACAATTTTCAGTCGGATTCACACTGCAAAATTGTCTCACTTGATTCTTATCACCTCTGATTAATCTAATTTTCTGGGCATTTCACTTGAAGCTGCTTCCTTGCCTTCTGATCAGGCGAAATTGTGAGTTTGCTTTGATAGTGGAGCTCAAGAGAAAGCCAGGCTTTGAAGGGGATCTCTCTTGGATTAAAACACAGATTGCTGAGCAATTCCCATTTGAAGCTCTGCTCCAAAGCAAACCAGCTCCTTTTTGGCAGCCGCCTTTCCCTGCTCACGTCAGGGCTGTCTCCAGAAGATTTTGGCTGCTCTGGAGGCTCCGGTGCTGCGGGGCTCTGCCTGGCCAGCGCTGCAGATGTTTCTGTGGGTGGCACCTGCCAGGAGAACAGGGGACACTGGCCGTGCCTGGGGAAACCTGTCCTGGAGAAGGGAGTTCTGCCTCCGTGCTTCCCTCCGAGGCTGCGTTGCCTGGGAGATGTGTAGGGTGCTACAGGGACCGTCTTCAGCAGAGGTGGGAAACAGAACAGATTTGAAGTGGTCTGCAGCAAACAGTGGGGCTTTATCAGCTCTGAAAGCAAATGAGAAAACCTGGGTTAGGCTGAAGTGAAATGGAACTGCTTCACTTCAGCTGAAGATGAATTTAGAAGACTTTGTATTATTTACTGTTTCATTAGATCATTTTCTCTTTATTTCAAAGCAAAACTTCAGCAAAAACACTTGGGTGATGAAAGAGAAAGATGCCCTTGTAACACAAAACCTGGCAGATGACCTGATTGCAGGCAGGTGCCCTGCTGCTGCTCTCAAGGGCTCTTCACACAGGAGGAGCATGTCATAGAATCCTGCAATGGTTTGGGTTGAAACAGACTTAAATCTCAGCTCATCCCACCCCTGCCATGGCAGGGACACCTCCCGCTGTCCCAGGAGCTCCAGCCCCAGTGTCCAGCCTGGCCTGGGACAATTCCAGGGATCCAGGGGTGCCACAGCTGCTCTGGGCAGAACCCTGTCCATGCCAGGGCCAGCGGGACGGGACGTGGCCAGGGGCAGTGGGCAGGGGCAGTGGGCAGTGACCAGGGGCAGTGGGCAGGGGCAGTGACCAGGAGAAGTGACCAGGGGCAATGACTAGTGGCAGTGACCTGGGCCAGTGTCCACAGGGTGCCGTGCCAGGGGTGAGCCCTTCCTCCCCAGTGACACAGCCTCGCAGCTGGCACGGCAATAAATCACCCATGGGTGCAGGCTGGGAGCCGTGTGGGCTCTGTCAGACACGAGGCAAGCCAACAAAACCACTGGGGCTGCAGAAATCAGACCCAAATCAGGCTCTGCAGGGCGGCTCCGGGGCTGCCAGGGACAGCACCCAGCCGTGGAGCGCCCTGCAGACCCTGGTTTGGGGTCTGATTTCTGCTGCCCGCCCCGTGCCCCAGGGCTCCAGCGGGGCACCCCGGGCACAGGAGCAGCAGCAGCAGGATAACAAACCCAGCAGTGCTGCCTCCAGGGCTGGGGAACTCTGAGGGGCACTGGGGCTGCCGGTGCTCAGCGCAGCTGGGGTTAAACTCAGGTGGGGCCTGCACACCCAGCAGCACTGGTATTATGAGTGTGAATGAGAGAGGACCTGTAGAAAGCTATTACTGCCACTATTATTGTTATTATTGGTGTTGTTATTGTTATTAACTATTTGAAAAGCCAGCAGTGCAGCCCGTGTTTGGGTGAGCTGTCAGCACAAGGCACCTGCTGCAGTGACACACCAGAACCTGATGAGCAGGCAATGATCAGGAGAGAGGAGGAGGACGTGGCCTTTCCCTCCCCTGAGTGAGGACAGGAATTGTGCACCAAGCCCTCGGTGTTTCAGGAGCCCAGCAATGCTTGGATAATGAACCAGCCCTCGGCAGCTCGCAGCAGCACCTGAATTGCTGTGTGTGTGGTACATCTCCAGCCTCAGCTTCATTAGCCCTGGGAGATTTATGGAGGGCCTGAAAGCCCATCGTGGGCTGTGGCACGCCAGTGGCAGCATTAAGACAATATTGTGAAACTGCTGTACAGCAAAAACTGTGGGTTGTTATCACACAATCACCACAAATCTGCTCGTTTTGCACACTGGTTTTAAGGATGGCCATTTCCTGTTCCACTGCAGAAAACCCTGTCCCAAGGGAGAGGAGAGGAGAGGAGAGGAGAGGAGAGGAGAGGAGAGGAGAGGAGAGGAGAGGAGAGGAGAGGAGAGGAGAGGAGAGGAGAGGAGAGGAGAGGAGAGGAGAGGAGAGGAGAGGAGAGGAGAGGAGAGGAGAGGAGAGGAGAGGAGAGGAGAGGAGAGGAGAGGAGAGGAGAGGAGAGGAGAGGAGAGGAGAGGAGAGGAGAGGAGAGGAGAGGAGAGGAGAGGAGAGGAGAGGAGAGGAGAGGAGAGGAGAGGAGAGGAGAGGAGAGGAGAGGAGAGGAGAGGAGAGGAGAGGAGAGGAGAGGAGAGGAGAGGAGAGGAGAGGAGAGGAGAGGAGAGGAGAGGAGAGGAGAGGAGAGGAGAGGAGAGGAGAGGAGAGGAGAGGAGAGGAGAGGAGAGGAGAGGAGAGGAGAGGAGAGGAGAGGAGAGGAGAGGAGAGGAGAGGAGAGGAGAGGAGAGGAGAGGAGAGGAGAGGAGAGGAGAGGAGAGGAGAGGAGAGGAGAGGAGAGGAGAGGAGAGGAGAGGAGAGGAGAGGAGAGGAGAGGAGAGGAGAGGAGAGGAGAGGAGAGGCTGCCCAGGGCTCTGCTTTAAATGACAAGCTCCACACTTTCTGTGATTTCCATTTGGCTGCAGAAGAAAGGCAGATGGCCACATTGTCTGCCTTACCCAGAGCAAGGCTCCTGTTTATGCAAACCTTTGAAGATTTGGCAATGTGCAAATCCCAGGCTGGGGCAGCCCAAAACCACATTTGTGCAAAAGGCTCTGTGAAATGAAACAAAATAGTACAAGCTGTGGGCATTAACTGTCAACATGGAAACAACCCCCAACCCCTGGCACATATGCTGGGTATTTTCGAGGAGGGGGCGAGTGAGATTCGAAGGAAAAAGCTGCAGCTGCCCCAAGATCCCCCCAGCCTGTCCAATTAATATTCTTTCTCATTAAAACTGCCATTAACCTGCTTGTTAAATTACCATGTTTATTAATGAAAAAACTAAAACACATACATACCCTGTAATGACAGAGCATCAAACAAGGAAAAAAATAAATGCTAATTTCAAGTGAAGGCACGAAGAGGTCAGCGGTATTTTATGCTGTTATTTCCGCCTCCTCCATATGGTTATATTTTCCATTTTGTTTTTTCTGTGACAAGAGGTGAAGACCCAGGAATGCATGAACATGATTAATTATTTGCAGAAAAATAACTTCTCAAACTTTAAAATTTTAAATGGAAAGGGGGGAAAAACCACTCAGTGTGAGAAGTGCTGGAGTGTGGGAAGGGAAACAAAAGAGGTGAGAACACACATTGCAGAACGGTGGGGTTCGTTCTTACCTACCTGCCAGTCACTTCCCTTGGCGAGAACAGGGAGAAAAAGCTGAGATAAAGTTACACCACCAGAGAATTGCAGAATCATGGAAGATCTGAGGATCACTGTGCCCAGCTCCTGCACAGAACCAGCCCTGGGACCCCTCCGTGTGCAAGGCCAAAGCTCAGGGGTTTGGTGTCCAGCAATGAGCCCTCTCAGGCTGCCCAGTCCCTCCCTTTCCATCAGCTCTCCCATCCCAGGAGCAGAAGGTGCCAGCTGGGCTCAGTCCCAGCGTGTGCCTTGTAGCTGCTCCCAGCAGCTCCACTCACTGCTTCTCCTCACCTGCCAGCAGTGTTCACCGGTGTCATCCTCCCTTTCCAGCCCAAATCCCAGGGGGAATGTTTTATGCCACCAGCCAGACTGCAAATTCCAGCTGTGTGGGGAAATGTCCTTTCAGCAGGTACCAGCCATGCCCTGGTGTGTCTGCCCCAGCCCTGCAGCCCTGAGCTCACACGGTGGCACCGGAGGATTTGGGGGCTGCGCATGGCCCAGGGGAGCACCGAGCACAAGTGCATCCACTGCCAGTACAGGGCACATTAATATTTTAATTAGGCCTATAATTAACTGATTTGCTGTCGTCAGCTCTTGTGGCAGGCAGGAAAGGCCAGTGCTGTGATTGCAAGGTATTAATCATGCAGAGGGTGACAAGCTCCCCAAGCAGCAACACAAACTTTGCTGGCTGTGAGTGGAATGCTCAGGCTCCTGCTTCTCCATCCCTGCTCAGGCTCCTGGTTCTCCATCCCTGCTCAGGCTCCTGCTTCTCCATCCCTGCTCAGGCTCCTGCTTCTCCATCCCTGCTCAGGCTCCTGATTCTCCATCCTTGCTCAGGCCCCTGGTTCTCTCCATCCCTGCTCAGGCTCCTGCTTCTCCATCCCTGCCCAGGCTCCTGATTCTCCATCCCTATTCAGGCTCCTGCTTCTCCATTCCTGCCCAGGCTCCTGCTTCTCTATCCCTGCTCAGGCTCCTGCTTCTCCATCCCTGCTCAGATCCTGGTTCTCTCCATCCCTGCTCAGATCCTGTCTCGCTCCCATCCCTGGAAGTGGCAGTGCCTCGGGTGGGAGTCTGTGGTGACTGCTGGCAGTGCCACAGCTGGCAGTGCCACAGCTGGTCAGTGCCACAGCTGGCAGTGCCACAGCTGGCCAGTGCCACAGCTGGTCAGTGCCACAGCTGGTCAGTGCAGGACCTCCCCAGGACACTGCCCAGGACCTTCAGACACGAGGAGTGGTGCCAATCCCAGCTGCTCACCTTTGGCTGCTGCCCTCCTGCAGCCCAGAGAATTCCAAGCCATGTCCCAGTGTGCCTTCCCTGAGAAACTCGGTTTTGTTTCTAGCAAGAGTCTGTAATTATGATCGACTGCAGCAGTTTTATTCCCATAGCAAAAAATATCAATCACAGTGAAGGATTTTTTAGAGCACTTTGGATTCACTTACATAATTTTCCCTGCAAAGGCCCTCGTGAGGAGTTGGATAACAACGATAAAAAGAGCCTTTATTCTCTTTAGTATTATGCAGCATACACAATGCAGCACTTTTCTATGTAGCAACTTGGCCTTTCTTTTCTAAAAGACCAAATTTTCATCCACATCATCATTTAAATATGCTGCGTTTCCTCTAAGAATTCGGTCCCACCCACCTCAGTGAAATTTGTGTCACATTGCAATCATATTTAATAACAATGCTGAGAATAAAAGTCTGGTTACACGCACTGAGTGCTGCACTAACAGAGATGTAGGAAACCTTTATGGAACACAAGCCAGAAAGTGGAGCCTTGCTGGGAACAATGTCAGCGGAGAAAAAAATACCGGTGAGTTTGTGTAAAAAAGTTAATTTGCTCCATAAATGAGGCAAAATAAACACGTACAGGAAATGCCATTATTCCCTCGACAATGAGGTTAAATAAGCACTTGATGGGTAGTTCTCAAAGGCATTTGTGTACAGGAGAGATACTTATCACAGTGCATGGTGTTACGGATGGTAATAGAATTAAAACGAATTAAAACTCAGCTGTTATCTGTGCAAGGGAAAAAAGCCCAAGATATTAAAGCAAAGAAGATCAATTTATGCCTTCCTAATTGGAAATTCTTAGTATGAATGAAATTATGCAAAAATCACTGTCCTTTAATTTTCTTTGGTTTTCCGTGCTGTGAAGATCCAAGAAGCCCAAGTCAAATGCAATTTCAGCTGCCAGAGCTGGGCAGCAAAATTGTTACCGACCAAGAAAAGGAGGAAAAAACCTCCCAAGCCCTGAGCCTCTCTGGGTGATCATTTGCAATCCCTGTTCAGGCTGCGAGCAGACTCTCACACTTGGTGATTAATTACCAGCAAAGGTCAGGACGAGCTCTTCCCTCCCCTCCTCTCAGGCCTTGTTTCCACAGCTGACAAGGGAGGGAGAGCACTGTGATTAATCCCCAAAACCATCCCTCCTTAGGAGGGCAACAAGGACCCACAGTCTCCTTGCAGCCAAGGTGTTTGTGTCACCCGAGGAACTCTGGATGGAGACGGGGGCTCAGCCCTTCCCCAGCCCCGTTCCTGCCCTGGACATGCTCCAGCCCCTCCTGTCCTTGTCCTGAGGGGCTCAGCCCTTCCCCAGCCCCTCCTGTCCCTGTCCTGAGGGGCTCAGCACTGACCCCAGCACTGACCCAGCCCTGACCCAGCAGTGCCAGCACAAGGGACAGCAATTGCCCTGGTCCAGTGACCACCCTGTGGCTGGTACAGGTGCCAATGGCCTTCTTGCCCACCTGGGCTGATATTCAGCTCCTGCTGGTCAGCACCCCCAGGTCCTTTCCTGCTGGGCAGCTTTTCAGCCACTCTTCCCCGAATCTGGAGCATTCCACAGGGTTGTTGTGACACAAGTGCAGGAGCCGGCACTTGGCCTTGTTGCCTTGGCCTGTGGATCCAGGCTTTGCAGAGCTGCAGGGATGTTTCCTCATCCTACACTTACTACAGGCTCCCCTAGTAATTATTCTTGTTCCTAAATAGCAGAATAAAACCTAGAGCCAGAGTCTATTTAAAGTGAAAATTAGATCCACCTCCTGCCTGGTAGAGTTGAATTAAGAACCTTTTATCCTGATTTTATCATACTTTTTTTATCATGCTTTTTTTATCACTTTCCTCCTTTTATCATACCTTCCCTTTTATCCAGGTTTTACTTTTGCCCCAGATAGTGGATTTATTTATTTTGAGAGGACTGGACGTGGCACTTTTAGCTGGGCAGGGGACCACTGGCCATAAGGACCATTTTGGATAGACAAGGAGGCTGTTCTGTCAGAAAAGTGCACCAGGGCTTTCTCAAAGGAGTAAGAAACACAGAGTTGCTGGGGTTATTTAGTGAAATGCAGCTGCAGGTTTCTCAGGGCTGAGCAGCCAGACACCTCCTGCAGCTGGGGCAGTTACGAGGGAATGCTGGGGAGCCCCGAGAGCACCCCAGGGCTGTTCAGCACATGCCCTCAGCCGGGGAATGGGGCTCCCACACCCTCCTGCTGGCCTGGGCTGGGGCCACCTTCTGCTCCCGCAGCAGAGCAATCCGGGAACGCAGCGCTGTGGGCAGCTTGTCCCCAAATAGGCAGGATAATTTACTGTTCTGCTGGATTTTGGCTCTGGAGATAAGCACATACCTGTGCCCATGTGTGTGGAGGGAGATCTGAGGTGATAGACTGCACCAGGGTAACGACAGTGATCTCAACCTCAGGAGAGAGGTGCAGAGCGAATATATCAATTACGAGCATATTAATGTCATGGGGAGGCACTCTGTGATGTTTGTGGTCATTCTTAATCCAATAAAATTGCCTGGGGTTTTATCTATGAATTTAGAATACGATAAAAAATGACTTCAGGAAATGAAGATGAAAGGGTTCTTTTTTTAGCCTCTCTCAGAGCTGCATATCAAATTGTTCGGGGGGAAGCAGAAGATGTTTACTTCTGCCAGTCTTGCCGATTCAGGTCAAGCTGTGAAACACCAAGTTATCTTTTACCGGCTGTCTGATGAAAGGTGAGATAAAAGCAGGGCGGGGATGGAGCTGAAAGCTCCCAGTGTGCTGTCAGGCTCTGCCCCATCCCCACCCTGAGCCCTGTGCTGGACCCAGGCGTGGCCCAGGCCCCAGCCCTGGAGGGGAGGGTCACTGCTGGCTGTCACCTGCTGTCACCTGCTGTCACCTGCTGTCACCTGCTGTCACCTGCTCTGGCCAGACCCGCCTTAGGGGAGCAGCTTTCCTGCCTCCCCAGTAACCCTGGCTCCAGAGCTGCTCCCGTCTCTGTCTGGACCAGCTTCCTCCCTCTGGTCCTGGAAACCCCCAGTGTTTTCTCGTCGCAAGGAGCTGCAGAACTTGCAAAGAAACATTTTCTTTAGAATTTTAATTTACTGTCTCTCACCCTCGCTGCATCTATATTTATCTCTGTACGTGAGAGGAGGGAAACAACAAGATCTCTTACGCTGGTGTTTATGTCGCTCCCGCTAGCAGGAAGATGTTTGGGATTGCAGAGCGTGGATATCAGAGAACAGGCTGGGGGGCTGGCGTGCCCTTCCTGACCCTGGGCATCCCTGGGAGCACGGGATTTCCCAGGCACCATCCATTCCAGGCTCAGAGCAGCCTCGCTGATCGGGGGCAGCTCCTCCTCCGGGATTCCCAACCTGAACCCACCGCTCAGCACCCACGGAGCGAGCTGGCATCCCTGCCTGCCACGGCATCCTAACACTTGCTTTTCCAACTTACACTTGTTCTGCACAGAGGATAAAACCCTGAACATTTCTGCTTATGTTCTATTTCTCTTTCCTGACATTTTTATTAGAAGAAAAGCAATGAGAAATGGGAGTGCTCCGAAAGGACTTGGAAGCAGGATTCAGTCTGCAGCAGCCATGTGGACACAGACTGAAAAACACAGACTGTGAAACAGTGCTGTCTGCTCGGTGGCTGCAGGAAGCTGAAATTCAATGAAACTGCACACCTTTTTAATTTTTAAATGAAAGTAAAGCAAGAAAAGAAGGATGAGTGTCATTTGTGTGTCCTGTCTGCGTGTAGAACACAGCGTGTGAGGCAGGAGCTGCTGAGGGGATCTGCTGGGTACTGCAGCAATGCCCAGCACTGTGCCCCACACCTCTGCTCAGCCAGCACCGTGCAGAAGCAAACAGCCTGCCCTGGTCCAGCTGCAGACCGCTTCCCAGGAAAGCCCTGGGATCACCCCATCCTCACAGAGAGGGCACCGAGGGCCTGGCAGGGCGGCTGACCCCTCTCCTGCACGGCCCTTGCCCAGGGCCCATCCCATCCCATCCCATCCCATCCCATGCCATCCCATCCCATGCCATCCCATCCCATGCCATGCCATGCCATGCCATGCCATGCCATCCCATCCCATCCCATCCCATCCCATCCCATCCCATCCCATCCCATCCCATCCCATCCCATCCCATCCCATCCCATCCCACCCCATGGATCCCATCCCATCCCATCCCATCCCTCACTCCGGGTGCCCACGCTGGGAATTCCGTGCCCCAGCCGCCTCCTGCGCTGCCAGGACCTCTGCGCTTGCACTGCCATCGGATCTCACTCTCGCTCTGCCCCAGCCATTAATCAGAGTGTTGACGAGGGCACCTTACGGAGCCCCGAGGAAGGTCCCTGGTGTTTCCCAGCCTGGCACACGCCCTCCCTCATTAGCAGCTGTCCCCATCCTGCCTGGTCCCTTCCATGGCCTCTCGTGCATCACTGGCCCTGAGCGTGGGGCAGCCCCAAAACCACAGAGCAGAGGTTCTGTTCTCCTTGCTCCTCCTCTCCCCTGACACCCTGGAGCAGAGGAAACCTCACCAAAACACAGATGTCCATCCAGCCCCTTCTCCTGCCTGGAGGGAGATGGCCCTGGCCCATCTCACCTACATGGAGGGAGGCAAATGCTCATTTATTAAAACCAGAAACTACAACGTTTAAATAAAATAACCCCCAGAGGTAGAACCCTAATGATATTTTACAAAGTTGTGCCACCTCAGAATAAATTATTAAACTTCCTGTGTTAAATCCATTTTATTGCTGTAAAGGAGCTCAAGTATTTTTAATTTTAGAAGCTCATATATCCTCCTATTTGATTCTTATGATTAAACAGGGCAGAAACTTGTGGCAATCACCTACTTGCCTTCAATTGCACGCATTACAGCAATGAAATCAAACCACACTCTGCCATGATTTGCTGGATTATTAATAGTGCTGCCAAGCTCATTACATTATAATTTAAAGACAGATCTAGCACAGACATGTGTGAAGGATGGTCTGAGATCAGACCCTACAGCAAATTGCTTGAATCTTGATCTAATTACCCCAGAGCAGCCAGTGTTACCAGCGGCTCCCGTTTGCAGGAAACTTGTGAAAATGAGATTGGTGTAAGAAAGGGAGGGGAAGGAGACGCCGGGTGTTTGCCCTGGGAGCCAGTGGTGGATAAATGAGCATCGGGACCCCCGAGGTGCCTCTTCTGCTCATCCCAAGCGGAGGATCCGGCCGTGGAGGAGGATTTGGGGCCGTGGAGGTTTCCCCGAGCCGGCTGAGCGCGGTGGGAGCAGCTCCGGGGGCTGGGGCACGCGGCACAGCCGGGATTGTTCATGCCTAAAGTTCAGCTGCGTCTTGGAGCACCAACTGAACGGTTTGACCTCCACCAAATGCTTTGCCTGGCTGCAAACTGCAAGGCAGAGGATAAATCCATGAGTTCTAGTAGGCATTTGAGTCATAATCACTTCAGGACCCAATACATAACTGAATAGTGTTCTTAATTAATGAGACAATTAGACTTTGATTATGGCACTACAGTGCCCATTACCATTTTTATCTATCATGACCCTCTTGTACAAAGCATCCACTTTTCCTTATATGCTGCTGTATTTCTGTCTGACATAATATTGGATAATAATTTATATAATGGCACGGACTAGGTGAGCATTCAAATCATCTGTGTTACGACCCCGTAAGGAGCAGCCAAAACAGCCCAGGAGTGAGTGATGTGCTCAGTGATCCCGAGGGAAGGACGCCGAGGGCTCTGCAGGGCTGCAGGTGGCTGCAGTGCCACGCTGTCCCTGGGGCCTCCTGCACCCCTGGCCCTGGCCCTGCCACGCTGGGTCCATCTGCCCGTGCTCTGCATTCTCCCCCTTCACCCCAGCCAACTCCCTGGGCCTTGGCCGCCCTGTGGCTTGGTGAATTCAGTTTAATTAAGTTGAATTAAGAACTTTTTATCCTGATTTTATCATACTTTTTTTTTTAATCATGCTTTTTTATCACTTTCCTCCTTCTTATCATACCTTCCCTTCTATCCAGGTTTTACTTTTGCCCCAGATAGTGGATTTATTTATTTTGAGAGGACTGGACATGACACTTTTAGCTGGGCAGGGGACCACTGGCCATAAAGGGACCATTTTGGATAGAGAAGGAGTCTGTACTGTCAGAAAAGTGCACCAGGGCTTTCTTAAAAGGAAGTTAGAACAAGTCAAGAAACACAGAGTGTTGGGGTTAGTTTCTCATTTAATTAAATGCAGCAGTTGGTTTCTCAGTGCTGAATTAAGAACTTTTGATCCTGATTTTATCACACTATTTTTTATCAAGCACCAGCTGGTGTTTTTTGAGCTCTTGGCCATCTTTGCTGTGGTTTGGTGTTTGATCTCCCCAGGGAGGGTCCCACAGGAGTCCCCTGCCCTCTCTGGGGCAGTGCTCCCCCAGACCCCAGCACAGCCCCCCAGAGCTGGCTGTGCTTGGTCCCCTCAGTCACACACAGACTTTGTGTGCAGGCTCTTGTGGCACCAGGGGAGTCAGGGATAAATGAACCACACTGTGCCTCGCCTCGTGCCACGTCCCTGTGAGCAGGAGTCTCCCAGTGATGTGTAAAACACACAGAAAGCTCCACCTGCAGCGCTGGGGAGGAAAGGGACGTTTCCTCTAGCATGTGGATTTATTGCTCCACTGTGAACTCAAACATTTGCTATTCAAATTTTTGCCTCAGCATCCAGAGAAAACAAAGCCAGCAATTCAAAGTGCCTCTATATTAATATTTCTTGGGTTTCCAAATGCTTCTGGAGATCAAATCCAGTACTGCTGCGCCAGCTTTCCTTTCATATGGGGCTTCCCGTCAAAGCCAATTTTTGTTCAAGGCGAGCAAAGTGCAGCACTGGCACGTGCAGGAGCACTGGAAGGTTCGGTGGGAATGGGAAGGTACAAACGCAGCGGGTCAGAGATCCAGGTGTCACTCCAGGTGTGCAGGTGCCACCTCCACCTCCGCTGGTTCTCAGCCCTGGTGCCCTGCAGAGCGCTGTGCCATCCTGTCCCCCTGCAGCACAGCTGCTCGTGCTGCCTGGGAGAGCCCTGCAGATGTCCTGAGCTCGGGGAAAGCTGCAGGCTCAGCCCTGGCTTTTAGCAGCAAGCAGGGGATCACAGAGCACTTCCCTGCAGCTGGCAGCCAGAGCTGGGACAGCACAGCCGTGCCTCCAGTGCGGGCTGCAGCTGGTGACCACACCACGAGCTCTGCCCGCCAGGGCTCCAGAGAGATACAATCAACATTTTCACTGGTTTTATTTAAGGCAGGAATCATTTCAGTGCTGACTTCTCGAGCCTTCAGAGAGATATTCCTACAGGCACATAAAAGTAACCCAGGAGGAATAAAAACCTTTCCCACCTTGTGGAACCCTCTGTAGAACAGAAGTTGGAGCCATTTGGAGCCACAGAGAAACTGGGGCAATGCCTTTGACACAGCTGTCAGTCTGTCCTCCTGCCAGGCTGGGAGCACTCAGAGTGGAGCCCAGTGAGAAACCCTGGGTTTGGTGGCAGCTGTGGCATGGAAGAGCTGACAGAAATCCAGCAGCAGGTAACTGGGGAGTCAGGGAATGAAATTCAAGGGACAGTGACCCACAAGCCCCAAGCAGCATGGCCAGGCAGAGGCAGGGGCTGTGCCAGAGCTGCCACATCCCCACCTGTGCTGCCAGGGAAGGTGTGACAGCATCAGGACAGCCCGTGGCACTGCTGGCTGCAGAGGAAACCTGCACCCACACTGACCCTGCCCAGGGAGAGAGCTGGGCTGGGAAGGAGAGTGGCTGGCAGGGGTGGGAACCTCTCCCCTTCTCCAGTCAGTGATGTGCTGTCCCTGGAATGTCCAAGGCCAGGCTGGATGGGGCTCGGAGCAACCTGGCATAGTGGAAGGGGAAGCTGCCCAAGGCAGGTGGAACGAGATGGGTTTTGAGGCCTCTCCCAACCCAAACCTGCCTGGGATTCTGTGATAACCTGGGGAGGAATCTGCCTTCAGCAGCCTCCAGCTGGGATGCACCTGCACAGCCTCACCTGTTCCCCACCTCTGCTCCTTTCCTGTTTTCTTCCCTCCGTTTTTGGGGTGCTGTCTGTGCAGCTCCTGGGATGCAGCTCACGGCTCTGCACCGTGCCCTGACATCCCCGAGCGCTGCCAGACCGGGCAGGGAGGTGCCTGGAGCCCCAGCCAGCAAGAACAATCCTCTGTGCCTGGAGAGGATCACAAGGAAAAGATGGATAATAACATTCTGAGAGCTGCACTATTTCCTCAGAGTGATGAATATTCCATAAAACACTTTGGGAAGCAGTTTATCGAGGTGTGAGCAGCAGCACTTTATGGCTGCTCTGGCTGTCAGAAAGTGTTATTAGAGCTGTTCCTGAAAATTGTGGTGTTAATATGCTGCTCATAGTGCTGGGATTTGATCTACTAATGATGATCACCTGGGGCTCACAGGCTCTGCGTGTGGCAGGGCTGACTTCTGCTAGAAATAATAATAACCAGGTAAAATTCATGCACACTCACATTCCTGGAGTAACTAACAGGATTGTGCTAAGCAATTTGTAGATACGAGCTATACAACAATAGGCAAATCACACTCCACACATTTTCTCATTTCCTTTCCTTTACATTTCATTATGTTTCAGGCTAAAAAGTGCTTGGATAGAGACCGTGGCAGTGGCATCCCTTGACACTTTATGAGTTTAAGAATACAAATACTTTCAAAATTCTTATTCCAAGCCAGCCTTTCAAATGCCTGCCCATGTCTTTCTGCCCCTCAGGGAGGTATCACATCCATGATCCCAAGCAAGCAAGAATCTCACACCCAGGCCTGCAGGTCTGAGGGGGTTTTGGTGGGATGACCATGGAGCACCCCTGGGTTGGGTTTGCCAGCTCTTGGACCTGGAGGAGGCAGAGGCTGAGCAGGGTGTGAGCTCCCACCGTGTGTGCTCAGGAAGGAGGGCATTACCCAGCTCTCTTTGTCCCTTCCCCACCCAGGGCAGTGGGACAGCCCCCGTGGGGCAGCCCCAGTGGCACTGGGACAAACAGGGGCGTGAGGAGGGCGAGCACTTGGTGCCTTGGCTGAGGCCAGGAGGAGCCCCAGGCTCAGCCTCTGCCAGGCCCCCAGCCCCTCCAGCACATTCACACCTTGGACTTGGCATCTTTTGCCTTGCCCAGGTGTGTGTGGCCAAGGTTTGGCCCACCTCTGCTCTGTGATAGAAACAGCAGAACGCTGCCATCACAACCTCTGCTGGCACCTCAGTCCTCCCCACGAGCAGCACGCTGCAAACCCCCACAGACATCACCTCTCTGTTGATAAATTCTTCGCTGAGAGGGAAAAGCGTATGTAAATAAGGCACACTCCCAATTGCTGGTGCCCTTGCAGCTGTGGGAGCAGTGCTGTTTCATTTGTCAGGGAATTGGGCTGCACTAACTGCGTGGGGAGATACAGCTGAGATCTCTGCTTCAGAGTTGCCCAGTTATAGTCCACATGTCCAACCACTAGCAATGAAATTCATTTCGTCCCTCAGAGCATAACCATCACCATTGCCCTGCTGTGCTGTTGTGCTGGCTCCTCCTCGTTCCCTTAGCTGGTGGCACCAAACTGGTTTTGGCATTTGCCAACCTCTGCAGCGCCGTGGAGCCGTGGTGACCCTGAGGGAGGGGTGCCAGCAGGGCAGGGGAAAGGAAAATTTTCCTCGTAGGTCCTGGGTACCGGGTCCTGCTTTGTCTCTGTGCCCCAGGGCAGTGCCAGCACTGCCAGCACGTCCCCATGACGGGACAGCAGCCACCAGGGCCCCAGGGAACAGCTGCTCAGCCCGGGCTCAGCCCTGTCCCTCATTGCCAGCCTGGGGAATGTCAAGGGGTGGCTGGAGCTTTGCAGCTCCTACTGCCACCCAAACCTGTGTTCTCCTGCTTTGGATAATGCACACACGCAGCATTACCCTGGTTTCCCTCCCAGCACCTCTGGGCCAAAGTCCCAGCCAAACCACCTACGGCCAAAGTCCCCCTGGTATCCTGTTATCCTGATTTTTAAAAGTGGTAAGTTTGTTTTATAGTTCTTTTGAAAGTTTTATAGTTCTCATAAAACTTCTTCAGCCTTCTGATAATATTTACATATTTCTACTGGAGTTCTCACACACTGTTCACGTAAATAATGATTGTTTTGCATTCTTCTCTGTGGGAGGAGAGAATTGGTGGGCTGTTGGTTTGACCAGTGTGGTTGGAGAGGTGGCAATCCCATCCTCCAATCCACGGTCACCTCTGGAATTCTATAAATACCAGATATTTGAATAAAACTCTCTCTTTTTTCTGTTTTGAACTTACTAAGCTTCTGTGTACTCATTTCGTGTCCAGGGTAGATGTACAGGCACTGCAGGGGTCTCTTGTGATGAGTTTTGTCCAGGAAGTGAGTGAGCAAATTCAATGAAGAAAATTGCATAAAGGAGCAGGGAAATCCTGGGAAGGGCAGGACTTGCTCCTGAATTTCAGTTACAGAATCACAGAATCACAGAATGGCTTTGGGAGGTGCCTCAGAGCCCACCCAGTGCCACCCTGCCATGGCAGGGACACCTCCCACTGTCCCAGGAGCTCCAGCCCCCGTGTCCAGCCTGGCCCTGGGCACTGCCAGGGATCCAGGGGCAGCCCCAGCTGCTCTGGGAATTCCATCCCAGGGCCTGCCCACCTCTCAGGGAGGGATTTTGTCCCTGCATCAGCTGCAGGCCGAAGGCTGATGATGTGAAAAGCCCCAGCACCTCGCAGTGGTCGATGATTGATGCCACCAGGGGTGTTGGGCCATCCCGGAGCCTGCCAACAGCTCTTGCAAAGCAAACATAAATTTAAAATGTATCGGTAGCCATTTATTTCTATGACACTTTAACACTTCTGTCAAGAACACATTTAAATTAAAAATGAACAAGAAGCTGAAATAAGAGATGGGGCGAATTGGAACAGATCAAAGGAAAACACTCAATCCTTAAGGCACTGCTCCATTGCTGAATCCCTGTCCTGTGACAAACACTCCAGTGCTGATTAAAAGCCTCCAAGGTCTCTTCATATTTCTAAGATGAACAACTTACTAGTCTTGGACGTAGAATTATTTTGCTATTTGCAGCTTTTGTCAAAATTTTTCATCGTTTTTTAGTGTATTTTTTTACTATATTCACAAAAGAAAAACCACAAACATTTTACAGTGGGACTGTGGGATTTATCTGCCTTAATGGGGCACGTTGCTGTAAGAAGCAATAACAGAGCAATGAAGGTGCTGCCATTGTCTTTAAGTGCATCTTAAGTACAGTCATTACAAATTGGACGTGGGTAATTCCACCTTTATGACTGGCTGTTTCATCTCCCCTCTCCTTCCCTTGACAAGAGAGTTCCTCAGCTAAATTAGCCTTTCCTGAAAGTGAAAGTCATGAGGGTTGGAGAAAGATTAGAGAGAACATGAGGAGAGGCTGGGAATGGGGGAGTGAGAGATGTTAAAGCACAGGAACATGTCCTTGCCTGAACTGCATTTTCCCTGCCTGGCTGAGCCCAGCGCTGCAGAACACGTACAGGCACAGGAGGGAGAGCTCAGTTCTGAAAAATAACATAGAGAAACTTCTCTTGGAACAGCAGAGCCCTGGATAGGTCACTTTGGCAGTGCTGGGGGATAGAATGATCGCAGAATCAGGGAATCCCAGAATGATTTTTGCTGAGGGGGACCTCAAAGCCCATCCAGTGCCACCCCTGCCATGGCAGGGACACCTCCACTATCCCAGTGCTCCAGCCCCAGTGTCCAGCCTGGCCTTGGGCACTGCCAGGGATCCAGGGGCAGCCCCAGCTGCTCTGGGCAGCTGTGCCAGGGCTGCCCACCCTGCCAGGGAGGGATTTCTCCCCAGCATCCCACCTATCCCTGTCCCCTGGCAGAGGGAAATCATTCTCCCTGGTCCTGGCACTCCATGGAAGCTTTTTATTATGATTCCTAAATACCGACGTCTTCTGTATTTCTACATCAGAGGGTACAGAACGTTCCACCCATTCTGTAAACATTAGCCAGCCCCATTTAATAACCTCCTCATGATTTCACACCTAATAGTTTCTTGCAGTTAAAGAATAATTTATGAGTTTATTCAGCACAGTAACTGCGTGTTTGTGTCTGTGCAGAGTCAAAGCTCAGGGCTGCGTGGAAGGAAATAAGTGTATTTCAATTCGCTGTGCAGCCCCGCCTGGTGATCCTTCAGCACCTTCCCCCTGCAGGTGAAGCCATTTGCTCACTCATGGCTGTGGCCCTGGGTGGAAGCACAGCCTGGGTGCCCCTGGCCGGGCTCCCCACGTGCTGTGTCCACCTTTCCGACGTGGACGCTGCAGGCTGGGCAGAGCAGCATTTGTCAGAATTGATTCCTCGCTGTCAGGCAGTGCCCTGGACACTGCTGCTGGGGGCTCCAGCAGAGCCACACATGCCCCGAGCCTCAGCCTGGCTGGATTTCGCCCTTCTGCTGCATGTCACACCACTAAAGCAGCAGCACCTCCAAAACAGCTGCAGCTCTTTGCCTGAAAGGGGGGCCGAGCACAGGGAGGGGACAAGAGCAGGAGCTGGCACCTTGTGGCAGGCTCCACGGGCACGGGGTGTTTGTCAAAGGCTGGACTTGATGATCTTGGGGGTCTTTTCAGACCAAGGATTTCATGGTTCAGTGTCATTCAACTTGCCCTGGATCCCAGGGATTCCTGAGTCCCAGGACAGAGGACAAGTGTGACAGAGTTTCTGTCCCGTGACAGCGCCGTGCCAGGGCAGGCCTGATCCCCGTGGTGGTGGCACAAGGAATGGGTGTCCCCGCGGCTGCAGGAGGGTTTGTGCCCAGCTGGAAGGCCCCACAAACACCCTCCCACACCCATCCCCTTCCCACAGACCTCCTTGCTGAAAGCAGAGGCAAGTTCTGCTCAGCATCCTGCCCTATCAAAATGCATTGTGCATATCAAAAATTAACATCCATTTTGTCGTTTAAATAAAATATGAGGACATTCCAGAAGCCAGATTGCATTTCAGTTCCTAAAGAGACTCCTTGGGTTTCTGGAACACTCTCTGGAAAGCCAGGGCAGGCCAAGCACTGCCCATGGCAGAGAGGCTGGCACTAGTTGATCTCTAAAGGTGCCTTCCAACCCACAGCCACAGATAATTCTGAGCTGGAAGGGACCACGAGGGTGCTCAAGTCCAAGCCTGCAGGGAATGGCCGGTGCAGAGCCCACTGGTGTCCCCAGTGCTGGGCTGTACCCCCTCCATGGTTGTGTGACAATAATGACTTTTCCAACGCAGGACCACTCACTTTGCGTGTCTCAAAGCACAGAGTGTCCCAGCCAGCCCTGACCCCCAGCCTGGGGCCTGGCTCAGCCCCAGGGACAGCCAGGGGTGCCTGGCTGAGGGCAGCTGGGTTCCCCTGCCCTGCCAGGAGGACAGGGCTCAGGGGAGCCTCTCCCAGGCACCGCAGCCACTGCCACTTGTGCCCCCAGAAAAATATTTCTTCTTTAATTGGGCGCTCCTGGAAGGTGCTGGCTTGCACAAAAAAAGAAAGCATCTCAGTTAAACTCAAAGTAGTAAATTACAGCTGGAAAAGGAGGAGAAGCACTGATTTAGGGCATTGCACCATCTAGGCTCAGGCTGAGTCCAGCCCATAGCACTGCAAGTGACCCAGAGCGGGTCCAGGAGCTGGCCAGCAATCCCTGTGCTCCCTCCAGCTCAGCACATGCTGGGCTGTGCTGGCTGGGCACTCCTGGCCGAGGGCAGGTGAGCTGCAGCTCTGTGTTTCAGGGCAGAATGCACCTCCCTGCAGTGAGCAGAGCCTGGCCCCGCTGTCCTGCCTGGAATAACTCACCTCTGGCTCTGGGGATGCATTTCCCCCTCACTCTCAGCTCTGACCTGAAAAACTCGCAGTAAATAATGTTTTCCGAGCAGCGAGGAGGACGTGTTCCATTTCAAAGGTGAGGTGACTAATCCTTTCACTGTGTTAGGCACTTTGAGATCATCCCATATAAAAATCACTATAAACATTTAATATTCTTATAGAAGCAGTGTCAGTGCTGGCTGCCTGGGAACCCGTCCCAGGAGAAAAGGGCAGAGATCAAGGAAAGTATTCAAAAGGATAATTAAATATTTAATAAAAGCTCTTAAATAGTGTGGGCCAGGACTGCAGCCAGCATAAATCACAATGACTCTGTTGGTGGGTCTCTGCTGGTTTATATTAAAAGAAGCTGCTTTGGGGTGGCTTCTAAAAGCCTTTTAGATTTGTTGGTGTCATTACAGTGTCTTCTATACTAGGGCAGTGTCAGAGCTGCTGTTTTTCAGCACACCTAATGAGGAAATCAGGGTAAAAATATACTATCAGAAGTAAAATGTTTCTATGTGGAAAACCCATTTAAAAATTCAGTATTGCAGAGCGTGTGTGTGACGTGCTGCTGACAGACACTGAATTTATTCTTTTGGTGGGCAGGGAGACTGCAGCTCTGCTGCTGGACGTTTGTGGAAGTGGCTGGACGTGGGATGCTCCTGGGCTTTGGTCTGAGCGAACGGAGCAGCGGGGCCGTGCCCAGGGCGGGTCTGGCCCCGTGGGAGCCGTGTGCCCTGGATGAAAGCCCAGCTCTGCCCCAGACCACCCTGCTCCCTGCCCTCCCCGACGGTCTGCAGCACCAGGCTCTGGCACCTGGCACAGAGGAGAGGCTCAGACCCCCTTTGCTGGCCCTTTCCTCCAGACACCCTCCACCAGCCCATATGCCATCCCCAGTCCGCCAGCACACACAGGGAGTAGTTGGAATTATTCTTTATCCTATCTCAGCTTGCATTGTAAAACAAAGAGGCGAGTGCAGAGGGGCTGTGTGAGAGGAATAAGTGGGTTTAATTGAGGTCACACTGATGTGGCAAGTCTAGAAGCTAAATGAGGTTTTAAGTTAAAGTGGGAAATGGCTGAGGTCAACTCACACATCCCTTGAACTTGTTTTCTTTCTGCTTCTTTCTTTTTGGTACCTTAATTTTGTCAAATTAGTCTGTTTTAGATTCTGCAGGTTAAACTTAGGACTAATATATAGGGAGTGCTTTGAAAAATGAGTTTGTGACAAAACTCTGCTGCTTGAGAAGTGAGCAAATGACCAGAGGAGCTTCTTGCCCAGAACTGAGGGTCTCTCCTGCCTGGTGCAGAGCAGCATGTTTATTTTTTCATGCAAAAGATAAAATTCACAAAAACCCCAAGTGGTTTCTGGGAGTGGGGTGCAGCCACACAAGCCCTGGGCATTTTTTTGCACAGGTTGGGGTGAGAGGGAGACTGGGACATGACAGAAATCCATTCTGTGTGGCCTGGGAAGAGCAGCTGTGCAGACAAGCCAGCATCTCCAAAGGATATTTATGGCACTCTCCATATAAATATGCACATGGGATATAGGCGAGAATATCACTTTTCATATCCTCGCCACAAGTGCTGCTGCCATTAATCTGTCACAGCCATCCTTTAGGTGCAGTTTCAAGTTTGATGTAGTAAAGATATGTGAATTTGAAATTTTATTTCAGTGCTGTCATGTGAGTACATAAAAAAGAAAGGAGTAAGGAACTGTTTGTGTGTGAGCTGTGGCAGCGCATGCACTCAACACGTGACTCCCGAAAACGTGGAATGCATGGAGCTCATAATGCTGCATTTCAGAAAGGCTGAAATAGTCTAAAATTTTATTTATCCTTATCTTGAGAAATCACATTCCTGTCACATATCGTAAATTCAGCTTTTTGGCCGTCTCCTGGCTGTACATGTAATTTTTGTGGGAAGTTCTTTGTTTTGTCAAAGGGATTGAAAGCACAAAATTAACCTCGTGCTCTCATCCCTCGGACCCCTTTTGCTTCTCTTTCCAAACGCAACAAAAATCCCCATCCCTGTAAAACAGTCTGAGAAAAACATTCTGTTTCCATGACACCCACGATTTGCGCTGATTCTTCCACAACTAAGGGTTCGTGCAAGTGGCTCTCAATATTCCTGACCAGGGTTTCATTTCTGTCTATGACTTAACTGCATTAATAATTCAAGGTAATGCTCAGTGTCCACTGAAGTCAATGAGACTTAAGCTCATGGAAAAGAAGTTTGCTGAATTAGGGTGGAAATAGAATTATGTTGGTCTGCCCTGCAGCCACGATGACTGGTTGAGAGGGGATGAGTTCATTTGATGCGCACAGGAAATTAAAATTGACCTTCAGATCACCGATTTTTGGAGAAAAAAAAGGAAGTAAAGCTCTTAAAAATGGAGCCTTGGACTGCTGGAAAGGTGTGAGATCTATTTATAGCAGCACATGCCATTTTGGTACAGTGCTCAGAGTTATTTAAAGTCGATGACAGCGTGTCTGCTCCTCTGAGGGAGCAGTTTCTTGGAGGTGAGGTCAATGGGATCACGTCACCGAGGGGAAAACCACGAAACGATCCCCAGCAGTGAGCAGAGCCGGGTGTGGCAGAAACCACAGATTATCCTGACCCTGGCTCAGCCTCCCCCACCATCCTGTCCCAGAAACCTGTAGCTGAAAAGGGAATATTGGGGTTTTGATGGACAAAAAAATATTGTTGGCCATTAAGCATCATGAGTTTGCTCTGGGTTAAATGAACCATTTCGTTTGACCTGAAATGACTTCTGGTGTTCTTGGAACTGCCAGAACATTGAGAAGTCATTTAGTTGCACAGCCTTAATTAAGCAACTGCCTCCAGTTATGATTTACTCCATCATTCAGAAAATTAGACCTTCACACTGTTCCTAATTTCTGCCAGAGTCCTTAAGGACAGCGTTTACCCAGATCAGCTGTAGTTTGGGGTGTTCCAGCTTTTAGATGCCGAGCCTGGAATGCGGTCAGGTTTCCAGAAATGTCTCTGCAGGTCAGGGCTAAAGGAGCTCTGAGGAATTGCTGCTCCTCTCCTACAAATCCTGGGCTGGTTATCCTCATTGCAGCATGGCTGTAAACTACATTTTTGTGCTAAGGGCAGTTATGTCCTGTTACAGCAATGCACATCCCAATTTCTTACCCACCTTTTGCAGCTCACCCTAAAGTGACCCTCTCCAGCAGCTCCAGGTCCCTTCTGAGCTGGGCCCCAGGGTGGGACAGTTCTGCAGGTGGGGTTTCACCTGAGCAGGATCCCTCCCTTGCCCTGAGACAAAAGAGTTTGTTGTGCCCTGTGGATTTCTGCAGGGCTGCTCTGACACCCAGCACAGACACCAGTGCTTGTGTGCATTCATAGATACATAAATACACATCTATTAAATTAAATTAAATACAAGTTAATACATATATTCAGTTAAATAAATACACAGTGCCACATATGTATTTATAAATATATGTGTGAGTGTGTTAAGAAAGCCTTCAGAATGGGAGAGACAGAAGGCTGGGGTATGTCTAATGGATTGCCATAATCACAGATTCTGATTCATACTCATCATCTGAAAACAGCCAGCCAGAAGATGAAATAACTTCACATCAATCGAACACTAAATGGATGTGTTATGAAGGATATTGTACACTACCAAAGTCACCACGTGAGCACTGTCTGCGCTCAGTGCCTTCCATGGGCAGAGCAGTGCTGTCAGACAAGGGTCACTGCCTGGAACAAAGCAAACAGGGAGGGAGGGAGGATGCACACCGTGTTCCCCACACAATCCTCTCCGTGCTCAGCGCTGGGCTCCTCTCTTGAGGAAAATGCTACAACACGTGTTCCCTGCCCTTGGCAGCAGCCAGCAGAGCCCTGCCCTGCCAGCCCTGCCCTGCCCTGCCCTGCCCTGCCCTGCCAGCCCTGCCAGCCCTGGTGGCCACCTCACCCTGCCAAGGCCAGCTGAGGCTGCAGCCCGTGGCACCCCTGGGTTTCCTGTGCCCAGGATCGAGCCCGTCCTGCTGCCAAACCCACAGCACTGGCACCCAAACCACACCAACACAGCTGCCCCAGCAGTGCCCCCTCACTGGCGGCCCCAGGGAGGGTTCTCCAGGGTGGAGAGGGGAAGGCAGCTCCTGCCCCTGACCAAAGAGCAAATTGCAGCTGTCTGAGAGCACGGAGGTGCTGAGCACTCCGCAGCACAGGAGTTCAGGGAAAATCAGGGCAGGTGTCAGGATGGGTCGAAGATGCCAGGGAGCAGCGGTGCTGGGGCAGATCAGAACAGCAGCCAGAGCACAGTGCTGGCATTCTGTGTCGTGCAGCAGCCTCCTCCTGGGACCCCTCTTCCCCTTCCCACCACTCTGCTCCAGAGGTCCAGTGCATGGCTGGGACACAAATGATCTGAAGGGCAAAGACTGAAGGAATAAGAGAGTGGATCCTCTGCTGTTAAAATCAACAGGGGATAAACATCACAAATCCTCTGGACTCGGGGAAATGCGGTTCAAACAACCAGAGGCAGAGAGCACATATTGCTTTGGAAAAAAAAGGATTGAAAGGAAAAGCTGTGTACAACAGAGGTGGAGAGCACAGTGAAGCTTCTCTCCGGCTGTCTGGAGTTGAGGAACGCTGCCCAAATGCTGTGAGCCGGGGCAGAAGGCTGGGAAGGACCGTATGCAATGGGAGCTGCTGTCCCCGCCTGCAGTGGAGGTTTGGGACTGGCAGAGCCACCGCCGGAGCCTCGTTAGCGCTCGGCTGTTTATTGCCTGCACCTCACATTGTTCTGCTTGCTTAATTAACAGGATGTGCTGCAATTCAGATGCTGTACGGACACCCATTACCGCAACACTATTACCTTTATCAACAAAGCGCATCACCTCATTAAAAGAAGATGTCAATTCGGCTTGACAGGATCAATTTCCAGTACACCTTCTCTGACTGACTTTATTTATATTACACTTCCTCAGTTAATTAATTAGAAAAGTAATTTTTGCTGTTCTGATTCTTGTTAAATACTGATTTTTCTTATTGCCTTAATATTATTCTGAGTTTCTACCCCTCATGCTATTCATTTTCTCTTTATCCCATTCTTTTTCCATTAAAATCGCTGCAGTTTTCCTGTAGGTCAATTGAAAGTTCTTTGCCTGGTATTTTTTAGGCACTATCACTTCCTTTCCTGATCATACCATACCGTGAGTGACCTCTGAAGGACTTCAGGATGTTTTCATAAAATGGATTATAACTGTTTCCACAATTTAATGATTTGTTTACATTACAAAGCCCGGACTTCATCCTAACAACACCTGTTATCACCAGCAGGCTGCGATCCCGGAATCTCACCCAGTTCGGGGATGTTGGAAATTTCTCCTTAATTGCTGAGTGAGTCCTGAGACAGTGTCCCTGTGTCCCATGAAAACTGCCTCTCCTGCGGGCGGGTGGCACTCCTGGGGTAGCTCGCACAAACACAGCCTCACTCAGGCTGGGAAATGTGGATATCCTCCGTTCACTCAGAGAGAAAAAGAGAGAGACTTCCGCCAGGCTAAGCCGGGGAAAAGTCCCAGAGGAATGTGAATTATCTATTATCTCTCTTTCTGCTCATATTGTTCATAGATATGTTCTGCCACACTGACCTGAGTCCAGTGCACCAACCAGGTGAAATGGTTTTACTCTACGACGAGTGGAATTCATGTTCACAATGTTCTCTATAAAAGAGAAGTGCTTTTGGATAAATGCTCATTTGCCTTCTGAAATCGTGTGAGCCATTTCACCCGTCCCTGGCTCAGCAGCGTCAGTGAAACACCTCCAGCCCCTCAGCTCCAGCCTCTGACCCGCCACCACCGCGTCCACCAGCCCTGGGTATAAAGGGTCCCTCCTGGGTGTTCTCTGAGCTCCTCCAGGGATGGTGGGCAGCCTGTTCCAATGCCTGACCACGCTTTTGGTGAAGAAATTTTCCCAGATATCCAACCTGAACCTTCCCTGGTGCAACTTGCAGCTGCTTCTCCTTGTCCGGTCCCCCAGGGGAAGAGCCTCAACCCCACCACCACCTCATTTCAGGAGATCTGTGCTCTTTCAGACAATAATTTTATAAAACTTACCTCATTTTAGTGCGTGTTTTTTTGTCTTGATGGAGCTGCACACCTCTGGAACCATCCTCCCACCCCATTCCTGTAAAATCCCTGCCAGGACCCACGAAGCCAGCTGGGTTTCCTCTGGTCACCCCAGCAACTTCCACAGCTGCCTGGTTTTGGACTTGCAGGGGGAGAGCATCCTTGTGCACAGATGGATGTAAAATGGCAGGAAAGTAGGAATTAGGAGTAAAATATGAACTGTATTTTCATTGGAAAAAAAATAGGGTTTCTGTTAATTGCTAAGATTTTGTACTGGATCAGAATTTATTGCATTTTTGGTTTCCTGTTAGTGTAGGGTTTAACGTGTCAAATTGTAAGTAGGAATAACAATAGACTCACTGAGATATAAATATAATAAATAAAACATGTTGCCACTGTGATTATCAGAAATAATAAAGCCCTTGACAGAAAACCCCAAAGGTATCTTTCCCCCTGACCCTCCAAAGGATCTGGGCATTTTCACCTTGGATATTTGATCTTGTTTCTTGGGTTTAAAGCATGACATTTCACTAAAGCTGCCCTTGCTGGAGTAATTGTTGCTGGGGATAAAGACAACTGCAAACTCTGAGGTTGTGGATGGGTAAAGCAACACAAATCCTTTTGTGTCAGTGAATATCATGTGATAATAGATCTGATTTTGTATCATTTATGAGCACGAAAGGGGGTTTTACTGCTTGAATTAACACATGAGGTGGTATTAAAGCTTTTCAGTTAAACTCACAGTCAAATAGATACCAAGAAAACTCTACTTTTATTGGTGATGCTTTGCATAAAATTATCCAGGCATCACAGGGAAGGAGTGTGAAATCAGCCCAAAGTTTCCTCCCTGAATTGATGCCTCTTCCTTTTCAGAGTGTGCAGCTGTTTAACAGTGACATTTAATAATGTATTGGAATAATTGCTGGAGTTTACTGCTCATTACTCCTTTAAAACCCCAGGAATACAGTAACAGTTCTTTGATTTTTTTTTTAATGTGAAAATAATTTTCACTATAAAGGTTGAAGGAAAACACATGCTCTGTACTTATAATTTGATAAAGCCATTGCTGTTTCTCTGCTGTATTTTAATTCTTAAAATTATCATTTCAATTGCAGTTGTGCAGGCTCTAGAAAGAGGACTTAAAAGGCGAGTTATTAATTTTTCTGAGCGAAGAAGAGTTTAGGGCCAGCTCTGATGATCCCCACTGCAGCAGCTGCAGATCTGCTGTGCCAGGCAGTGCCGCCCTGCACTGAGGCACCATCCTGGGAGCAGGTTTTAGGGGCGCTGCCCCGGAATGGGATTAGCTGCCAGTTTTCTGGGAAGCTGTGCCCTGATCCTGGGCACAGGCTTTTGTCTGCTGGGCGCCAGCTGCTCACAGCTGCTGGGCTCTGGGCTGCTGCCCCACATCCCCACAGGGCTGGGGCAGGCGTAATTACAACTCTTATTGTTAAAAGTGCTCTCAGATCTTCATCATGCGCTGAAGCCGAGGGGCTAACACAACATTTCTGCAGAGCAAGGACGTCCTCTGGAAGCCTCTCCCTTCCTGGCACTGTAATTCATTAAGAAAATTGCTATTGAAAAATCAAATTAATCTCCCTGCAATGCACTGCCTGCTCACCTGATGGACACTGCCATAGTGCTCTGCAGTGAATGCAGCTTTACTGGTTTCCACCCTCTGGATAGTAAATCATTGTGCTCACCCAACATTAATTAGCTTTAAAATAGCAAATAGCCTTCTCTGCAGCATGCAGAGGTGCTGGAACGTATCCCGGAGGGAATGGAGCTGGGACGGGTCTGGAGCCCCAGGAGAGGCTGAGGGAGCCGGGAACGGGCTGGGGGATCCCTGAGGGAGCGGAGCTCAGGGGGGACTCCAGCAGGAATTTCCCCATGGAAAGGATGCTCAGGCCTTGGCAGGGGCTGCCCAGGGGGTTTGGAGTGCCCACCCTGGAGGTGTCCAAGGAAGGGCTGGAGGTGTCACTCAGAGCTCTGGACTGGGGACAAGGTGGGGATTGGGCAGATCTTGGACTTGATGGTCTAGGGGGGCTTTTACAACCCAAATGGTCCTGGGATTCCTCTGTGATTGCTTTTCAAGCCAGGGAACTCAGACTCTTCCCCAGCTCCTTTTTCCCTCTCTAGGCACAAAGCAGGGCTCGCTCTGGGTGTCGGTAAAAGCAGGTTTGTCTTTCATACATGTATTCACCAGTGTGCCAGAAAGAGTCTCTCAGCACAAATATTATTCGCTTCTAAATTCTTTTTAAGCTTCGAGTTGTTCAGCAATGAAAGGAGAGAGCAATCTAATCAGAGCAGTGCTTGCTACATTCTGAAGTGAGAGCAGTCTCACAATCGCAGCTCAATCATTTTCCAATCACAATTAACGTCATGTTAGCTAAGGAGTCATGAGAGAAAAATAAAGGGATGGGCACTCAGAAAAGGAAACGTGGGGAAGGCTCACATGCTGCTCAATTTCAGAGCTCCTGAGCTCACATTTCTGTACAATCAAAGTCCTGCTCCTGCAAAACTGGACCAGATAGACAGTCCCCAGTGAGGTCCACCAAACCAAACCTTTTCCATCGTGTCCCCAGCTGAGAAGGTTGACATCCTCAGGGTTGGCTCTTTCTTTTCCCCAGCTTTCTGTTGTTGCTGTTGAGGCAGGAGAGAAACAAAAGGACTCCAGAAGGCTAGATGAACAGAACTCAACTCAACTCACCTGCTTTATTTCAAATACATCACTCTTTTTATAGAGAACACTGAGAAGACTAATTTCATTGGTCTTAAAGTAAAAACATTTCCCACCATTGGTGCGCTCTGAATGACACACGGTGGCAGAACATATCTATAAACAATGTGAAAAACAAGAGAGAGAATTATTTACATTCCTTTCCAACACTTTCCCAGGCCCAGCCTGGTTAGAAACCTCTGTTTTCTCTCTGACTGAACTGAGGATATCCATATTCCTGCAGTCAGTGGAGGCTGCAGGCAGGGAGGGGGACACAGGAGCTGTGCCAGGGGAAGGGGGCTCTGTGCCCTGCTGCCCATGTCCTGCTGAAGCCCCTCTGAGCCCCTCTCTGAGCAGGGAGCTGCTCTGCCTGGAACCAAAGCCACCTCTGCAGTGGTACTTCCTGACTTCCAGCAGCACACCTGCGTGGGACATCGTAAAATTCCACTTCACTGAACTTCAAAAAGTACAGAATTCGTGGCGAGGTTGAGCAGTCTGGTCAGAGGTTGACGGGTCTGCATTTCCATCCTCTGCCAATTCCAGATGCACCACATTCCAGGTGTATTTGGCATTGCCATGGGGATTGTGCTCACCCATTTTAGAGCTTAAGCCAAGGCAGTGAGCTGCTGTTTGCAGGGAGCAGCATCAGCTGGGATCCTCTGTTGCTCTGCAGAAGGCAAACATTGGGAGCATCTCTTCTGCAGGGGTTTGGAAGATCTAAAGTGAAACCTGAGTCCAACAGTGTAAAAGGAAGAAAGGTGAAGAGTTAGTTAAGCAGAAGCAAACATGAAGTGATGTGGTCACATTTGTCAGCTGCTGTTATAATCCTATCGCTCACAGTTTTGCCATATAAAATCATTTCCAATTGAAATTAAACCTTCCCGGCTCTGCAGTTATCCCAGCTGACAGCCCGCAGCCGTGGCTGGCTGGCCCACACTGCCATTTCATCAGCAGCTGTCACCTTCTGTAGGCAGAAGGATTTCAAGGATAAGGCAGGAATTATCTCTTGACATCAGTCCCAGGTGTGTGAAGGAAACAAGTGGCTCAGGGATCCATGGGGCAGGCAGGAGCAGTCGTGCCCTCGCTGAGCCTGTGGGGTGGTGATCCCGGGCAGGGGGAGCCCCCAGGACAGCCCTGGCCAGGGGGAGCCCCCAGGACAGCCCTGGCCAGGAGGAGCCCCCAGGACAGCCCTGGCTGTGGGGTGGGGTGGTGATCCTGTGCAGGAGGAGCTCCCAGGACAGCCTGGCCAGGGGGAGCCCCCAGGACAGCCCTGGCCATGGGGTGGGGTGGTGATCCCGGGCAGGGGGAGCCCCCAGGACAGCCCTGGCTGTGGGGTGGGGTGGTGATCCCGTGCAGGAGGAGCCCTCAGGACAGCCCTGGCCAGGAGGAGCCCCCAGGACAACCTGGCCCTGGGGTGGTTTGGCACCCTGGGATGGTTTGCAGCAGCTGGAAAAGCAGCGAGCTGCTGTGCCAGGGGCTGTGCTGCTGTCCCACCCCTGCAGGACACACACGCAGTGCCAGCTCAGCAGGGCACCACCTCCCACACCCAAACCTCTGCTGGCTGTACCAGGGACCTTTCCTACTTTTAGCATTTTTGGCATTCACTCAAATCTAAAAACCTCCTTTCCCTGCTCCTACTCGATGCCCATTGGGCTCCCATTTATCATCAGCCTAATGATTTAATAATATTGTAAATTAAATTATTTGAGCATAGCTACTTTGGATCCCCAGATTTTACTCTAATTAGTGCTAATGTTTTGAATCATCTCTGACTTTAAAGCAAAATTTGGTTTGGGCTTAACAAATGATAATTCCTATGTATCTGCAGGATCTGTTTTGTTTTTCAATGCATTAATTTTCCATCTACAAATTGAAATGAAAAGAAATAAAAATTTCTAGCACAATTTAAAGTCATTTTGAATTAGCAAAACTATTTTGTGTTAATGAAATTGAAATGTTGTCATGATGATAATCTTCAAAAGTCTTTATTTTTGTAAGTGTAAGCACTAATGGCTTCCCTTGAACAAGCTCTTTGGGAATGGAAGAACAAAAAGGTTCCTTTTAAACTGTTGAAACAAAATGCGTTGTTTGACTGAGGTACTTGATTTCAGTGTTTTAAAACCAAAATTTTATTGAACTTTATTTGATGTTTTAAACCAAACCTGATTTAAATGACAATAGAATTTTGCAGTGAAGAATCATTTGACTTTCAAATGTAACTAGCATGGAGAAAACCATCAACAGAGAGCTTTGAAGTGTCCCAATCCCAGCGAGACCCAGCCTGTGTCGGCACTTGGGAGCAGCCCTGGCTGCACTGAGCAGGCCGTGCTGCCCGGGGTACCAGGCTGCTCCTCTCAGCAAGGGGAGCAGCAGCTCCACCGCCCTGATCAGCTCTGAGCCCTTCAGGGCAGGAACCTCAGCCCTCCTCTCTGCAGCGTGCCAGGTTTGCCTTTTCCAGGGCTGGGGGAGGCAGCTGGGCACAGCAGCTGCCCTCAAGGACCTGCTGAAGAGAAGAAAAGTCTCCGAGAGATGGTGAGCATACCTAAAGCTGTTCCTGTAATGCGTTTGAACACTTTTCAGATCAGAAATCTCTTAATTAGTCCCGTTGCATTGAAGCAGCGTGCTCTGCATGGGATTCAGTCATCCCTAAAATTATTTGCTAAAATAAATGAGTAAAGAAATGACATTATTTATTGGAATTTTATCTAAAACTGGGGCTTGACATAAGGAGAACCAAGTCACAGGTTTTTAACATCAACAGCTCCTGGCATGGACACGAGAGCTGTGTGTGAGCAGCAAAACCTTCCCAAGAACGTGTGTGTGTGTATAAAACATTGGTACTGCTGCCACCTCAGAGGAAACCCACTTTTATTGCAGAAGGCGTTCCATGGGGGGGGGCTTTTCCAGAGGGGATGCCTCAGTCCCGTTCAGCTTGGCAGTCCCACACAGGGGTGTGTGTGTGTAAGAATGATCCCTGAGTGTCCCGGTGCCATCACCTGTGAGGCTCAGGGCATGGGGAAGGAACCGTGGTGGGAAAAGCCCCACGCTCTGCCGGGGAGCCCAGCAGCACCTCGGGGCCTCAGCTCACCCCTGTTGGCTCCAGCACCGTCCCCGTGGTGCCAGGCTGGGGCTCTGCCCAGCGCCTGTGTCTGGGCACCGCCAGAATCCCGTGGAATCACAGTCCCTGAGGCTGGAAAACCCTCTGAGGTCAGTCTGACCTCAGCCCGGCCCCATGGGCACCGCCACACCGTGTCCCCACCTGTCACCTCCCCACGTTTCTTGAGCCCTGCCAGGGATGGCGGCCTGGGCAGCATTGCCAGCTGTGCCAGCTGTGCCAGCTGTGCTGTGAGAGGTGGGGCCAGCGGCTCCTTTCCAGCTGCAGGAGTGCCAAGTGCACCTCTGGGAGCTGATGGTGTGACCCCCGGCCCTGCGCTGGGGCAGGCAGAGCTCTGAGGGAGAGCAAAATCATTGCTTTCTTGTGGATGTTTTGATGTGCTGCTTGTGTGTGCTGGAACAAGCCTCTCATCAGTGACAGACTGACTAAAGCATGGGCAAAAACACCCTCTGTTTGCTTCAGCTGCAAAACAATAACAGCTTTCATCAGAGAAAAGCAAGGGCCAGCAGGCTGCTTGTGTGAAACAGACTTTTTATTAGGTCTGAGACTGAGAAGGGCTCTTGTTAAGAAATACTGGTTTATTGCAGCAGGCTGGGAGATGAGATAAGAGTGAAATACCAAACACACATGCACAAAAAGAATGTGTGAAAAACAGGAATGATAAGGTCTTTGGGGCAGGTTCCTGCTCAGGTGCTTGAGGTGCAGCACTGCATCATATTTGCTGGAGAAGTTGAGGGAAATTGCAGTATAATCAATTAAAATTAAGGCCGCCGTGCCTGGACAAAGCTGTCTCAAAGCAAAATAAAACAAATAAATTACCTTTTTGCCAAGGTTATGTGACTTTGCAAAGAGAGGATGGAGGTGCAGAAAACACTCCACACCTTCCTGAGGGTTAACTTTACCTGAGGGTCGGAGGGAGGGGATCCTGCCTGGCAGGGAAGGGATTTGCTCTCAGGCTGTGTGTGGCACTTGGGCACATGCAGCAGTGGTGGCCCTGGCAGTGTGGTGCTGGGGGAATGGATTCCATGGTCTGACAAGGCTTTTCCAGCCTCCTGTGTGAGTCCTTAGGAAATGAGGAGCAGTGTGGTGCTAGGGGAATGGATTCCATGGTCTGACAAGGCTTTTCCAGCCTCCTGTGTGAGTCCTTAGTCCTTAGTCCTTAGGAGAGCAGTGCTCTCTCTGCTGATGCTCCAGGAGTGCCACAGGAGCCATTGCCAAGCTGGGTGTTGATAAGAGCCAAGAGTTCCTATGACTGCAGCTTTGTTCCTTTCCTCATTCCTTCTGGTGGGAAGGAAGCAAAGGACAGAGCTGAGCCTGCTTTCCTGAGATGCCACCAGCAGCACCACCCCTCGCTCTGGAGCAAGGCCCGTGCTGGCCAGCAGCTCCCCAGCAGCTCCCGGGTCACATCCTGCTCCCCAAGGAGACGTTTCTCGTTCTCCACCCCTCAGAGCTACAGACCTTTGGCCAGGAAGAGCTGCCCACCTTGGCTTTGTGGCACTAAACCTTCCCAGCTGAACTCCCAGCATCAGCCCAGGTGCTCTTCACTGACAGTCCACCAGAGATAACTGATGGAAAGATGATTTCAGAGAAAGAAATAAGGGAAAAAAAACAGCGGAGAGAAAAAGACTGATACGGTTTTTAATCAAACACATAGAGAGGGAAAGAAGATTATAAAAGGCAACAGTGTTAGCAGTGCTCATCCCTGGACTGTTCAGCGCTGGTGCTACAGAAAACAGCTGACATGATTTCTGTTATGATGGCCGGGTCAATATGAGGAGAAGCTGCTGCAGTTAAATTCTCTCTTGCTCCATTTCTTGGCCTGTGTTATCTCAAGCTCTCAAGTTTTCATCTTATGCCTTTATCCTGTCTTGGCAATAGCATTGAATATTGATAAGTAACTAAATGTAGACAGTTTCCCAGGTGACTTCTTCTGCTGAAAACCCAAATTTGCACTTTTTTGGGTGCCATATGGGTCCAATTACCCATTAACTCCCAAGGAGGATGGTTCAATCCAGTATCACGTTAAGGTGTGCAATATGTGGGCTGAGATTGTTTTCCTGCTGGCATTTGCTTGCAAGAATTTAAATTTCCTGTCAATCACAAGACAAGCAAGTTATTTTCACTGTGCCATTGAGACCAAACTGTCACAAAGAAAACATCACAAAAGGCACAAAAATGGCACCTTTTTGATGGCACAACATGATTACCCTGATCTTATATTTTGTTGTGGTTTCTATAGATTATTTTTATGCCTTTTTTTTTCAGAACAAAGTTCTTGCTTTGATGCCTCTCTTTGATAAAGTTATAAAGCTGTGCCAAAGATTTGAAATCTGTCATGGGACTTCTCTCTTCTCGGGAATGAGTTGCAAATGATGTCCCCCATAGTTTTTAAAAAAAGCTGCCTGCCTCTCCATCAGCAAATATTCCTCTGTGACACTGTGAATCTCTCACTTTTTCATCTCTGCTTTTGTCTGAATCCTAGTGAAATATTAACAGGGTTCCTCGCAGCTGACATGAGAGCCAGGGCCTGCTCAGCATATCCCTGTTGATGCTTATTCCAGGGGGACTCCGGGGCAGAGGACAGCAGGTGCACAAACCCTTCCCCGGCACTGGGAGGTTCATCCTGGCCTCATCCCACTTTAATGCCATTGCTCTGGGAGAAAATACCACAGAGGTTTGTCCCTGGAGGCTCAGGAGGTTCCTGTTGTTCCCTGCACACATAAATCCACAGGGAGCAGCAGCATGATGATCCCTGAGCCTTGGGCTGGAGGCTGCTCCTGCTGACCCTCTTGCCCAGAGGTTCCCCGGTGGGAGCTGCTCCAGACAGCCAGGGCTCTGCACAGCAGAGAGAACCTCCCTCCACAGGTCTCTGTCTCGAGCACCGTGGCCACCCAGCCCTGCACAGGGACTTTCTGCACAGGTGTCCTCCAAAGCACCTCCCAAAGACACAAACACCCACACCACCCCCTCAGAACCCACAACATCTCCTCCTCTCTTTGGCCACAAAGCTGGAGATGGAGGCTAAGTCTCCAATGTAGCTGGAAAAAACCTGAATTAAGTCAGAACAGGCTTAACAAGATATTTCTTTTTTATCTGGATATCAGCAGGAGGGAGAACAACGTGGCCAGCGGCAGCAGCAGGACTCGCAGCCGCAGAGCCGGGAGGGCAGCAGCTGTGGCAGCTCCAGAAGGATCAGATGTGTTTGACAGGGAGAGCCTGGCCCGGGCAGCACGGGCTCCTGGAGTGTGGGGAGGCCATGCCAAGCTCTGCTCCTCCCTGCCCTGCAGGACCCAGGCCAGAGGAACTCACCAGGAACCACCACGGAGACTCCCACGCTCGTGGTTTGTGTTTCCTTGGCATTCCGCTTTTGTCTGCAGAACGTGGCTGAGGATGAGGCTCTTCATTGCTCAAAATCCCTTTGGAAAAGAGGAAGGAACTCATGGAGAGCTATGGAGACACGAGACTCCTGTTTCTCACCTGGTGTCCAACGCCTGAGTGAGAAGGAAAAGGAGCAGACAGCCTATGGAGCGTTTCACAGAGCACTAAACAGTGAGGCCAAAGCCAGGAGCCCTGGCTGGGCTTCTGTGGGGAATAGAAATTGATAGTGAAGTCAGGTACTTCTTAATACAATTTTTGTTTCCATGAACACAGGAGAAATCAAATAACAAGAGAGCATTTATTTGCTTGCAGCTCCAGCCTCTTTCAGCCAGCACTCAACTCGGAGAGCACAGAGACCTCTGAGGCACCCATCAAGGCTGCACTTCCAGCATTTGTCCATTTTCCTGTCTGATGTTCAGTGTCTCTTGTCTTTTCCTGGTTTCCCTGCCATATCCCAAATTTGTTTCACATGCTCAGGAATGTCTTGGCTCCCACTTGCTGTGGGTGGGGCCATGTTTTTATAGCCCTACACTCACAATTTCTGTAAGAAAATGGGAGATTAGAAGGTCTCTTGCATAGTAAAGGCCAAATATCTCATTCCCCAGCTTTGGGGGATTCTTTGCTGTGCCAGGACTGCTCACACAGGCATCCCTGGATGTATCTCCCAGTCTGAGGAGGTTGGGGTGGGATGGTGCAGGACACCACGACACCAGGGCTGGAGGTTTCTGCTCCCACATCTCCCTCCCCTAGCCGTGCTCGAGGCTCAGCACCAGGGCTGGATTTGCCACGAACAGCAGGTGGGACAAGAGGGTAATGCCCCAAGGGACAGGAGAGAGGAGTCCTGGCTGCTGCCACCGACCAGGGTCTCTGCTGGGTCACAGCCTCGTTAAACCCTAAATGACACCTTCACCACCACCGGGAACAAAGTTTTTGTTATTGTTAGGAAGCAAAGCACTGACAAAGCGAGTCCTGAAGAGCTCTCTCCGGCCCTGCTCTGCAGACCAGGCTGATGTGAGGGGTGGGACTGCTGCTGCTGAGACCCCGGCCCCTCGGAGCCCTGCCTGCAGCCCAGTGCTGCGAGGAGTGGTTCGTGTGTGCCACATCTCTGACTGCTCTGCTCCCTGGGCAGGGCTGCCCAGTGCCTGCAGGTGCACTCGGACAGGGAAAGCAAAATCCTCACTCGGGCTTCGGCCCTCAGCCCCCGTACTGATGGCAGCAGAAACTCTGTGTGTCTGCAGCAGCCACGTCAGCTGCAGGAGGATTTATGCTGCGGGTATCAATCTTGCTTGCAGGGAAGGATTATTAATGTTGTGTTTTTAACCATATGCATGTTCCTCTTCAAATAAAAAAAAAAGCGAACCTTGAAGTTGCCAGCTGAAGACGTCATTTATCATCGTCAGCATGAGTGCCACGAAAACACTCCGGCTCTCAGCTCTCACATCTGCCAAACGCGGGATCGGGGGGAGCAGCCGCTGGGTGCTGCAGGAGCTGCAGAAAACCCAGCACCCATCTGGCTGAAATCCCACATTTCATGGGCACACTGCCTGCAAGGGCATGTGGGGACAGGACACAGGGCACGGCTTCACTGCCAGAGGGCACGGGGGGTGGGACACTGGGCAGGAATTGTTCCCTGGCAGGGCTGGATGGGACACTGGGAATTAGGATTTGTTCCCTGGCAGGGTGGGATGGGACATTGGGCAGGAATTGTTTCCTGGCAGGGTGGGTGGGACACTGGGCAGGAATTGCTCCCTGGCAGGGTGGGATGGGATATTGGGAATTAGGAATTGTTCCCTGGCAGGGTGGGATGGGATATTGGGCAGGAATTGCTCCCTGGCAGGGTGGGATGGGACACTGGGCAGGAATTGTTCCCTGGCAGGGTGGGATGGGATATTGGGAATTAGGAATTCTTCCCTGGCAGGGCGGGATGGGATATTGGGCAGGAATTGTTCCCTGGCAGGGTGGGATGGGGTATTGGGGACTGGGAATTGTTCCCTGGCAGGGTGGGCAGCCCTGGCACAGGGTGCCCAGAGCAGCTGGGGCTGCCCCTGGATCCCTGGCAGTGCCCAGGCCAGGCTGGACACTGGGGCTGGAGCTCCTGGGACAGTGGAGGTGTCCCTGCCATGGCAGGGTGGCACTGGGTGGGCTCTGAGGTCCCTGTGGACCCAAACCAGGCTGGGGCTCCACAGGTGGAGGACCATGGAGCCCCTGTGCCAGGGGCAGCCAGGCCCAGCCCCTGCCCAGCAGTGCCATTTCACTTTCTCTCCATTTTCTCTGGCCCGTGCTTCCCTGTGAACACGCCACTTTTCCCTCCACAAGTGATGCACACAAATTACCAATGCTGGCATCTGAAACTCGATTTCTCACTTCTTTGTGATTCTGTTGCAATTCCTGTGCTCCCTCACCGACAATGAGCAGGTGGGAAACAAGTGCGGAGGCAGCAGAGAAGTAAAACATGGAGTTGTAATAATTCAGTTGTAAATGTCGACGCTGTGCATGTGGGTGCCAGAACCTTTCTTAAAAATAATTCAGATCAACTACCATTTGCAGCTTTGCAAACCCAGCAGCCCCCTAGGACACAGGGAGATGAATTCTGTGATGCTGCCAAAGCCAGGTGATTAATAATTAGCCTTTAAACTTCCTCATAATTTTTCCAGCTGCTGACAATGCCTTTTGCATATAATCATGTCTCACTCACTGCATTACGGTTTTGGTTTTTTTTATTGAGTTCTTAAAAATAGGCTTTTGTTAAACTTCAGCTCAAAAACAGTATTTAAAACCTTGTAACCTAATCAATTTTCCAAATCTGCTCAATCAAACCTACTGACATTAAAAAAATGACCGAAAACAACCGCCACTTCTGTTTTCAGAGTGAAACTGGGGGGCACACTTCCAGGGCTCAGGAGCCATGCACAGTGCAGACAACACACAGCAATAATTGTGTCCTCCCACCTGTTCCCATTCAGGTATTGATAAGAACGTTATCAGCCTTTGGAGACACTGATTCATTGTGTTGTGGAGTAGATATGAAAAAATAAATTCTTGATGGAAGCTGTTAATATGAATTCCCCTCCCTGTTATGCGTATTAAAGGAATTTCAGCCCATCAGGAACTAATCACATTTCATTTTCTCCTATTTTTTTTCACTCATGGTCAACACATACTGGCACAGCTGAGGTGTAGGATAATCAAAGCCTTCTTCATGGTTGAATAAATTTAATACTCTTGCTTCATCAGTGCAGTGTATTAAAAGTCCCCTGACAGATTTAGCTTGATTGTTTAAAGCGTCACTCCGGAGCCGCAGCAGTACAGATTTCACCTACAATATGGGGGCTTTTGCTTTCATTTGGCTGGAACATGACATAAGGAATTGGATTGAAATAAGTTTCTTTGAAAAACACAGCCAGCTGATGAAGTCATAATACAATCTCCACAACCTAAGTGGAGAAATAAGTGAACATTAATTTGGTGTTTGCAATAGCAGGCAGCACTAATAACACAGGTATTTGGAGCTGTAAATAAGTAATTCAACAATGTAATGTCATACCAAGTAGGCATTTGTTTTATAAACAAACAAATTACAAACAGTTCCACTATGTTTAAAATACTAACCTGCTTGTCTACGGCATAATTCTGTTAGCAGAAGTGCCAGGTCAGCTGCTGTAGTTCCCGTGGGAGTGAATCAGGCCTTTCCCTTCCTCCAGCCTGCGGGGACACCAAGCCCTGGCTGGAGCCCAGGAGAGGTGAGGATGCCAGACCTTGGTCCCTGCTGGGCACAGGCCGAGCTGAACTAGAAAACACTAAAAAAGAAAAAGTGCTGATGATTTTCTAG
Source organism: Taeniopygia guttata (assembly GCF_048771995.1). Lineage (NCBI taxonomy): Eukaryota > Metazoa > Chordata > Aves > Passeriformes > Estrildidae > Taeniopygia > Taeniopygia guttata. Next base: position 444,373 of record NC_133033.1, on the reverse strand, counting down.
TTAAGGTTTCTGCGTTCAAAGCCAGAATGCGACTGGGGTAAAATGTCTTCAGCAGCACTGGAGACACAATCCAAGAGTCTAAAGCTGGTGCCTGGCGCTGTGATAAATTCAAATGATGCCTCTTTTTTAAAGGCCAGGTTGCAATTCATATGAAATTCAATTATAGTAAAAATATCTATTTTCCTGGTCTTGCTAATAGAACAGTTGGTAATGACCCTGCCAATAACTCTGAACTTGCTCTGGGATATATCCAGGGGTGCAGGTTTTCCTGTGATTAAATAATCATTTTGTATTCCACTGCACCACCAGAATTGTCTTGGTATACCTGTGAGTGGAAATAAAAAGATACAGTGATGAAATGTCTCTTAATGTTGTTTTTCCAAGAACAGATTCCCCCTGGGATGAGGAGAGAGGTTTGGGATCCAGCGGGCTGCTCTGCAGCAGTGCCCTCAGCAGCAGGACAGTGCCCACTCCATGGGTGGCAGCCCTGGTGACAGAGCAGCCCCAGAGGTTCTCACCCCATGAAACACTCCTAAATGCCAGAAGGGAGGGGAATTAATTCCTTGGATAGAAACCAATAGACCTCACCCTGTCCCCACCTCAGCATGCTCCTGTCCCTGTCCCTGTCCCTGTCCCATCCCTGTCCCTGTCCCTGTCCCTGTCCCCGTCCCTGTCCCTGTCCCTGTCCCTGTCCCTGTCCATCTCCCTCCAGGGCAGGAATGGCGGGTGCAGCACTCTGGGCTGTCCCAGCTCCGCTGTCCAGGTCCCTTGGAAGCAGCCTCAGGTGGGAAGGAGAGCTGCAGGACTGCAGAGCTGCAGGAGAGCTGCAGGACTGCAGAGCTGCAGGACTGCAGAGCTGCAGGAGAGCTGCAGGACTGCAGAGTTGCAGGAGAGCTGCAGGAGAGCTGCAGGACTGCAGAGATGCAGGAGAGCTGCAGGACTGCAGAGCAGCCTGGCTGTGCTCTGAGGGTTTGGGAGGATGGGAAGGGCATGTCCTGGCCTTGAACAGCTCCAAGTCTACCCAAACCCATCCACTGTCCAAAGCTGAGTGTGACTTCCCTGCTGGGGACAAAGCCCAGCCCTGTTTCCTGAGTGGCCTGGAGAGGGGCACAGCCCTTTTCCCTTGGGGCAAGACCAAACCCAATGCAAAAAAAACCCCAAAAAATCTGCTTTGTGACCTAGTATCTCCAGGTTCCTTGGGCAGGGCTGAGGTCAGGGTCCTTCCAGAAGAGCTTTCACATAAAGTCTTGACAATTTGGTCTCTGCCAACAGCTCCAGTGCTGTGGGGTGCCCTAGAGGTGCGGGGATGTCCGTGTGTCCTCTCTGCCCAGGTGGGCAGCAGGGCAGGAGGCGGGGGCTGGGAGGGCAGCCTTACCCCCCTGCCCCGCACACCTCAGTGCACACCTCCTGCCCGAGCACACAGACACGGCCAAAAGATTCACTCTGGAGAAGGAAGCAGCTCCCACCAGAGGCAGCACAGGCTGGGGGGCACAAGCCTTCAGCTGCCAGTTAAAAAGGCTATTAAGTAAAACACTGAGCTGGTAAAAAGATATTTACTGTTAGTATGGAGTCTATTACTATGTCATTAGTAATAATAACGCCCAGATAATGAATTGAGCTTTTCTCCTAATGACTTGGGGTGTGGAATCATTCTTTCTAACTTCTGCTCTTCAGAAGACCACACACCAGGCAATTAATATTGTCACTGGCATACCGAAGATCCTAACCCTACTGTGATTAGAGCAAATGAATAATTTGCCATTCAGATGTATTGAGAATAAAACTAGGATGTGGCTGAGAATAGAATTCCTGAGTTGCAAGATGTAATAATTAACACCCAGCAGAGAAGCAGGGGAATGGTTTAGGAAGGTCTGATCTGAAGGCTTCTCAAGGGGCTCTGAGAAGCTTGAACCAATCTCCCAAAATTCAGATTTCTTGCTGGATCCAACAGGAGCCTGCAGGGGAGCTGGAGAGGGACTTTTCATCAGGAGCTAGAGACAGCACAAGGGGGAATGTCTTCCCACCCACTGAGGGCAGGCTTAGGTGGGATATTGGGAAACAAGTCTTCCCTCTGAGGGGAAGCTCGCCTGGGTGAGGCCCAGGAAAGCTGTGGCTGCCCCATCCCTGGAAATGTCACACACCAGGTCAGACAGGGCGTGGAACAAGATGGGCTTCAAGGTCCCTTCCAACCCAAGGCACTCCGGGAGCCTGCAATGAGCTGGCAGAAGCTCAGGGAGATGCTTTTCCCTGGGGACAGCCAGTGCCCCTGGTGCCAGGGGCTGTGTGGCACCGTGAGCCCCAGCCATGCTCTGGTACCCCACGGGCAGCCCCATTCTCATTCTGGCTGCTCTTGTTCTCCTCCAGTCACTTAAAGCTGCTTGAGCAGATCTGTGCCCTCAGGGGAGCCGAGTAGTGGCTGATGACATGAGAGTTTGAAGTTAAAAATACCTGGGAGGAAAAAAAAAAACCAACAAAACAAAGCACCACGTAATATTTATCATGGAGAAAATACCTATTACAATCATTATGACAGGAAATGAAGGATGAGTCAGTAATGCAATTGTGGTATTGAAATAACAGTACTTGGTTAACATCAGACTCGAGTCTGGATCAAGGGGGACTTGGAGCTATCAGGAATAGAAAGGCTCTTTAAGGAATAAATGAAGATACACATAGCTCAGCACGTGCCACGCGTTCTGCTGTCCCAGACAGAGGGAAGGAGCCAGTTGTGTGAGGCACGGTGGGCAGAGGGGCACTCAGCTCCTGCAGGTCCATCACCTGGGGTGTAAGCCCCCTGGTTTTAGCCACAAGACGTGTTTCAGAGCCTCTGGGCCATTCCTTTCCCTGGCTCAGGGCTCCTCCCCCAGCCCCACCGAGTGGGGACCTGCATTTCCTGAACACAGCTTGCAAACGGAGCCTGAAGAGTTGGTTATGTCCCACAAAGCCCAAAACAGAGCTGGGAGCTGGGTGTCCCTGCTCAGCCCTGCAGGGAAGGCACACAGGAGCCTCCTGCATCCCTCGGGGAGAGGGGCGGCAGAGGGTGATGAGCCAAGGTCCTCCTTCTGTCCTGATTGTGTTATTTTGGGGGTTTTATGGTATGTGTTGGGGAGCCCATAGTCCTAAAGCAGTCTGGGATTCTGTGGTTCCATTAATAACTCCACATGGCTGAGACAGCTCCTTTTTCTGAGGATGCAGAAAAACCCCAAACATTTTCATTGCTGGATAGGATTCCTGTGAGTTAATTCTTCCTGCCTCAGCTGGGGAGAAATCCTACTTTCAACCAGAGCTTATTTATGTTAATTCTGGGGTTTGGAACTTCTGAAAACAGCAATTCCTTGTAGCCTTTGGCTGGCTCCTGCCAACCAGGACACCTTCAGCCAGGGGCCTCAGATCTCCGTTTATCACACACTGACTTATCTCTTCAAGGCAAAATAAATAGTTACTGAAGTACATCTTTATAACACTGGAAAGGCTCGAAATGGTGTTTGTGCAGTTACAATCAGCCCAACAAATGTTACAAGTGAGATTTTGTAAAAATCATTCAGGTTCTCAAATGTTTTAAAAGGAAAATGAAGAGCTGCTGGATGCTGACAAAGAGAAGAGGAAAGCAAAGCAAGGAAGGTGTTAAACTGAGCAGTCCTGCCTGGCTCTGGCCAGCGATGGGGCTGCTGTACTGGGACCAGGCTGGGGCTGTGCTGGGCCTGCGCCAGCCAAGCCCCAGCACCAAAGGCTCAAAACGTAAAAACTCAAGCTTTATTCCTGTATTTGCAGTAAGAATTTTACAGTTTGCAACCATTCAGAATTACTCTTTCCCCCCTCAATACTACATTGATTTATTTATTGCCCAGTTTGGGATTTTCTTCTTCTGATCCTTTTTTATTTTCCCCCTGTCTGAAGATGGGAAAAGCCGAGCTGTGAACTCCTGTGCCTCTGCTCTGCAGGGAAGGGAGGCTCCCAGGGTGGCACAGCACACACAGACAAGGAAATAGAGACTATTGTGGAATTGGCATGTTTGCCGTGTGTCTGCGGCCCTTTAACAGCATCATTTGCACAAACACGATTGGACTGTGAGGAAATCTCGGGCTCTGAGTGAGCTGGTCTCGTGGAATGGATCCCTGCCTGTGACCCAAGCTGCTCCATGTCTCTGTGACTCTGTGACCCCCAATCCCCCTGGCTGTGCAGCCCCACTCCCCGGGGCTGGGACAGGGGCTGGGACAGGGGCTGGGACAGGCTGCAGGAGCACAGGAGCACAGCCTGAGCCTGGCAGTGAGCACACCCTCACCGCATACCCCACTCCTGTCCCTTCAGAAATGGATCTGTGTTGTGACATTTGCTGCTCTTGCTACAGATTTTGCCACTGCGAGGAGGTACCTGGGATTGCATTGTCTCATTTTCACATTGCCATGCCATACTCCGCTGACCTTTTTAATATTCAGTATTTTGAATGGTTGACCATTGCACTCCTCCTCTTCCCATTAGAAGGGGAGCCCAACCTCCTGCAAAGGACTGGGGTGACCAGGCAATTGAAATGAAAAATTCTGAAAAGGTCAGATGAGTGCAGCACTCCCCATTTTTCACAAAACATTGGAGCTATTGAAATTCGTGTGCCTCCTCTCTGTGACAAAGGCTGTTCCAGCAGCAAAAATAAAAATAGGTACAACATCAATCTAGTGTTCTGCTAACAGCAGTGCTGGAAAAACGGTGGGGCTGTATAATTTCTCCTATTGTTATTATGGTTTGTAGCTTCTGCTTCTCTTTGTATGCATTATTGCAGAAATGTAGCAGAAAGCTTAATTTCCATTTGACTCAGGGATCTGTTTGTGGTGCTGCTCAGACTCCCAGCATTTCGGAGACACTCCTCAACTGTCCTGATAAAAAGGTAAAACTCTTTCAAATAAGAAACATACATTTCTATCCTGCTTCTTCAGCAACTTTAGAAGCATTATTAACCCCATGTCTGCATCAACATTACGGTTATCCACAGTCATCTGCTGCTCATTGTCCCCCGTATAAACAGCCCATTAAAGCCCAGGCTGGCACTCTCAGCCCTGCTGCTGTGCAGGAGAGCAGAGGGAAGGCTGGGACTAACAGAGATTCTGAAAGCGTTACTTGAAATTTAATTTTGAAACTGCATTTGGCACGTTTCTTCCTCCCATGATCAAATATCTTTTTTTAGATGGTTGTTTTCAATTCCTTTATTTATCATTATTTAATGGTGTATCAGGGCTATTACTATTCTGCTCTCAGGGATTTGAAACTAAAATATAAAATGGTAAAATAATTAGGGTTGGAAGGGACCTTAAAATTATCTACATTATCAAAAGACCTTGAAGATCACCTGGATTATCAATTGAAAGCTAATTCCAAGTGTGCTGTCCACATTCTGTGGCATGGCCTGTCAGCCCCTGATGGATGGACCTGACCACATCATTTTTACCAGAGCTGCTTGGGAAAGAGCAGCAAGGTTTGCTGCTGCCTTTCCCAGTTTAGAGGGAAGGAGTTTGAAGGTTGTGCCATTTCCCCGTGGAGGGCTGGCTGTGCTGAGCACACAGAGACCCCTGGGGCCAGGGTCAGTGGTGGCCTTGGCAGTGCTGGGGGAATGGTTGGGATCGATGGCCTCTGAGGGCTTTTCCAGCCTCTGCAGTTCTGTGATTCCATGATTCCACAGGACACACATTTTCTAAGATACAGTTTGTTTTTACAGGCCCGAAAACCCAATTCCCCTGGCCATGCCAATGCCTGCAGGTGAGCTGAGACCCCACAGGTGAGAGCAGTGCCCAGCACAGCGACCCCAGTGCATCACCTCTGCCCCAGAGCCTCACTGGAGACACCCACCTCACTTCATTCATGTTTTCCTAATGGAAAAACCTCAGCCTCCCCTGGATTCCGCTGGAAATGGCCTTCTACAACCTCTTCAAAGCTTAGATCTGTGCCAGGCACAGTGGGGACAGCCCTGGGACATTCCTGGCACAGTCCCGGGACAGCCCTGGCACAGTGTGGGGACAGCCCTGGGACAGCCCTGGCACAGTCCTGGGACAGTCCTGGGACAGCCCTGGCACAGCCCTGGCACAGTCCTGGGACAGTCCTGGGACAGCCCTGGCACAGCCCTGGGACAGCCCTGGGACAGTCCTGGGACAGCCCTGGGACAGCCCTGGGACAGTCCTGGCACAGCCCTGGCACGGGCACTGCCAGACCAGCTGGGAATGAGGCTCTGGGGTGTGTCTGGAGGAATTGCTGCTGTCACTGGGCACCAGTTAAGCCCTATTTTAGTTACTCTGAAGATTTCCTACATAAGCCCAGCGCCTCTGTACAGTCCTGGCTGGAAAAACCTGCACATTTACCACCTGGTTGGTGCCAAGATCACAGAAATGCCCAAGCTGAGGAACAGCAGAGTTAAAAGAGTCACTGGAGCATGTTAATCAGTTAAAATGCTTTTGTGCTGCAAGAAGCAATGTACACTGCCTGCACCTGAGTGATTGGGTACACAAACCTCCACAACACCTTTTTAAGCTTCATTTTCATTTTATTATTTAGGGACCCTCAGCATTTCCATTCAGTCACCCTTTACTATGTTGCAAGAAAATTATTTTTCTCTTCTTTCAAAAGCTTCGATGCAGGCTCTTTTTCTCCAGCAGAGATGATCTCAGAAGTCAGGTTTATCCTCAGCTCCCAGGGTCTAAGTTGAAGAGGAGCTTTGCCAGCTGGCACAGGGACTGTGGGGTCTGCCAGGCACAGAAACCAGACACTGGCTAATTCCTGCAGGGCAGCATCAGCTGCTGCGATGGTTCCTGAAGCTGCTGCACCCTCGGCTCCTGCAATCCACACCAAAAGTACTGCCCTACCAAGGGGCAAAGGGTTCGTGTTCTTCCTGGGCACAGTGAGGTGCTGCTGGCCATACTGCTGTGACCCATCCCACACTGCTGTGACCCATCCCACACTGCTGTGACCCATCCCACACTGCTGTGACCCATCCCACACTGCTGTGACCCATCCCACACTGCTGTGACCCATCCCACACTGCTCTGTCCCCATCCCACACTGCTGTGACCAATCCCACACTGCTGTGTCCCATCCCACACTGCTGTGACCCATCCCACACTGCTCTGTCCCCATCCCACACTGCTGTGACCCATCCCACACTGCTGTGTCCCCATCCCACACTGCTGTGACCCATCCCACACTGCTCTGTCCCCATCCCACACTGCTGTGACCCATCCCACACTGCTGTGTCCCCATCCCACACTGCTGTGACCCATCCTACACTGCTGTGTCCCCATCCCACACTGCTGTGACCCATCCCACACTGCTGTGACCCATCCCACACTGCTGTGTCCCCATCCCACACTGCTGTGACCCATCCCACACTGCTCTGTCCCCATCCCACACTGCTGTGATCCCATCCCACACTGCTGTGACCCATCCCACACTGCTGTGACCCATCCCACACTGCTCTGTCCCCATCCCACACTGCTGTGATCCCATCCCACACTGCTGTGACCCCATCCCACACTGCTGTGACCCATCCCACACTGCTGTGATCCTGTCCCATCCCGAGGAGGGGCTCTGACCCCCTGTCCCATCCCAAGGAGGGGCTCTGACCCCCTGCCCCATCCCGAGGAGGGGCTCTGACCCCCAGCCCCATCCCGAGGAGGGGCTCTGTGCCCCTGCCCCATCCCGAGGAGGGGCTCTGACCCCCTGCCCCATCCCGAGGAGGGGCTCTGTGCCCCAGCCCCAGCCCTGGCACACAGCAGTGCCCAGCTGCAGTTTCTGCTGCAGGCAGGAGCTCGGCAGCTCAAAGCAGTTCATTCCATAATCATCCTTCCCATCACACCAGCCCCATTAGCATAAGGAAATGGGGAAGAAATCAAAATGTGGAGAAGAATTTTCTAAGAAACAGATTTTCCCTTCCCTCAGGAATTAAAGAACAATAAAGGAGCCGTGACAGCAGCTCTGCCTCACCCCTGCGCACGGCTCCTGCGCGGAAACAGCGCTCACAGGACTCAGCGAGACATTTCATCTTCTTCCTCGGCAAGGGCAAATTTCTTAATAGCTTGTAAGCTCGAGTCCCAATAACAGATAAAACAGACTAACCATTTTTTTCTTTGACACCTTTTCCAATTATATTTTTAAAGCTTCTTTGGATTCATTACATCCTGTAATCCTGCCAATTTGCATCGTTTACTGCCATGCCTTCCCCTTGGAGCAACACTCCCTCGCACATTCACCGCTGTCAAAGGTTCAGGAATCAGAAACCTTCAGATCAACTCTCCAGAATGGTTTACGAGGCGTTCCCTCGTCCAGTTTATTTTTGTTGTATGCCATGAAGAGTGACCAGGAAAAAACATCACTAAAATGTCATTGTACAAAAGCATCTCCACGCACTGTAATAATTTACTCCCTGGGCTGTGTTGTACTCACACCCTGCCCCGTTCTGGGAAATTACCTCTGCTTTGATGTAGGCACTCTCCAAATGGAAAGCAGTAAATCAGCGACCCGGGAAGGCCACGGGCTGCGCCTGGCGTGGCACAGGGCAGTTAATAAAGATCACTCACTCCTAATTGCAGGCGACTTCTCGCAGCTCCAGAACCACTGCTCCGGATACACCACCTGGGAGACGGCAAAATCAGAGGCTCATTTTGTCATTTTGTCTCATTTTGCCATTCAGACACAGCAATTAATAACTGCAAACAGCTATGTTAATTTAGCGTTGGTGGTTACTAGCGGCCCTAACTCTTTAAGGTTAAAATGAAATTAAACACCTTAATAGATTGGAAAGAAAAAATTCAAATGCTATTGACAGTCTGCAAGTTCCCCAGTGCCAAACGCAAATTATGGCCATGACCTCTTTCTCTTTTTATTGATTGAATGCTGAACTTAAAGCACAGTCCTGGTAAACACTTCCAAAGTCACTCCAGCACCAGTCCTGAACAGGCTGTGCCGAGGTAAGAGCCAAGAAATCAAGTGCTCACTGCACCTTTTGGGCTCACTGTGGTTCCTGCCAATTCCATGTTCGGTGTTTCACTGCAGCGAGGTCGTGATTTATGTATTTATTAATGCAGCAGTTAACTGGCTGGAGCGTGGCAGGCAATCGTAGGCCAGATGAAATACTTACTCTGTGCTTTTGGATTGGAGATGGGGAAGAAAATACTTTATTTCACTCCTGTGGTTGATCCCCATCATTTCCACCCCAAAATCACAACATATTTCTGGATTTTCCTTGCACAAAAGAGGGATTTTCACCCTGTGTGCAAGGGAACACCGCCCCTGTCTCCAGGATTTTGAGGAAAAGCTTTCAAGCAGATGGGAATTCTCTCTTTCTCCCAATAACTTTCTAGAACAAGAGTTTTGTAAAAGCAAGGAGTTAGACAATTTCTAATTGCCTCAAAAGTCATTAAAAATGACAATACTTCCTTGTGCTTGTTTTTACTTGCTGATTGATTTCTGCCTTTTAAGATGACAAATCTTGACATTTCAAAAAGAATATTCATAGGAGTTGAGATGATGAATCACAAAAGCTGAGTTTTGCAGTTGTAAAATACCTGTCCAAGGGCAACACTCACCCATAACCATTGAAAGAACATTTAAAATCAGAGAGCGGTTTGGTTTGGGAGGGACCATAAAGATCACCCAGTGCCACCCCTGCCATGGGCAGGGGCACCTCCCACTGTCCCAGGATGTCCAGCCTGGCCCTGGGCGGTGCCAGGGATGGGGGTGGATGGCAGGGTGCTCTGCCCCTCCTGGGAATGTGCCTGGGATTCCTCCCTGCAGTGGGGATGCCCCTCAAGGTCACTCCTCGAGGCTAAGCAAAAGAGATTTACCCTCAGACATTAGCACAACTTCAATATCTACTTGATAATTATTAAACCGCCTTTGAAATTACTGATTTAGTAAGTAGTGCACTATAATTGTAGTTATAACTACCTATATTGTGTAGCAGATAATTCTGATTAAGGTCCTTTATTCTAATAATTATAATCATCAATTGAAATAACTAAATCATTTTGCATATTTCTGGTTTGCCATCCTTAATCCTGCAGGACAGATTTGTAGAGAGGTTCAATTGCACTTGTATAATCCTTTAAATAAACCATTGGCCACGCCTGGGACTAGAATTAGATCCAGCCAGACCCATATTCCTCTCTGAGAGGGAGTTTAGGAAGCAGGGGGTCCTTTCTGCCCCTTGGGGCTGAACGGGAGAGCACCTCTGACAAACTGGGTGGGAAGTGCCTGTTCTTCCCTTGGCAGCACTGCTCCACTCCAGCTCCAGGGACCCCTCAGCCCCAGCTCTGCCCCTCTCACGGGGCGCTGGATGGTGAGAACAGCTCCCACCCGGCTGCACCCCACCCTCCTGTGCCCCAACACCTGGCTGCCCCTGTCTCTATGGAAGAAACATCCCCACAGAAAAAATGCATTTCTGCTTCAAACCATGAGAGCCAAAGTGGTTCATTTCTTTGTTTTCCTCCCCCACAGGCCTGGATTCTGCACAGGCTGGGGAGTGGCAGCCGACACCTCAGGCTCTGCAGGGTCAAACAGGCTTCCCAAAAGTGCACCTTGTTCCCTGAGAGAGCCCAGGAGAGCTGTCCACGGGCACTGCAGCCTCCTTCCTGCAGCTGGAGTCTCTCCTGGATTCCTGGGGAAAGGCAGCTTGGGACAGGCTGTGTCTGTAAGGGCATGGTGCAGGAGAATCAGTGGGAAAGGCCGTGGTGACTCTGCTCTGTGGGTGCCTGGACAGCCCCAGCTTCCCTGGGAGCATCCCACGGGACAGCACGGCTCCCTCGGCCCTGAGAGCTTCCCTGGGACCATCCATCCCACGGGACAGCACGGCTCCCTCAGTCCTGGGAGCTCCACTGGGAGCATCCATCCCACGGGACAGCACAGCTCCCTCGGCCCTGGGACCATCCCACGGGACAGCACAGCTCCCTCAGCCCTGGGAGCTTCCCTGGGACCATCCATCCCACGGGACAGCACGGCTCCCTCAGGCCTCTGCAGGACCTTATTCATCCTGCACCTGGCCCCAGTGTCCCAGCCCAGACCCTGCTCCCTGTGTACCCCATGTTGTCATAAAAACATGACCAGAACCACCTCCCTGGGACAGGGCTGGACCAGAACCACCTCCCTGGGACAGGGCTGGACCAGAACCACCTTCCTGGGACAGGGCTGGACCAGAACCACCTCCCTGGGACAGGGTTGGACCAGAACCACCTCCCTGGGACAGGGCTGGACCAGAACCACCTCCCTGGGACAGGGCTGGACCAGAACCACCTCCCTGGGACAGGGCTGGACCAGAAACACCTTCCTGGGACAGGGTTGGACCAGAACCACCTCCCTGGGACAGGGCTGGACCAGAACCACCTCCCTGGGACAGGGCTGGACCAGAACCACCTCCCTGGGACAGGGCTGGACCAGAACCACCTCCCTGGGACAAGCTCAGAGCACAGATTGTGACAGAGCAGCTGGGGTGGCCGACAGGCAGCAGACAAGATTATCACCAGCAGCTCAGCCAGCACAGCCAGTCCATAAACACCCCCCAGCTCTCCGAACTGAAGAACAGCCACACAAGGACAGCCTTGGGGACACCTCACTTTTAATCATCCCAGTTCCTTCCATCTCTCCCCTGGCCTCAGCCGTGTCCCGTGGTGGCAGCCAGGCGCCCCTGGAAGCCATTGTTCACTGAGCACACAGCCCCCTTCCCTCATCCCCCCGCGTGGGGAACTGGAAATGGAGATAATTATAGGAAAAGGTTTTCAAACACATGGTTCCTAACTGACACATGCTCCGCTCTTGATGTGTTCTGTGCCTGTTCTCATTAAATTTTATACACAGCAAACCCGAACAAAAAGCTTGTGCAGTGTTAGGGAACAATGATTCCTTTTTGCCAGTAAAGAGGAGATTTATGGGGAAAATCACTTAAATCTGACAGTCACTGACATCAGTTCTTAGTTCATGAAAAGTGAGTGGGACCTGATGGATCCTCTTCTTTTCATCAGAAAGCTGCTGTTTTTCTTGTCTTGGCTGAGAGTGGGAAGTGAATAATGAGCATGTTGCTGATTAAAAAAACCCTTACCTTCAACTTTAGCCAAAATTCTTTGCACTTATGACATGAATCATTAAAAAAATTCTGATTACACACCCCAAAACATTTCATTAAAGAACATTTTTTCAAGCACCTTTTCTGGAAAAAAAATCTAAGAAATCTTTTCTGTGAGTGCAGCGGCCGCAGCAGGGAGGCACAAAGGAGGCTGATTTTGAAAAGGCGCTCGAGGGAGGGGAGAGCTCCACCCTGGCACCAGGGCAGAGCAGCGCCTGCACTCAGCACCAGAGGTTTGTCCAGAGCCCCTCGCTCGCTCGTGTGTCCCACCGCTGGTGCAGCAGCCTGCAGCCTTCCCAGCACAAAACCTCATGTGCATGCAGAGGCAGCAGGAGGGACGGGGTCTGAGCGAGGGAGGACAGGGCTCTGAGGCAGGGGAGAGCCTCTAGCCACCCTTCTCCTGTGGGAATTCCCTCTAACCACCCTTCTCCTGCAGGAACTCCTCTAACCACCCTTCTCCTGCAGGAATTCCCTCTGACCACCCTTCTCCTGCAGGAATCCCCTCTGACCACCTTCTCCTGCAGGAATTCCCTCTAATCACTCTTCTCCTGCAGGAATTCCCTCTAACCACCCTTCTCCTGTGGGAATTCCTTTAACCAACCTTTTCCTGCGGGAATTCCCTCTAACCACCCTTCTTTGTCAGGAACTCTTCTGACCACCCTTCTCCTGGGGGAATTCCCTCTAACCACCCTTCTCCTGCCAGAATTCCCTCTAACCACCCTTCTCCTGCCAGAATTCCCTCTAACCACCCTTCTCCTGCAGGAACTCCTCTAACCACCCTTCTCCTGCAGGAATTCCCTCTAACCGCCTTCTCCTCCAGGAATTCCTCTGACCACCCTTCTCCTGCAGGAATTCCCTCTGACCACCCTTCTCCTGCAGGAACTCCTCTAATCACCCTTCTCCTGCAGGAATTTCCTCTGACCACCCTTCTCCAGGAACTCCTCTAACCACCTTCTCCTGTAGAACAGAGCACCTGAGGACTGCATTCCCAGTCCCTCCCTGGTGAGCAGCACCGTGCAGCTTCCCGCTCTGAGAGCTTTGTTTCACCTCCTTCTGGAGCTCTGCTGAGAGCCCTGACAGGAGCAGGCAGTCGCAGGCAGCAGCTCCACCCTGGACCAGCCTCTCCCCACAATTGCTGGGGAACAGACACACGGACATGCTTCTTTCGAGTGATCCCTCCAGCCTGGTCCCAATTAAATAAAGGTCAGCTCCAGAGGCCAGACAGATGGAGGTTGGATGGGGAGACAAATGAAAGCACGCTGTTTTCAGCACACTGATTCCTCCCCATTTATTTCTGGCTGTTTTCTGAGCAATTTACTCGGAGCATGGACAGGAAGACAGCCAGGTCCAACTGGAACTGTTGGAACAGCAGCAGGAGAGGCTGATGCTGCTGGGTTGTGCCTTCTGACTGCATTCCTGGAAATGTTTTCTTGCAGGGGGAGCTCCATTTCTTTCCTGTTATAATGACAAAATGTGCCAGACAAGTTGGATTTTTGTTAAATGGTGTAGTGTATTCCTGCATATATTTATTTGGTAGGAACTCAAAACACTACCCCAGTTCTATAGGTGAAAGCCACCTAAAACTCCTGTTTGGAAAGGTTGTGTTCAGGATGGAGAGTCCAAGCTGGGCACTCCAGATTTCTTGGATCCCCTGGAGTATGAGTACTATCTTGGAAAGTCAAATCCAACCCCTGCCTATGGAGAAGAGAGCACAGAGTGAGGAAAGTGTCACTTATGGTCTGAATCCACCCTCCTGAATTCCCACACAGCACCCACCAGGGCATGGAAGATTCCTGCCCCTCCTGCCTCAGGCCAGGCCCCTCTCCTGGGACGATTCTCCGTTCCCATCACCTCAAGAGCGGAGCTCTCACCACTCCAAGTGCCATCAGCAACAGGGCTTTAATTGGTATTTTCCTTCGGTTTTACATGAGAAGCTTTTCAATAATTTCGTGCAGTATTTCAGCTCAACCAGGAGAGGGAATGTATAATTTATTTTGTTACTTGATAGAATTAGTTGTTCTTAGCTTACTGTGCCAGTATAAACCTTGAATGCAATATTTTCTAGTGTCCCTTCTCCATGAGATTAGTAAATTTAATTTGAAATTCTGTATTCACAAGTAGTGCACTGGCTGAAGGCAAGCTGTAGAACAGATGACAAAGGTTATTACATTTTTTAAATTATATTTAAAATATGTTTAATAGCTGTGGAGAAAGGACTTTTATGAAAATGGAAATTGGCAGATTAAAGAATGAGTTGCACAAAGTTGTTTTAAAAACACATGAAGTTAGTTTTCCTGTCAGCCCTTAAAGGGCCACGGTCCCATTCTCCAGACCAAAATCCTAATTTGGACTGGGATTTCACTGAATTCACAATCATATTCTATAAACTGATTCCAAACACAGATATAAAACATACAATGGTTACCAATGGTCAGCAATTCTCAAACACAGCTTTAGGTGTTCTTTTTTCTTGTCACCAACCTTAAAACTTACATTGTATTCAAAACATGGTGATGTTTTTCTGACTCTGTTCAACCCAAAATTTAGGGTTTTGAGAGCTGAATTCTGCCTTGGTTCTGATACAGTGATGTCAACAGGCAAAACCACCTCCACACTGGGAATTTACAGCCTGATCACCCAGTCCCCAACGAGTGGGAGTTTTCTGCAAGTAGGACTGAGACTGGAGGGGTTGCTGTGTAAAAAATAGAGCTCACCCACTCCTCCTCGGGCTTCTGCTGCTCCTGAAAAGAACAAATGGAAGTAAAAGGTGATGTTTGCTGCTGAACTCGGCACTGGCCATTGAAAATGCAAAAGATTAGGACGTGATTCAGGTGGCTGGTTCTCATGTTGTGTTCAAAACACTTTGCTCTCCCATTTCAGAATGGATGTAACAGGAATAAGTACCCAGAGAAAGCCTCAGCTCCCCGCACAGAGGTGATGCAGTGGCACACACCCTGCCAGTGCAGTGCAGTGCCCGGCCCAGCCCCCAGCCCTCATTCAGGCCAGCCCACCACAAACCCCCCAGCACTCGTGCCCTCAAACAGGGCTTTGTCCTTCGTCACTGCCAGGCTGGCACCCAAAATTGCAGGTGTCACCGACTTAGAGCGTGCAAGAGAAGAAATGTGCAATTTTAGGGCAGAGCAGATGGGTGCCCTGGCTGTCAGAAACTGCTCCTGCTTCTCTAAAGGCTCCTAGTGTTTAATTATGCAAATGACTCAAATGACTGTGTGTTTTGTAGGGTTCCAGTACCTGCTCAGCTTCCTAGCCCCTCGGATGACTCCTAGGGAGCACGAGATGAAGTGGGCACCTCTGAGATCCCTGTCCTGGCCACCCAGGGACCACGTCCTCTCTTCTTGGGTAAGCAGTGGAAGAAGTGGAAAGTTTCAATCTGATCTCAAACAACCGGCTTATCCTCCTCGTACTGAAACGCTTTTAAATTTTAAGGGGGTGGAATCCAAAGGAAAGCACTGGTTCAGTCTGGAAAGCCATCCTAAATAGCTGAACCTAAAGAACAGTCACAAACATGTGCATCCCACGTAGTCTGTAACCTTATAAATTGTCTATTGGAATTTACATAAATTTCCATTTTCTTCGTCAACTTTATAGTACACGTTAAGCTTAAATTATAGTTTCTTTTTAAGCATTGTCTGAGCCAAATGCTGCTATCAATTGATTCATATAATTACCACTTTCCTCTCTAATTATTTGTGGGAGTAAGGTACAGCAGGAAGGGTACTTTTAAGTGATAATGCAAAACATTTCCTACTTGTCTGCACCTAATTCATAAAAAGGTCATACGAAGGTTTTACAACTGAACTCAATTAAGGATTAAAATTCACACAAGTAGTTCCAAGCAAATCGAGGGACGTTTCCATCTTTAACATCCAGAAATCCGTTTGCACCAGGCTGGAGAGGCTCTGCCAGCCTTGGCTGAAGGAGAAGGTGTCCTTTGCTCTCAGTGACAGATCCTTGTCCCCTCACAGGGACCCTTCCTCCCCAGCACAGAGGGCTCTGGGGGTCTCATCCCCCACAAACCCAAGTGCCCAGTGCAGCCCCATCCAGCCTGGCACCTCAGCCTGCCATGGGCTGCTTCTCCTCCCTGAAAACTCTTCCAGCAATATCAGAAGCAAAATTGCCCAAAGTTTCAGCCAGTTAGGAGTTATGCTGATGAGAAGACATACAAGAAACTAACTATTTTTAAATTAGCTTGTTAAAAGCCCAAAAATCCATGATCAATAAAGAAAATTTCCAGCTAGGAGGAATGCAAGACAATGCTATCTTCTAATACTGATTATTTTCCCATTTCAATAGGTAAGAAAAGCTTCAGACATCATGACAAAATCCCTGGCAGGAAAGACTTTAAGGGAAGATCAGATCCACGTAGCTTGAATTTCAAACCTCTAAAGACCTGGCAAGAAAACCATAAAAATAAGTAATTTTTATGTTTTACAATCCCAGGCAGATGCCAGTTGTAACAGCCCCAGAATCAAACCAGCATTTCAGATGGTCCAGCCAAATGACCCAAATCAGTTGGCATCAAACTTGGACAGCATGTGCAATGATGCTACATAATTAAATTCAAAATGCTAAAAAGGTAAAAATACGCTTGATGCTGATCACCACAACTTTTGAGGTTAAACAGCCCTGATTACATTTGATATTCTATGTCTGGATGGAAAAAATCCTGCAGAACTGGCATGCACTTAATTTTATTATGAAATTGCTTTGGATCAGGAGCTTTATAAATGAGATCCGCAAAAAACAGGGTTTGGCAGTGGGTATGACTGAGGGAGAGGAAGGTTATTACCAAGGTTCTCCTGTGCCCCAGGTTTGGTGCTATTTGACATTTCCATTTAGAGTCCAAGAGTGGAAATGGGCACTGACAGAGCTCCATGGGGCAGGACTGCACCAGGGGACACAGCCACCCCTGGGCCCTGAGGGG
This sequence comes from Taeniopygia guttata, assembly GCF_048771995.1. Lineage (NCBI taxonomy): Eukaryota > Metazoa > Chordata > Aves > Passeriformes > Estrildidae > Taeniopygia > Taeniopygia guttata. The sequence goes on along the minus strand of NC_133033.1, from coordinate 427,343 downwards.
ACACAGCCATCCCCTAGGACCATGAGGGGACACAGCCACCCCTGGGCCCTGAGGGGACACAGCCATTCCTGGGATCTGAGGGGACACAGCCACCCCTGGTATCTGAGGGGACACAGCCACCCCTGGGCCCTGAGGGGACACAGCCACCCCTAGAACCATGAGGGGACACAGCCATCCCCTAGAACCATGAGGGGACACAGCCATCCCCTAGAACCATGAGGGGACACAGCCACCCCTAGAACCATGAGGGGACACAGCCATCCCCTAGAACCATGAGGGGACACAGCCACCCCCACCCCCGGCTCCCCCAGCAGCCCTGCTCGCAGCCGTGGGCGCTGCTGTTGCAGCAGCAGCTCGGAATTGCACATGGAGGTTTTCCCCGGCCAACAGGCATTTGATTCCTGGGGCTGGTTGGCTTTTTGCATTAGCCAGCTGAGGGTGGGCACAGAGGAGATGTACTGCAGCAAGAGATAATGCTTGTCTGCTTGGATCACCTTCAAAAGTTGAAGTTGAATTAAAAAAAAAAAACAACTCCACAAACTTGGGTTTGAATTCACATTTATTCATCTCATTTTTTAATATGAATATTTTTCTCTGGTGTATTATAAAAAGCCTCCTTATACATATCTTATTTCACAGTCCTCTAAAATTCCCGAGCATCCTGAACAGAAGTTCTGACTTGCTTTAATCCTTCAAAATAAAACAGAATTTAAGATGGTCTGAAATGCTTAGCCAAGTCTGCTGAAAAGGATAACACGACGTTTTTGTGAGACCTTACGAGAGCACCAACACAGAAATGGCAGACGTTTGTTGTTGCTGGCTTTCTCTCAAGTGTAACAGTGGACTCCCGAGCCAAACAGTAAGAAGATACATCCAATGCTGTGTATTTCCTTTAGTCTGTCTACTGACAAAGGGTTTTTTCTTTAGTCAAGGATCCAGGTCATCTTAGCACTGACAAATTATTTCCATCGGTCCTTGTTTCCTTGCTCCTGTAAAACCAGAAAATGCAAAATTCTGATGGACATGGCCAAAACACGCTGAAGCCTGAGAACCCCTGGTGTTTCAGAGTGAGCTCACAGCTCACCTCTCCCTGAGCGGGCTGGTTACTGAGGACTGCAGTCTCGGGGCTCGGAGACTGAACAGGGTGTCTCCTCTGGCTGTTGTTGACTTGGCGAGGTCAAACACAACAAAACCTCCTAATATCCTCCGGGACACCTGGGCTGCCTATTCCTGACCACCCGCTGCCTCCCCATCCTGCATTAATCAGCAGGAGGAGGAGGTGGTCACAGCCTGACTGCGCCTGGTCTGTGCAGTGTTCCCCAAGTGATAAATTATTGCTGAGACAATACCCGACACATCCAGGCTGCAGAAGGTGGATTCAGACCTCGTCCCCCTGCTAATGACGCAGTTTGTTCCATCCAGGACTCACCGTACGCAGTTCCTCACCCCAACAGTTTGCCAGGTATCAGCTTTTCATTTCCTCCAGAACCACTCCTGGTTGCTACGGCCCAGTCTCAGGAAACACTAGAAGCATGCAATTAAATTCTCATTGTGGCCTTGTTCCAGCTCCTGCCTCTAATTTATTATCACCCTGGAGTCCTGCACAGGCTCTGCTCTCTGGACGCCCACCTTCTGCCTGTCCCTCCGGTTTAGGGGGGAGCAGCAGCTGCCCAAAGCCTCCCCTGTTGCTCTGCCATCTGCTCTGAAAGGTTTGGTCTGCAAACATGGGAATAACACTCCGTGCCTTTGTTTCAAGCTGCAGGAAAATGATCAGCTTCCTTCAAAGTCTAAATAATGGATTTGAATTTAGGTCTGATATAGATGTGAGGCTGGCCAGCCCTCATGGAAACTTGTTCTACCCCATTACAGAGAGATTTTGCCTCTGAAGTCCCCTGAACACAACTCATAGCAATGGAGACAGGATGAGACCCCAGTGCCGTGCCCAGGATGGGATGAGCACCCTGTGCATGTCCTTGCTCACACAGAACCACACATGAATTTGCCCACACACAGAACAGTTATCCCAGCCACATTTGAAAGCAATCCCTAAAAGCAGATGTAAGCCCACAGCAAAGGATTTTGGCCCCATGATTAGAATGAGCAAACTGGACACAGTCAGAGCCGGCAGGCGCAGCAGCTTCACTTCAATCCAGGCAGGTCCTGTGGGATGCAGCCCCAGAGCAGCGCTGAGGCCACAGCAGCCCCACACCCAGTGATGCTCCTGGGACCCACCCAGGAGTTTGGGCCCCAGCAGAGCTGGAAGTCTGCTTGTTGCAAGGTCAGGGAACACAGGACAACCCAGGTCTTGGTAGGAAGGGCTCATGGGATCTGCCCCAGCCATATCCCAAACAAAACAAGGTACTTGACATTCTACATTTATTTCAGACACCACAGTATATCGGATCAGGGAATAATAAAACTTAGTTTTAAATTTTTCCAAACCAAGTCAGAATTTACCAGCTGCAGAAGCTGACTGTGGTTCTTTTCTTTCCCATCATTTCACAGCTACAGGTGGCATTAGGCTGCTTTTGTGTTTTCATCTCTTGGACAAGAGCTGCAGAAGCAGCTCCACTGGTGGATTCCTGCACCCACATCCCACCAGCTGTGGCGCAGAGATTCACAAACCCATACTACACACCAAAATCACACAAGCTGCTGTGTGGAAATTCAGATCAGCACTAGCAGAATGCTGCCAGCCTCGTTTCAGGACTAACTCCTTCCCAAGCCTAAAGAGCCTCAGTTTCAATAACCTAAACCCCACACAACAAGTGCCATATTAATCTCATAAATCATTTTCCACAGCCCAGATTCTTGGATGCATGGAAGCATTTGTTACCATCCCACTTTGCTGGCCTGCCCCATTATTCCTGTAACACCCAGCCCTGGGCACTCTCTCCTCCCAGCATGGCATGGGAGTGCTCAGCACATGCCATGAAATGTTAAAGGAGAGAGCCACGATGATTTCAGGGATCTAGGAAGCCCCATCAGTAATGAGGCAGCGCCAGAGCTGCTTTCTCAGCCTGAGCCCTGCCAAGCTCCATCCTGGCTCTTATGGAGAAGCCTTTTGGAGTGAGTCAGCTTTTCCTGGTAATTACTGGGAGGTTTTGTGTTCCAGTAAGCAGAGCCATCTCTGCAGAAACACACGCACTTTAGTGCAGGAAGACATGTGGGAATGGTTATTGCTCCACCAAGCACTAGGTCCCTGCTGGGACCATCTCCAGTCCTGCCCTTACAGAGCTCTCTGGAAGCTGAAGCTCTGCTCTGGTTCTAGCAGAGAGCCCTGCTGATGCCACTGGGGTTGTGGCACCAGACACCTCATCTGCCCAAGACATTCAGCAGCAGGAGCGTGAGAAGAAAGACAGTGAGAACCTTCATGGGTGAACTTAAAACATCCACACAGTATCTAAATCACATTTTGAAGGCTGAAGGAAAAACACCTTTATTCCCTTTGAACCGAGGCCATGCACCCACCCGAGCCCCAGGTCCCCACGTGTTGACTGCGTGGCCATGCAGAGGCCCCACAGCTGCCACTGCCCAGCACCTCCTCCTGCACCCTTTACAGCCTCCTGGAGGAAACTCTGGCCCCACAGCTGGGCCTGCTGGGCTGTTCCACAGAGCTTTGCTCTCAGGAGAAGCCCCTTACCCTGCCTGGAGCTCCTGTCTGTGGCCAACCATGGCACTGTCACCTCCCCTCCACAGAGCCCAGGGGTGATGTTTGCTGGTCCAGGGGTGGTTTTCAAGCACACTGCTCCCAGAGTCTGTGTCCTCACAGCACAGGACACCCTCCACTTGGAGACAGTGTCCTGGGCCTGAAGGCTTTGCCTCTCTGCTGCAGACAATGAGGCAAAGCGTTCTGTCCCTGTGTTGCAGTTTAATTCCATTATAATCAATTTTTATAAAGCACTATTACAACACAGAGCTGCATTACTTATTTCTGAGATGATAGCAAGTGCTTCCTTCAATCCTTTCTGCAAAGGGAACTTTTGTAATGTTCCAGATTTCCATGTTTCTGTCCAACTGGAAGAGTCAGAGTCAGAGGAAGAGGCAGAGGCTGCTTTTGAGGGTGCTCCTCTGCCAGCTCCGAGTCGCTGCTGCCTCATTCCCATTCTCCTCCAGCTGTGCCGTTCATAAAGGTGCAGATATGACATTATTTCACAGAAATTCATTGGGTAACTGAACAGCCTCCGAGCATTGCAAATAAAGGTGTGTATTTGACTTTCAAAACCAGTTCCAGACGTACTGTGTTCCTATACAGCCTATCTTCCTTTTTCATATTGATGGCTTTCCTTTTGCATTTCCTGTTTGAATTATTGCTGTGCCTGAGACATGATTTACATTTAGTATAGCTCAGAACAACAAAATGTAACATTATGTTATACAAGGCTAATCCTCCCTTATACAAACCTAATTCCAAGGAGGGGTGTGCACGGGCTGATCCAACATGATCTAGGAAGGCAGACTGTTAGATTTAAACAAGTCCCAGGTAGGAATTTGTTACGGGTGACAGTCCCTGAGCTGTTAGACATACACTTGAAACACACTCCTAATGACAGCATTATGATCAGGAAATGGTGTTTAAGGAGTAGCTGACATTCTGTAGCTGTGCTTTATGTTCCCTGGAATAGCAGGGCTTTAATCACAAGGAAAACCAGAAAGAATTTCACTGAGTTTCACCTGTTGCTTGTGCTGCCATGTGCTGAAAGAAGAGCTACGTGAAGAGATGATATTACATAAATATACTGGGAAAAGGCAGAACCATAGAATGGGGTACAGGATCATACTGCCATGCTCTACTGAGGATTCCCCTCATCTGAGAGAGATGGGAAGGGTGCTCAGCAGAGCAGCAGCACCTCCATGTCTTGTGCAAGGAGAGCAGCACTCACCCAGGGCCTTTGAGGCTCCCACCGTCTCCCTGGTCAGAGGCATCCATCAGGCCAGGCTGGGATGCTGGAGAGCAATTTTTGCCTCAAACCTTGCAGGTGCTGCTCCAAAGCCTCCTTTGATGGGGTTCTATGGTTTTGAGCTAAACAAGAATTGGGTCTTCTTGTAGGAAAGCTGAAACACCAATGCAAGGGAAACTTCTGCCGGGTTTCCCTACCTTTCCTCCCTCAGCCATGTAGCTGCGAATGGGGAGTGGAGGGAACTTGCCTTTATTTACAAAAAGAGCCAGTTACCTAGTCTGGTGACCCTCTCAGCATTAAATTAACCATACACACTGGGCTATCCTGTGCTGTTCCTGCCCTGCCATCCCACACGTGTGTGGGGGAGCGAGGACAGGGTGCTCTGGATCCCAGCTCACAACCTTGTGATCCCTGTGCCCTCACAATCTCGCCCAGGATCTGGCATGGACAGGACTTTCCCATCCTCTATTCCAGAATTGCAGTGTCGGGATGACAAAGCACCGACAGCACAGAGCCAGGCCGCGGCTCGCCTGCCCTTCAGCATTAAAATGGATGAAATGAAGGTCAATTTTTCAGCTTCCAAACAGTCTGTGGTAGGGGAAAACATCCCCACTCTACTTGACTCCTCTTGTGTGCTGTTCCCTCCCTCGCTGGCTGGAGGATTTGCGGTCCCTGCTCACCCTGGCTCGCAGGGAGCAGCGCTGCTGGGGCGTGTCGGGGTGCGGAGCGTGGGCCGGGGTCAGAGAGGGCAGGGCTGTGCAAGTGCCTCACAGAAATGTGGAATCACACTGTTCTTGAGATTGGAAGAGCCCTCTGAGATCAACTCCAGCCACCACACCATGTTCACTGTTAAATCACCTTCTCAAGTGCCACATCCACAGGCTTTCGAACACTTCCAGGGACATGACTCCCCCACTGCCCTGGGCAGCCTGTGCCAGTGCTTTACTACCTTTTCCATGAAAAAATATTTCCTAATATGTGATCTAAATCTCCCCTGGTGCAACTTGCAGCTGTTAACTAAGGTGCAGCCTCTCTCAGGAAGGGTTAACTGTCTGAAAGGCTTCTGCCCTGCCTGGGACACTAGGCACCTCTCCAGGTGGAGCTGAGTGGTTTGTGATAGATTGTTTTGAAACAATTATGCTTGGCTGGGAAAGTATTGCCAAAGAAAGGGAAGAACTTCATGCCTGAAGGCACTTCCAGCAATGTATGAAATAAAAATTTATTTTAAATCATGAGGAAGTAAACAACCATGCAGTCACATCCAGAAGCAGGCACAAGTGTTTCTGTAAGAATGAACAGTAATGCCAGTGGTAGCTTAGGGACACAAAATGGGCAGCACAGGTGCAGAGCAGCACATCACCTCAGCTGCTGAAGATGTTCGTGTCTGCCAAAGCTGGCAGAAATCTGTGTTCTTCTCTAAACAAGCCTTTTTCTCCCCAAGGAGCCTTTGGCCCTAAGCCCCCAGCACATGCAGGCTCTGCTGCTGTCCCAAGGAGCAGCCAGAATTCCAACACTTCTGAATGCTGCAGCATTCAGCATGCCAGGGCAGTGCAGATGGGCACCCACCGGGCACAGCTGAGGACAGGGAAGCCTCCAAATGGAGACAAACGGTGATGCAAGAGGAAGTTTTTGATAACTCCAAAAGCTGGGTGCCTGTCCAACACCCAGCTGTGCTGACATCCCAGCTCCTTTACACACATCCCTGAAATACATCCATCACTAGCCCTGAAATATTAAAGGAATAGTAACAAGTGCCTTGAAAACCCTTTGAAATATGGTAAAGTGCCTAGAGTGTATGTCTGGTGATTATGCACTCAACTTGTGCCGTTGTGTGGTGCCTGTGATCTGTGGAAACCAAGAAACTCAGTGGTGGGTTTCCCAGGCTGGTGTGTCTCCCCTCACTGACCTGCCCTCAGCCTGGAGCTTCTGCCTTTGCTTTGCATCCTCTCCATGGGCATTTGCTGTGGCCATCGATGGCACAGAGCACCTGGGACTAGCTGCAGGTCATGGTGGTGCAGGTGGGAGACTGGGGTGGCAAGCAAACACTTATAAATAAGAAGTGAAATCCCAAATTTTTTTTTAATCAAATACATTTTTTTGTTTGTGCAGTTAATAAAATGTTGTGGCAAAATGATACATATTAGCAAGTACAAATATTAAAGAGAATACATTTTTGTTTGTGTTAAAAGACTTCTGTCTGTTGAAAAAACACTTAAAAGAAATATTTTAATCGGAGCTTTAAAATATCAGATGTCTTCAATGAAAGGTCAGGCCTCCAGAGCAGAGCAAACAGCTCAGGAGGGTTAATTAGCAACAAAAGACTAAACAAAAGGAGTTTGGAAGATTTTCTGAAGAAGACAAAGCTCTAAGGATACATTAAAGGCCTTTGAAAAGCAGGATGGGCTTTTTCCACAGCAAAATCTTTGATACACCAAGATGAAATTCCAGCCCCTGCTGTACCGCACCTCGTTTTATGTAAATGTGAGGCTGTGCTTATTAACCACTTATTTGGTTATGTTTTTTAGCAGGTTCTGTGGAGAGGCACCTCAGCTCGACAGTTTGGCAAGGTGTGCCCCCATGTTCCATCCCACCATTCCCACGGGGTGGAAGGCAGAGCTGGTGTGGGATGTGGTGCCCGTGGTGGGATGTGGTGGGACATGGAGGGGTGTGGGGCTGGGTGGTGGGGTGTGGTGGGGTGTGGTGCCAGGAGGTGGGATGTGGTGGGATGTGGTGCCAGGAGGTGGGATGGGGTGGGATGTGGTGCCAGGAGGTGGGATGTGGTGCCAGGAGGTGGGATGTGGTGGGAATGTGGTGCCAGGAGGTGGGATGTGGTGCCTGTGGTGGGATGTGGTGGGATGTGGTGCCCATGGTGGGGTGTGGTGCCAGGAGGCGGGATGTGGTGGGATGTGGTGCCCGTGGTGGGGTGTGGGCTTGGCAGCGTGGCAGCAGGGGCACAAGGAGCCTCTCACAGCCTGGCACAGGCACTGCCCCACCACAGAGCATGGCCCAAGCTGTGGGGGTCCCTGCTCCAGGAGGAAGAGGAGGCAATCCTGGGGAGAACACGAGCTCTCTGTGGCAGAGGGGTGCTCTGTCCCCCTCCCAGGCACGGGTCAGGCGTGGGGACAGCGTGGCTGGGAAGGGACCGTCCCCCCAGTAGAGCTGACCCCGTACTCTGAGCTCATCAGGCCCCATCCGTGCTCTTCCACAGGGTCTTGTAGGGAAATAACTGAAGAGCAGAATTGCCCCAGATGCCCGCCCTCTGCTGAAGTCAGAGAGTGCTGATCTATGAAATATTTCGTCTGTGAGGTTTTTGGAGATGCCGATGGTGCGAGGAGCGCACTTTCCTGGCGGTGCCCGTGAGAACAGGACGGCGGCTGCGGCAGCATCCGAGCAGCGCGGGGCACAGGGGTGGGACACTCCACTTTCCAGCCAGAACAAACCTGCCACGGGCACCTCACGCTCCACATCCTTTCATAGTGTACATCCAATTAACCTTTCCTTGCCGAGGAGCGAGGACACTCTCCTTTGATTGGCAGTGCTTGTCCTGCTGCCGCTGGCTGGGGTTCAGAAACTCGGCTGGAAAGCCAGGCTTTATTAAAACATCCTTTAGCACTTGAAATGGATTCCAGTGGTGTATGGCTAAGGTAGGAGATAATTCAGCATTTGTTACTCACTGACAGAATCAGAATTAGAATTTATAGTGCAAGTCCTAATGTCAGAAAGCCTAATGTAGCAGCAATTGAATTTTGGTTGTGGTTTTGTAGCCTCACATCAGCTGCTCCTTTAGTGGGAAGGGTGGGAATGCTGCACCGAGCCCGTGATACACTCACACCATGGAGTTAAACCTGAGTGCAGACACAGCAGCAATTTGATGCATTTGTGGTGTGTGAGTGATGAGCGTTTCATACCCACCAGCATTCATTGACTGGCATCCTTTGGAGGAGAAGAATATTGTTGGTGTTATTTTTTCTTTAATGAGCACTCAGGCTTTTCCAGCCTGAGCAAGCATCTCCAGCTCCCACAGTTCCATGCTGGGTATGGAAGGTCTAACATGAACCTTATCGGGAAGATAATTAGTCAGGATAGCTTCTATTGCCTGATGAATTTACGGGTTTTCCAGACATTCATGCTGCAGTGAGCCTGTCTCCCAGCCCCACACCATCGATGCTGTAGATGTTGTTTGCTGCCCTCCTGGAAAGCTCTGTGTTTGGAGAATCTAATCCTTACCCAGCTGTTTTGAGAACAAAGGCAGAGCCTCAGTGAGCAGAATCATCTTAATGGCTTCAGAGCCCACAGTAGTTGGTGGAAAATCAGGAGCTCCTTTCTTCCTTCCCTTGGAGAGAGGATCCACCAGATTATCAGATGAATGGGCAAAACAAACTTGGATAAGAGGATATGGAGGAGGAGGAGTGTGAAATGAGCAGTAGAAGCCCATCAGATAGCTGAGGGAAGGCATGGAGCACTGGAGATAAAGGGGGAAGCACCTATTTAAGTGTGCACAATGATTTCCTCCCTCAGAAACAGGCCAGGTCCATTTATCTGCCGAAGCAAAACCCGGCACATTGCCACAGCAACTCATCAGACAAGAGAGAATAATTGCAGGAGATAATTCTTTACCTCGAGGAGAAAGCAGTGCCTGGGTTAGGCAGGTTTGGCTCAGTGCTGTGCTGGGCCCAGGGGGCTGGATGCCAAGGGTGGGAAGGCAGAGGGAAAGCCTCGGGAAACACTGGTGATCCTGCAGGTCGGTGTCCCCACATTGCAGGGCTCCAGCCAGACACTGGGATGCTCCAGCAGACACTGGAACACTCCAGCCGGACACTGGGATGCTCCAGCAGACACTGGAACACTCCAGCTGGACACTGGGACGCTCCAGCTGGACACTGGGACGCTCCAGGACAGTGTCCAAGGGGACGTGTTTGCCACATGTGCAGCCCAAGTGGTGCCAGAGGGATCTCAGGGGTTAAGGCAGAGGATGGAACTGGTGGGCAAAGAAGCAATGAACAGCAGTGGGAATGGGGAAAACCACACGTGCACGGGGATGTGCAGAGCTGGTGGTGAGGATGAGGCTTGCATCAGGCAAGGCTCCAGTGCCCCAGGGCTTTGCCAGGCAGCGTGTGAGCAGCAGTCCCTGTTTTAGGATAAATAGGAACAAGAACAAAAGCAGCCACCAAGAGGGAGCTGAAGGAGCCTGTGGGTGAGCTCTTGTTAAACCAGACACCACCCAGCAGTGCCCAGGCCAAAAACCCCTTGGTGGGGTGGGGTGGGGTGGGATGGGCACAGCACAGCACAGCCCAGCCCAGCCCAGCACAGCACAGCCCAGCACAGCACAGCACAGCACAGCACAGCACAGCACAGCACAGCACAAGGGCCTGGCACAGCCACCTCAGGGGCAGAGCCACCTGACAGCCACCATGACCTCAGCTGTGCTGCCTTCCTCCTCATCATCCCCACAGGTGAGGATGTGAGCTGTCTGTGCAGTGAGGAGAAGGGTGCTGGTATCAATATTCATGTTGTAGTTTAATTTTAAACTCCAGGAAGGCTACAGAAAGTGTTGGTAATGTGATTCAGGGTAGGAAATGGGTATGTGTAGGAATACATGCTCCCTTGGGACATTTCTAATCTTCTCAAGCAAATAAACAGATGAACTCCACATGCAGGAAAAAAAAATCCTGCATTAAAAATAAAACCCTTGAGGTGTAGCTGGAGACACTGCACTGGGGCAGGCAAAATATTCTGCAGTGGTGGTAACAGGGACTGTTCCCTCAGGAGGGGGCTCAAAGGGATGTCCCATGCTGGAAGTGTCCAAGGCCAGGTTGAACCAGGCTCAGAGCAACCTGGGACAGTGGAAGGTGTCTCTGCCCACGGCAGGGGGTTTGAAAGAGAAAGGCTTCAAGGTCCCTCCAAGCCCAAACCATTCTGTGATGCCATGAAGTTGAATAGGCAGTGGAAGATCTCCCTGGTGCCATATGCTGGGGAAGTGCTGTGAGCCAGCCCCTCTAGCAAGTGCCCCAGGAATCTCTTTTCTCCTGGTTCCATCACCGTGCCTGGGCTGGCCTGGCACCTCCAACCCGTCCCTGTCCCAGCATCCCAGCCCCGGGGCTCCCCACCATGGCACTGCCTCTGCAAGGCCTGGTGCACGGGGCTGGCAGGGAAAACGGAGCATTTCCCAGCTGTGCAGAGGCAGTGGAACACATCCCCCTTCCACACTGCTCCTGCTGCCGGGATCAGGATGGCAGGGGCTGACATGGCCCAGCCTGTGCCACTGTCCCAGACAGCTCTGCCACCCATGGGGTCCCTCCCCATGTCCCAGACAGCTCTGCCACCCATGGGGTCCTTCCCCATGTCCCAAACAGCTCTGCCACCCCTGGGGTCCCTCCCCATGTCCCAGGTGTTTCTGCCACCCCTGGGGTCCCTCCCATGTCCCAGACAGCTCTGCCATCCCTGGGGTCCTTCCCCATGTCCCAGACAGCTCTGCCACCCATGGGGTCCCTCCCCATGTCCCAGACAGCTCTGCCACCCATGGGGTCCCTCCCCATGTCCCAGGTGGCTCTGCCAGCCCTGAGGTCCCGATGTGGGCTCAGACATGGCCCAGGCCAGGAGCTGCTCCATCAGTGTGACTCGGGTGACACGGGTGAACAGGGGGGACTTGGCAGCAGTAGAAGGCAGCCAGCCCTCCCTGTCCCTCCTGCCCCTCCCTGTCCCCTCCTGCCCCTCCCTGTCCCTCCTGCCCCTCCCTGTCCCCTCCTGCCCCTGACCAGCCCTCTCCTCAGTGCCCCTCAGCAGGGCTGGGCGCTGAGGGACACATGGCAGTCATGGCTCAGAGAGCCAGAACGATGAGCCCTTCTCCTCCCTGCTGGAGGTGCCTGTGTCTGCTTTTGCCTCTCTGGGAGTTTAAGTGCCAGCCGGGCTCCCTTCCCCAAAGCAAGGATGAAGGATCTCCCCTCCTGCCTGTGCTTCTTCCTCCTTCACGTCTGCGCTCCCTTCCCACGAGACACACATACTTGTTATGACAGTGGTGACTCAGATGTGTCCAAACCTGTCCTTTGCCTTCAGATTCCTCGTCGTTCAATAGCGGTGGCTGCAGATTTGCCTTTGGAATCCTCTGCTCTTCTTTTATTCTTCATATTTAATGAGGCGCAAAGAACTGTGCAATAAAGGCTCATCAAAGCTGTCATTTATCTATGTTTGACTGTCTTTGTTATATATTAGCAATAAATGTCCTAAAGCTTCCTGTATATGGAGACATTTCTCCTCATTATTTCATGCTGTTTTCTCCAGAAATTCATTCACATACTTTTTTTTTCCAGTCTTCCTTCTCTGGTTCCTAACCAGGAGAGGGGCTGTGGGAGCTCTGCAGCACCTTGAGGGGTCAGCCAGAGTTCCCTCCAGCCCTGAGTGTGTCCCGTGGACAGGGAGCTGTGGCTTTCCTGTGCTTTGTGCAGCCCTTACAGCAGGACAAGCGGACAGGCTGGGCTGGCTGGGCTGGCTGTGCTGGCTGTGCTGGTTGCAGGAGCAGCAAAGCAGGGATGGAGATAAGGAGGAACACCAGAGACACTTCTTCTCTGTTATCTTCTCCATCACGGCAATGTCCAGCTTGCGGGCACAGAGGGACAAAACAGCCAGCAGGAGCTGTGTGGGACACATAATGCCAGGGAGACTTTTCACAGAAATGGAAGGGAGCAGCATGCTCCATCAGGAAATGTCTCCTGCCCTGGTTAGGGACGGAGTCCTGTGGGAGAAAATCATTAAATGCCCTGCTTTGGTTTGGAAGAGACCTTAAAGATCATCTCATTCCACCCCGGCCATGGCAGGGACACCTACCACTGTCCCAGGAGCTCCAGCCGCAGTGTCCAGCCTGGCTTGGGCACTGCCAGGGGTCCAGGGGCAGCCCCAGCTGCTCTGGGGTTTATTTCTGTCACAGCACACGAGGAGCCCCATAACTCCATGCAGCTGAGCTGTGCCATGGCAGCAGCAGAACCAGAGCAGCAGCCAGGGCAGAACTGCTGAGCTCAGGGGCTGTGGCTGGGCAGTGCCTCCTGGGACAGGACAGAACTTGGTCCTCAAAAGAGAAAGTGTGAGTGTCCCAGTCTCCTCCCACCAGACACCTCGAGATGGAGACACCAACTGAAGAGTTTCTCTTCAAGTTTAGGAGAATAATAAAAATGCATAAGCAAGCAGGAAACATAAACAGAGCAAATAATTAGCTAATTACAACCTGCTTTAGCAGAACATTTTTAATTATTAAAATAATTAGCGAGATTAAATTCAAAACAAAAACTCCATAAATTCTACCTGAACTTGTCCTTGAAGCTCTCAAGTGCCTGAGCCGAATGCATTTACCTGGTGATACTTCCATTAGCACAACAGAATTCATTAAAACTTTTTTTTTAACCTTCCAGTTTCTTTCTTTGACATTCCTGAATATTTTTAGCATTTCTGTCTTAAACTGGGTATTTGAGAATACCTCTGTGGTGCACTGAACAGGAGCACTGGGCCTGCTGCGCATCACCCATGCCGATGAGCAAACTGCAATTTGTTTAAAACTCCATTACCAGGACAGGACATGGCACCAAACAATAAATAAAATTGTGATGGTATCTCACCAATTCGCATCCCTTCATTTATCACAATGTGAGACAGAGGCTGATAACACTGGTGTGTTTGATACTCAACCATCAGTCACTCCTCTGTGTGCCCTCATACATCTCAGATTAATTGACAAGATATTTATCGCTTGGACTTGTATGAATAAGTATAATTCTCACATACTGAGGCTTATTCTGGAGTATTCCTTTTCAATTCAGAGCTAATTGAAGAAAGGAGAAGAATTCAGAACTCTTTCAGGAAGTTGGAGATCAGGCCAGCAACAGAGCATGTTCGCTTTTTCCCCCTCAGGACTTTCAGACCTATTTATCTATGAGCTGCTTCCATCGTTATGTAACTCTGTCACTTCCTGAATTTTCAGAGCCCATTAGGCAGGGTTATAAAACTGAATGGAAAAATGAGGATGATTGTAAAGGACAGCTCCCTCTCTGGTGCTGGCATTAGCCTGTTGCTCCCAAACCCTTTTTTGGGAGGCAAGAACATGCTCCTGGTTCCATTGCTGGTTTGCAAGAGGCCTCAGTACATTCTTGTCTAAAACTACACCCACAACTACTTTTCTGTGCTGCTGATTCAAAACCAAAATGGCAAATCCACAGAGGACAGACAAGTCACCTCAGCCCTCCCAGCTTTGGGTGTGTTGTGCTGGAAATGAGCACAATTCTGTAATTGTTGTTTCTTGATTCAATTTGATCCAAAAAGTCTCAGTTGAGGCAGACAGACCTTGAGTGGTCAGAGGAGTGTGTGAGGTGCCGGTGTGGAAGGAGGTGTCAGAATTCAGGACTCCCAAGGAGCTTGAGCAGGAGGTTGGTCTGTGCAGCCATCACCCTTCCTCCTCCTCCTCACCTCCCACGTTTCGGGTGTCATTGTCCATCAGCCTCTCCACACATCACATTGGACTGATCCACAGTTACATTGCTGTTCTGCACATTTAACATTTGGATGATCCACAGTTACATTGCTGTTCTGCACATTTAACATTTGGATGTTGGCTCATCTTGCTCTCAGGTGACAGATGAAGGTAAGTTTGGCCCCAGCCTTTCCCCAGAGGCCACGGGGGAGCCTCAGGCAGTGCCCTGGCAGTGGTCACCAGTGCCAGTCCCCGGGGCAAGTGCTGCCACCTTCCTCTGCCCTGTGGCAGCTCCCGGTGCTGGGCCTGGTTAATTGGGTACATAATGAGTCTCATCTTGTTCCTCGTGGAGTCAATAGCAGGTCTGGGACCAACATGTCCCACTGCTTTTCCTGGTTTAATTTACATTGATACTCTGCTTCATTTAAAGGCGGCTCCTTACTTCAAGTGACTCTTGATCAAGGGTGAGTCATCTGTGCTGGTGCAGCTGCATGCACAAACAGCCCCATATTTCTTCATTATCTGCCTCGGGAAGCTCCTTGCATGGAGATCTCTGCTGGCGAAAGGAGCTGAGCTTTTCTCATCACTCCCAAGGAGTTTCATCCCAGTCACACAGAGACCATAACTGCCTGTTGCAGGAAAAGAAGTGGCAGTACTAAAAGCTGTCACTGCTGTAAATTGAGTAAAGATTAATAAGAAGCAGAAGTATTAAAAAGTGTCACTGCTGTAAGTACAGCAAAGATGGATCACTGGAAGGAGGCCTAGCCCCATCAGCAGGTGAGTGTTGTACACACCTGTGCGATGGTGCTCATGCCTCGTAACTCTGAGGCATTGCCCTACCTGGGATGTCTGTGAACGTGGGGAGGAAACACGAGATGATGGATGTGCTCCTAATGCTGTTGCAGTCTTACCAGTTCAAAGAACCTTGAGATGGAAATTTTGCTGTTCCAGGTCAGACCTTGCAAGGCGTTGGCTCTTTGTCAGGGGCTGGTGGGAGCTGGATGTACCTCAGAATCCACTTTTCTGTTCAAATTCTGTTTGGATGTTCATGGAGCTCTTCTCTTCCTGTTGTGTCAACAACTATCTCACACCTTGTAGGGAGAGCACAGGTACACTGACAAAAACCAGCACAGTGCAGTTTGAGACTGAAGATGAAGCTACATCAGTACCTGCACAGTGTGTGCACACATCTGCAAAGCAGAGAGAGAACCAGAAAGGAAGGCAGTGAGTAAAAGCACCTGTGAGAATGAGGTGACAGCTTGGATTTTAAAAGGAACTTCTGGGAGAGTTTGTGTGCTCCTCAGGAAGTCAGGAGTGAGCCTCCACCTCAAGTGTCTGCACCCAGGCCAGGGAGAAAGGTGGCACAGAGGCCTTGTATGAAAAATGACTTTTCTTCAAGCAGGTAGAATATGGAGAGGAAATATCCCAAACCAAAAACAGGAAGAGAAAGAAAAGTGTGGGATATTAGAGCAATGTGTCAAAAATGTCCATTGTGCCAAGTCCAAAAGCCCCCTTGTGCCCAGTGCAGGACCCCTGACAACACGGGCTTCCTGTAGTCCTCACATCTTCTAAAGCGAGAAAGGGACGAGTCAGAAATCATTGCAGAGCACTTTATTACCCAGGTAATTAAATCTGTTGACTCACAGAACTAAACCCTCAGTTTATTAAGCACAGCGTGATTTGCACACTCCCCGAGAAGTTGTGCCACATCCCAGATCATTCGAGAGTGGTGTGGCAGAGGGCACACGTGCTTTTCAGAGCTCTGCCAAAGCTTCCAGCATGGCAAGAAGCAAACAAAGGAGCAGCACCCCGCAAAGCTGGTGGTGCCACGGGCAGGGTGTCAGGGAAACACCAGCTCTGGCTGCAGCAGGGCAGGCAGCGACTGCCTCCAGAGAGCTGTTGGCGCTGCAAAAGCATCAATTCCAGACGCATTTCTCGGCGCTGCAAAAGCATCAATTCCAGGCGCATTTCTCTCCGTGTTGCACAGAGTGAACCTTTCCCCTCTCAGGTATCACCTCTCAGAGATGCACTCCCGCCTGTCAGGCAGGCAGAGCCCGTGACGGCGCCTGAGGAGGCTGTGGGCTCTCCCAGCACAGGCTCACTCCTAACGAGACATGCTCCAGTGCCTTCTGGAACATTCCCAGCCCTGCTGGCTGCCAGCCTGGGGCTCCTCGTGGGGGCAGGGGGCAATGCTGCCCATAAATCGACCTCCAGCACCCAAACACAGTCCCAGCATGGCAGCCGTGGGTGTGCCGGGGGAGTGCCTGCGGGGACACCACGCCATGGACACCAGCAGCAGCCAGCACAGATCCTCTGCTACACCTGGAGCCCTGTCCAAGCTAAACCTCCCCGGCACAACTTGAGCCATTTCCTCTCCTCCTGTCCCTGTTCCTGGAGCAGAGCCTGACCCCCGGCTGTCCCCTCCTGGCAGGAGCTGTGCAGAGCCAGAAGAGCCCTGAGCCTCCTTTGCTCCAGGCTGAGCCCCTTCCCAAGCCCCTCAGCCAAGCAGGAATCTCCCACTCCAGGAGTCTCTGCAGGTACAGTTTTGTGTGCAGGAGAAGCAGCCTTGAAAAAATGTTTTCCTGCAAGAGTTCTGCTGTCTGGCATAGGAGAGTCAAAGATTAAGATCAAGAGAAAATCACATCATGAATAATTTAGTCCCTAAATTTCCCATCTTACTCTGCAGAGGCTGTTGGAAGGAAGGATGCATTCCCTGGTATTTATCCCATGCACAGATGCACTGGAAAACAACCTCAGAATTTCCAGCTATTGGCTAGATTGTGAATTGTCACAGTTAGAGCGGTCAGAGCCCTCTCCAGCTGCGCTGTGAGGGCATTGCTCATACACACGGTGTGGAAAGGAAATTTAGGGAATGACTCCCAGCCAGTTCAGCCTCGCTAGGGTCGTGCATGGATGAGCAGCTGGGAAGGGAAATAGGAGCTGCAGCTCTGCCCCTGCTCCCCTGTTCCAGGATGGTGGGGATGGGGAGAGGGAGCCCGTGGGGCATTCAGCTGGCAGGGGAACAGGGAGCAGGGGACACACCGAGCTCTGGGTGCTGGGATGGGGTGACAGCGGCTGCAAAGTGCCCTGTGGGACAGGGGCTGGGGAGGGGAGCTTGTTTCACAGCTTGGCTGGGATCCCCACAGCACAGAGCGTCCCACAGCTCCATCCAGGACCTGAGAAAGGAGAAAGAGCTCCTGGAGCACCGAGTCACTTGCTTTAGAATGACTTCACAGGATCAGAGGTCACTTGTGGATTAACTGAAGAGGAACAGAAACTCATCCATTCAGAGAGGATGGAGATGTGGCACTGACCTGCAGCAATGCTTGCCAGCTCCCAGTAACACCTGCTGGCTCCCAGTAACGCCTGCTGGCCCCCAGTTATACCTGCTGGCCCCCAGTTATACCTGCTGGCCTCCAGTATCACCTGCTGGTCCCCAGTATCACCTGCTGACCCCCTGTTACGCCTGCTGGTCCCCAGTAATGCCTGTTTGTGCCCAGGCTGCCCAGGGCTGTGCTGCAGCACAGAACACGAGGATGAAGCAGGGGGATGTGACATCCCACCAGCACATGGGGCGTCCCCTGGCCATGGCCACGGCCAGTTCTCCCAGGGCTGCACTGGCCACAGCCATCACAGCCACCTCTTGGATCTGCAATCTGCCTATTTGTTCAAAAACAACAAAACACTATCTAAGTTCCACAAATTCTCATGAAATTGTTTAATCAGTGTAAGTAATTCCATGTTTGGGAATATTAGAAATGCATTACAAGGAAAATTAAAGCATTGCAGGATTAGGACTTTTCTGTTTGAGTTAAAGTTTGCTATAATTTCATTAAAATGCAGTTTCACACTGATTAGAGGCAGTGTTGTTGATCTTGCCCTGCTTTTGTTTTTCCAAGTGCAGTGGCAAAGTGTTGACAATGAGGTCAGCTTTGTCACCACGGGGCTGCAGACAAAGGCTCCAGCTTTATATGTCAAGAGGGCACACTCCATTTGTTGGGTCCCTCTCCTTCATTCTTCTCTGAGCAGCTTTTCTCCCACAGTCTCGATTTTGTGACTCTGAATTCCCCACCATCATTAATTCTTCTTCTGTGGAGTTCAGGAGTCTTTGTTGCACTTTATTGATAAAGTGTTCTCTGTTTGGTTTTATTATTGCTATGTATTGATAGTTTGTACTCACCAAAAAAGGAAAAATCCAATCCATGGCAGTAAAATTGTATGAGGGCTATAAAGAATATTAAATTACAATGTTGAGGTACCCTGGGCATTTTATTTGAAGGCCAGATTGGTCTGTATTTGCTGTTGGTTGCTCCCACACGCCCTGGTTGTGCACTGAGCATCCCTTGCAGTGGAGCAGGACCCTGGGCTGTGTGTGGCTGCTCTGCTCGTGTGAGGGATAGTGTGGGGGTCCAGCAGGGACTGGAGATCACTGGGATGGGGCAGGAGCAGCAGGAGCAGCCTCGTGCCCACACCAGATGGACACTGCTCATCCCTCTGCCAGCTCAAGTTCTCCAGCACCTTGCCATGGGGGTGTGGTGAAGCCTGTAGAAAAGCCTTTCCCTTCATCTAATTTATGAATTCAGCTCATGATTCCGTATCAAAAGGCTACAGGAGGCCAACTGTAACATTTAATTAATATTTCCCATCTGCTTTTTAGCACCGCTTTAATTACAAATGGTTAATTTAGTCACGGGGTGAGCTGATCGCAGATAGGGAGTGGCCAGAGCTGGTACAGCCAAAAAGCCACGCCAGGATCTCCCCCAAGAGAGGGGTCCAGCCCAGAGGGATCTCCCCCAAAAGAGGGGGTCCAGCCTGGCAGGCAGGATTTCCCCCAAGAGAGGGGTCCAGCCCGGCGGGATCTCCCCCAAAAGAGGGGTCCAGCCCGGCAGGATCTCCCCCAGGAGAGGGGTCCAGCCTGCTAGAATTTCCCCCAAAAGAGGGGTCCAGCCCGGTGGGATCTCCCCCAAGAGAGGGGTCCAGCCTGGCAGGTTCTCCCCCAAAAGAGGGGTCCAGCCCAGCGGGATCTCCCCTGTGCTATGAGCAGCCTTGGCCCAGGTTCAGGGGCAGGACAGGACACCTGGGCAGTTGCAGGAGCCTGGAGACACAACAAGCCTTGGAGCCTCCCCAAGCCCTCGGGAGGGCCTCGGAGAGCCCCGGCAGGGTTTGCACCACGTTCTGAGTGTCCCCCGAGAGCCGCTCCAGCCCGCGGGGCCAGCCCGTGCTCCTGGCTGAGCTGTCTCCAGGCAAACCGGCTGCAAAAGTGACTTAAAGTGAAATTCAAAAGCTGCTTACAGCTCCAGCATCCTTGGGTTTTCTTCCTTCTCACTCCCTCTGAAATATTTCCTTTTGATATTTTAATTTCTTTTGGGCTGACTTCAAGGAAGAACGTTGGGCTGAAACAGATGGTTGTCAGCAAACCAATGCCTGCGAAGCACAATTGAGAATTAGCTACAAAAACCCAAAACTTGGCACCAGCCGAATCCTCTTGATATAATTGTCAAAAGAAATCTGGCCTGGAAAAAATTTTTGAATAATATTTTCAAAATTCAAATGACTGAAACTTTAAACAAACAAAATACACTTTATTTGAGTGTGTGCAAGTGGCAATGACAAACCTCCAAAGGTCATTCCCAAAAGAGCAGACGTGACCCACAAAACTCCAGCTTGAGGTTCTCTCACCCTGGTCAGCTGCTGAACGGCAGGACGTGGTGTCCAAGGAGCCGCCTTCAGCAGGAGAATTTTAGCGAGGCTTTTCTCCATGGCTGTGGTCAGCCCCTTTCCCTGGCACCGAGTGCCACCAGGATCCGCTGGCTGCCTTGGGGACATCCAACTGGCCAGGGGGATGCATGCTGAGCAGTCCCCCTTTACCCTTCAACACAAACATGCTCACTGGTGGCTTTATGAAAAGCCCCTCTCCCGCCTGTATTTTTCAGAGGGAATTTGTTGACTTTGGCAGGGATCTCCAGTGTGGCCCTGTTAGGCTTGTTGAGAAGACCAAAAGTCAGTAAATTGCTGATACTCCTGTGAGAGGGCACTGGGTCTTCTCTCAGCTCCAGCGTGTCCCAGGGTGAACCTTTTGCTCTTTTGATCTTCAGCCATTAGCATTTCTTTATGGATGAGGAGATTGTTTCACATGAATCCAGTGTGAATTTATTCCAGGCTGAGAAAATATTTACTGATGAAAAGTGTGAGCACAGGGGAAAAAAAAAAAAAGAAAAGAAGAAATATGTTTATTTTCTGGGTTCCCTTTGACATTTGAATAGGATATTTTATTTTAAAAAATAATTTTAAAAAAAGACAGCAGAGCCATTGGTACCAGCAGAGAGCTGGGAGGGAGTGAGAAGGGGGCTCAGCATCCCTGATACACGGCCAAAGCTGGCACGGAAGGACGCCAGGTCTGCACCCTGTGGAGAGGGGAGAAGCTGGGAGCAGGGAACAAGGACATCATTCCTGCCCCGCGGTCCTGCTGCCCACCGCTGTCCCGGGAGCCGAGGGACCAGCAGCCCTCGGCAGAGCAGATGCAGATGCCTCCTTGAAAGATTCATGGAACGTATCTGTGACAGCACCATTAAGGTTATTCTTGGGTAAATCACTCCAATCACCACCTAATTGTCACAGCTCCCCGCGTTTGACAGCGCTCCTAATTTGGAGCTCACAATGCCCTCCATTGTCCCCGGTGCCTAATTGGCGGACAGAGGCCATTCATCACCGGTGACACGGGTGTGGAGCGAGGTCCAGGTAATCCATCACTGCCCGGCTCCTCGCAGGGACCGCCACGGTGCCGGCAGAAGGGCTGGGCAGAGCCCACGGAGTGGGCAGTGTGCACAGACTGGGCTGGGCAGTGCCCATGGACTGGGCTGGGCACACAGACTGGGCTGGGCACACAGACTGGGCTGGGCTGGGCACACAGACTGGGCCAGGCAGTGCCCATGGACTGGCTGGGTACACGGACTGGGCTGGGCACACAGACCGGGCCAGGCAGTGCCCATGGACTGGGCAGTGCACACAGACTGAGCTGGGCTGGGCACACAGACTGGGCTGGGCACACAGACTGAGCCAGGCAGTGCCCATGGACTGGGCAGTGTGCACAGACTGCGCTGGGCAGTGCCCACAACCTGCAGTGGCAGAGGTGGAGCTCCCAGACGGGGTTCATGGGAGATAAACCCCACTCAGGCTTTCAGAGCCATGCTGGGCACACCCCAGGGCTCCCCTGCTCTGGTCCTGAGGCAGCCAGACCGCTCCTCACAGGGCACCTCAAGCTGTAGGTTTGTCCATTCCTGGGTGTTCCTCACACCCTTGTAAATTCTGGCTCTGTGGTGTTCCTGGCCATGGCCTCCTTCCTGCTCCACATTTCTTTTGCTCCCAGCCTTACCCCACGGGCAGGGCTCCCCACGAGCCCCCCGTGGCTGCTCCTGTGGCTGACCACCACCAGCACCGCTGATGAGTGTCCTCTGCAAGGCAGCATTGTGTTAAGGAGGGGTCCCCATGGCACCTTGCTAGGAACACGCCCAGAGCAATGACTTCCTCAGTCTGATTACAATTTTTTCAGTCATTTAACTGTTTTTAATCCATTTAATTTCTGAGGCATTACTGGGTATAAGGCAATTTTTCAAAGTTCCTGGGGCGGTGAATCAAATTATGTTAGGAAACCTGTTTTGTGGCAGTTACCTTCAGTCAGCAAAGTTATCATCCCCCATGGCAAATGTCTTTAAGGCTTCTGCACCATAAAACCACTTAGCTTGGCATTAATTGCACTATGGAACTGAAGAATTCGTTACTGAAGATTTCTCACACAAGTATTCCCATTATTATTTCTGGCCCTGACAACTCCTCATTGCTTATGAGAAGTTTTTAAGCACAGACAGTAAAGAATTTCTCCTCCTCAGGAGCCAATCTGTTGTTCCAGGGTTTGTTAAAACTTATTATTAATGGCTTGGAGTGTTTGACTAAGTTAATTCCCCTGTGTACGAGCTCTCCAGTCATGTCGCTGCGAGTGCTTCTGAGCACTCCTGTCCCTCAGCAGCCAAGGCAGGACTGTGATTGTCACTTGCAGATAATTTCCTCCCTTGTTTCTAAATTTACCAACTGGCATCTTCAGCATCTTTAGCTCCCATGTTCTTCTCTGTAGGCCTGTGGGCATCCCCTGCTGTCCATACCTCCACTGCTGTTTGTGTTGGGCACAAGGGCGGCATTCCCAGCTCTTGCCTCCTCATTTCTCATGGCTGTTCAGCCCGTGGTGCCAAGTGCCCTCCTGCATTGCCCTCTCTGGCCATTCCCTTCCCTTTTCCCAAAGCCATGCTTTTTTCAGCGGTGATTGCTGAAGCTTTAATTTCCTAAAGCACAGGTATTGTAAATGCAGGTGAACCTGGTGGGAAGAAATGCTGATGTCTGACTCAGTTCAAAAGGCTGAATGATTTCTTTATTATAACTATACTATAATACACTAATATACTGTTTAAAGGAGATACTAAAACTACAAACCTACTTGTTCTAACACCCATATCTAAATCACAACTGGTGACCCTCTCTGAGTGCCCAGCCCCAGGTGGGTTGGATTGGCCATCAGGCTCAAACAATCCTCACCAGAATCCAACCAAGCAACACCCCAGGGAAACAATTCTCCAAGCACATTCCACATGGGAAAACAAGGAGCAGAAATAGAAATTGTTTTCTCTTTCTTTCCTCTGTGCTCCTCTGTGAAAAATCCCGAGAGAGAAGAATGTCCCTACTACACACAGAGTGTCACCTGTGTTCTGGGCTCCTCCTGCTCCTCCTGTGAGGGTGGAAGCCGCAGCTCCGTGCTCAGCTGTGCTGTGTCTCGGCCCTGGCTGAGCATATGCGCCGTGTTTTGGGCTGGAGCAGCCCAGGGCACAGCAGCGCCCTGGCCATGCCTGCTGCTGGAAAGGTGCTTCAGTGCATCTCTAGATAATAGCTCAGAAAGCAAACAAAAACTCAGAAGAAAGAAAAAATATTTTCTCTGGAAAACAGTATGAATTTTTCATTAAAAGCTGCACTCAGGCTGTCTGATGAGTGCTACGAGGTTATCCTGGCTGGAGAACACCCAGCTGCCACCTGCGAATCTCTCCTGTCTCTTTTGACATCTTTAACTTAAAAACTTCTCTATTATTTTTTTTCCAGCAGTTTCTCTTCAGCATCACCTCTTCTGGCAGCCAGACCAGAGCCCAGGTAACAAGCTGGCAGCTCTCCAAACGTGACTTCAAACAGTCCTGCTCTGCCAGACCCTCAGGTGGAGACAGAGGGTGTAACATGGGGCCAGATCCTGGGCCGCCCCACACCCCACATCCCCACAGCCCCACACGGTGCTTGTGTGGCCTGAGCTACTCCTCAGCCACTCCAAAACAGCTCAGAGCTGGGTTAGGCTGGCAAATGGAACAGGAAAAAAAGAGGTCACTGATGATTTATGCCCTCCCATGGCAGGTGTAGGATCACAGACAGGTTTGGGTTGGGAGGCACCCTAAAAGTCATCCCATCCAACTCCCCTGCCATGGGCAGGGACAACTTCCACTGTCCCAGGCTGCTCCCAACCAGCCCCATCCAGCCTGGCTGTGGGCATTGCCAGGCATGGAAGTGGATCCAGGGGTGGGCACAGCTTCTCTGGGAATTCTCTACACCTGCAGGAATGGATTTCTCCCCAGTATCCCACCCATCCCTGCCCTCTGGCAGTGGAAGCCTCTCCGTGTGTGCTGTCCCTCCAGGCCCGTGTCCAAAGTCCCCTCAGTCCAGCATCACAGCAGTTCCCCTCACATGGAAGGGAGAACAGGTAGAAAAACCATAAGGGATCCACATGTCCACCACTGCCCAAAATACCAACCAATGCCCCATATATAAATATAACATTAGGCATTATATCACGTACCCATAATCATGAA
Organism: Taeniopygia guttata; assembly: GCF_048771995.1. Lineage (NCBI taxonomy): Eukaryota > Metazoa > Chordata > Aves > Passeriformes > Estrildidae > Taeniopygia > Taeniopygia guttata. Next base: position 403,101 of record NC_133033.1, on the reverse strand, counting down.
AGGTAGAAATTTCCATGGCTATTGAGGCTTGATTTTCCTGGGAGCAGCTGATCTGCAAGCAACCCTTCCCTGCAGAGCACAAACACACTCTGACTAAAGTGCCCTCACAGCAGGCTGGCAATGGTGCTATGCAACTGTCCTTGATATTTTGCTATAAATTCAAAATTCTTTCAGCCTAGGCTCATAAAATCTCTAGGAATGAGTTGTTGTGGTAGAAAGAAACCTATATGATTTTGCAAAGAAGCCCTCTGAGCAGGGCAGTCTGAGGGACAGCTGATGCCAGAGGTGGCTGAACTGACAGAACCTGATTAAATTTGGCCATGAGACAGAAGCTGAGCTCAGCCCTGGATCTGGCAGAGCACTGGGAGGGGACAGTCTGATGGGGATCAAAAGCCGGAGCAAATCTTGTCACAGCCCCTGTGAAGTGAAACCAATGGGTTTTACACAGCAGTGCTTAAGGGCTTTTATGTGTGTAAAATCTCAGTCACAACACGGCCCTGATGTCTTCTTCTTCTTTTAGCTTTCATGATTCGCTTTTGGAAATACGCATTGAAATAAAAGCAAAAATAGCACACGCAATGCTATAATGTGGACCAGGTGGCCAGAAATTCCCCACGTGTAAATCATGAGTCAGTGTTTCCTTCTGCACTCAAAGAAAAATTGTTTTGCTCGACCATCCCTGCAGCCCCACTGGGTCTGTAGTTCTGCCTTTCCCCAGTGAAAATTAGGAAAATGAGGCATGACTCTGACAGACTTTCAGGCTTAACAAGTAAACACTTGAAAATACAGCAAATTAAATATATCAGAAGAAATAAGGCAAAAAAAAAATCTTGAGAAAAACTTATCATTTTCCAATTCATTAATATTAATACTGGAATTTCAAATAGGAGATCCTCCTCAAGACTTGGAGCATGAAGCTCCTACAGCTGCTCAGGAGAGCCTGAAGCCGGTGCAAACGGCCCCGCTGGGGAGAGGAGCTGTCTCAGCTGGCTCTTGGAGGAGCACCTGAAAACAGTTACCACTTTACGAGGAACACCTGAAAACACTCACAATAATTTACTCACAGCTAGGAAGATGCATATAATATGTGTATTTTAGACGTGTTCACCCCTCCACTGACAAACACAGTGGGTTGGTTGGTGTGGGTGCAGTGGAAAGAAGAAATGGAGCTGCTCCACTCCAGTTCTATTGCCTCTGTCCAAGGTTTTTATGGTGTGGTGCAGCCCAGCTGCCCTTTGTTGTGTCATGTATAAAATCACAGAATCACAGACTGGTTTGGGTTGGGAGGCGCCTTAAATGTCATTAATCCCTGCCATGTGCAGGGGCACATCCCACTGTCCCAGGCTGCTCCAGCCCTGTCCAGCCTGGCCTTGGGCACTGCCAGGAATCCAGGGGCAGCCACAGCTTCCCTGGGAATTCTATTCCAGGGCCTGCCCCCCCTGCCAGGGAGCAATTCCTGCCCAGCACCCCTGGCAGTGCTGCTCAGAGCAAGGCTTTCCAGCTCTCCCTCCCCCTTCCAAAATTAGTGGCAGATTGCAAATATTTTGCCATCTAATCTGCTCTAAATGCAGCATAATAAACTGAAAGACAGTGCCAAAAGCCCACATCATTGGCTTTGGGAAGGGAGAGGGCACCAACCCAGAACTGTTCCCCCTTTCCCTGTGTCCCTCGTCCCGGTGGCAGCAGGGACACCGCCGTGCCCTGCTGTGCTGGCCCTCATCCTGCAGCACCCAGGGCATGGAGGATGGATTGGCAGCTCACCTCAGCCCGAGTGCTCGGGAGAGCAGGGACCAGGGGATGAGGAGGGAGCACCCAGGGCTGCTGAGGCCGAAGGAGAGCAGGAGGAGCTCCCGAGGGCCAGAGCAGGGGCTGTTCCCCTGTCACAGGACGTTCTTCTCTCTCTCAGGATCTTTCATACAGGTGCACAGAGGAAAGGGAGAGAAAACACCCTATGTGAAATGTGTTTGGAGAATTGTTTCCCTGGGGTGATTGCTTGGTTGGGTTCTGGTGAGGATTGTTTGAGCCTGATGGCCAATCCAACCCACCTGGGGCTGGGCTCTCAGAGAGGGTCACGAGTTGGGAGTGAGATATGGGAGTTAGAAAAGTAGGTTTGTAGTTTTAGTATCTCCTTTAAATAGTATATTAATGTATTATAGAATAGTTATAATAAAGAAATCATTCAGCTTTCTGAGCTGAGTCAGACATCATCATTTCTGCCCACCAGCTTCACCTGATTTACAATATTCCCCCAGAGCCCCCCAGCCACAGAATGTTTGCTAAAGCGTGGATATCAGCCCATGAACACATCAGATAAACATTCCAGAGTGCCTGTGCCAGCAGGTGATAACCTGGCAGTGTTTGGGTTTGGCTTTAAAAGCCAGTGACACCCTCTGCATTCCCTTGGCAACTGAGGCACTGCAGAGAAACTCCTTTACATTTAACAACTCCAAATGTGTTGACACACATCAAATCCTGATCTGGGGTAGGTTTAAGTGACACATGTCATCTGACTGGAGGGTTTATGTGTTTGCCAGTGTGAACACAAAAAGGCTCAGCATGTCTGAGGAGAAGCAGAAATCAGATCTGTGACAACAAAATTTGCTTGCAGATAATTAATCACATTTGTAAATAAGTGAGGCCATATTTCCATCCCTTTTGTTTCTTCTTAGGATCTACAGGTCAACTCTTGCTGTGAAAACATTAACAGCAAGCAGATTTGCCAGTCACACGCTGCAGAAGCGACTGAGGATGTGTTTGGGTGCTCAGACAGACGTGTTTGTGCTAGAAGGACTCTCAGCCCTGGGGCTCTGGTGAGCACAGCAGGCCAAGGGTCTTCCACGAGGGTCAGGCTGCAGAGCCAGAGCTGTAAATAACCTGAGCAGGCTGTCTGCTGCACTGAGGAACAAACCAAACCCTTCTAATAAATACTTAGGAGCCTGAAGCTGCAAGAAGGTAGATTTAGTTGGGATATTGGGGATTAGGAATTGATCCCTGGCAGGGTGGACAGGCCTGGCATCCCTGGCAGTGCCCAAAGCCAGGCTGGAGCAGCCTGGGACAGGGGGATGTGTCCCTGCCAAGGCAGGGGTGGCACTGGGTGGGCTCTGAGGTCCATTCCAACCCAAACCAGTCTGGGATTCTGTGATTCTATGATTCACCCACACCTGGATGTTTGGTTTACTGGCAGGCCATTACATTTTCCTGGCAGCACGTGCCTCACAGTACCCAGAACATCATCACTGCAGCTGTGGCTGAAGTATGGGGCAGAAAAAGTGGAGACTTGTGCACTAGAAGTATCCTGGGAATTAACATTCCCAGCATCCCAAGCCCCCTCACTGCTCACAGTGCAAGGATGGTGCTGCAGCTTTAGTGTGTCCAGCTTGGCACACATGCACAGGGGGTGTGGGGAAACCTATTCCCAAATTTGGGAAGCAATTTCTGAATCAGAGAGATGGGATCCTACATCTTCTCTGTGCAGGTTCTTTACACTGAGGATACAACCTCTTCCTTGAATCCAGCTAATGAGCTCTGGTTTCAAAAGCCAATATCTGTTTTCCCCAGAACTATTGATTGCAACTCGATATAATTCATCCACATAGGTTCTTGTTAAAAAAAAAAATAGCAAGCAGGCTATTAAGGTGCCTATCAACAAAAGATGCAATTTTAGTTAAGTCTCTTTGGGTTCTTAAATATGTTGTCATTATCAGAGGGAGAAAGAATTACAGGACAGATAAGAACACTCAAATCTTGTAACCTAATGCGTTCCACGGTGTATTTTTCCTCACTTCCAAAACCTCCAGGAAACGCCGGGATTCAGTCACCCACAACCACACCTGGGTAACCTCGCTCCCAACACATCCAGCTGAGGGAGGGAGGGAGCAGCACAAGCCACAGCAGAGATGAGGGACAGGCACAGCCATGAGGAGCATCCCTGGCATCGAGCATCCCTTGTGTGCAGGTGCTGAAGGAGATCCCGGCCCTTCCCTCTGCGCAGCACGGGCTGTGGCTTTAACATTCTCCACACACCAACGCTCCCAAAAGCCTGGAGAGAGCACGCTGAGGTTCCATTCTCCCCACGCCTGTTTGGGAACAGATTTTGATATTTACTACACATTTTTCTGCACTTGCAAAGGCACAGAAGGCGCTCTGCAGCCGGGGGGTGCGTACAGCAGTGTTTTTGTGGTTGATTAATGAGATGAATTTTCTATGTGTGATGCTTTCAGGACTGTGGCATTCTCCCATTTGTGAAGCTTCTGCATGTGGCAGAAGGGAGCAGGGAGGAGAGGGGTGCTGCGGGACAGCAAACCCCACCCAGGTGTGGCACCAGAGGAGCCGTGCCCACAGCAGGCTCGGGGGCACCGCGGTCCCCCAGTGCTGCTTCGGGGTGTCAGGGTGTGCCAGGCACCTTCTTCTCTCTCTCAGGATTTTTCATAGAGGAGCACAGAGGAAAGAAAGAGAAAACAATTCCTATTTCTGCTCCTTGTTTTCCCCTGTGGAATGTATTTGGAGAATTTTTTCTCTGGGATGATTGCTGGGTTGGATTCTGTGAGGATTGTTTGAGCCTGATGGCCAATCCAACCCACCTGGGGCTGGGCTCTCAGAGAGGGTCACAAGTTGTGAGTTAGATATGGTAGTTAGAACAAGTATGTTTGTCGTTTTAGTATCTCCTTTAAATAGTATATTAATGTATTACAGTATAGTTATACTAAAGGAATCATTCAGCCTTCTGAGCTGGGGTCAGACATGGCCATTTCTGCCCACTGGGTTCACCTACATTTACAGTATCAGGGCTGGGCAGACAAGCCCCTATGTGCCACTCACCCCCACGCCGTGCCCCACGGAGCCCCAGCAGAGCCCTGCCACCAGCTGCCTTCAGCTCCTGGCTTGCCTTCCAAGGGCTCTCCGTGCACAAAACTGGGCATGGATGTGGCTTTTGACAGGCCGTGGGCAGCAGAGCAGGAGGGGTGGCACCAGGTGACACCAGGCTCTGTGGGGCTGGCTGGTGGGGCCAGGCTCTCTGGGAGGGACTGTTCTGGCTCCCCCCGGGGCTCTCCTGCAGCCCCAGAGCTGCTGTCAGGGGACATTGGGCATCCAGCGCTCCAGCCATCTCTGTCTCCTGCTCAGACCTGCCCTCTCCCACCTCCCCAGGGTGTGCAGCACCTCTGCTGCTCCCTGGCCCTGTGTGCATGGTGGGCACAGCAGGCACAGGGCAGGACCTGATCCCCAGGGAAGCCTCTGACAGCTCTTCTGCTCCTCTAGGACACAGAGCCTGCAGGAGCAAAGAGCTTCCTGAAATTCTACTATTTAGGTTTATTCAAACTGAAAAAAAAAGGAAATCAGAAAACAACCTGAATTTGGCCCTGGAGTTTCTGGGATTTGCATTAAAATGCTCCCCTCGCCCCACCCTTGAATTGGATTCCCAGGCTGCTCCAAGCGTGTGCTGTGCTATAACATGGCAGCAGAGTTTTCAACTCAATTCTCCTGCCTGTTTGCAGAATGTGTTTCTGCAGTATTCAGTTTACAAGCCAAACTTTGGCAAGATCATTCCTATATTTCTTTCATATCTCCACAGATCTGAAGTAAATAATTCTGACTTGCTTAATTCTTAATCCAGTGTGCAGTAAGAGAAGCCATTTGACCTCACCAGCTTTGATGTCTCAGAATGATGGGAAGTGGAAAATTACAGAAAACTTTTCTCGCTACTCTCTCTGACCATCAGTCAGAAAGAGCAGAAGGTGATGTGTTAAGACACCCTGACTCAGGCTAAGATTTAATTGCCCTCTAGTACTCTCCCTGGGAAAGCAGTCTTGCACAGGCACAAAAGGTCGCCAGAAGAGCCACAACCTGCAGGAACTCAGCTCCAGTTTCCAGGAAAATACCCAAATAAACAAGTGGACCAACTGGATGTCCTAGCAAGGAAACAAAAGGCAAACAAAATGTCGACACTGATTTGTAAGACACTTGATGTCAATTCGCTCTCATGTGTTTCCAGTGGGGGACCCTGTGGAGAGGAGGGCGAGGTGTTCTCTACCTGAGCTGGGCAAACACCGCCCAGAGAGGGGAAAGCCCTCAGAGACCTTCCCTGGAGGACAAGGAGCAGCAGCCAAACGGGGGAAGAGCTGGGCAGGGCCCTGCAGGCAGGCACGGAGCTTTCAGAGGAGGTTCTGCAGGCAGGCACGGAGCCTTCAGAGGTTCTGCAGGCAGGCACGGAGCTTTCAGAGGAGGTTCTGCAGGCAGGCACGGAACCTTCAGAGGCTCAGCAGGCAGGCATGGAGCCTTCAGAGGCTGTGCAGGCAGGCACGGAGCCTTCAGAGGAGGTTTTGCAGGCAGGCACGGAGCCTTCAGAGGGTTTGTTCCACAGCCACAGGCTGTGGGCTGTGTGGAGGGCACCTCGCCACGTCGCTGGGCTTTGCTGGGAAGCGTTCCCCAGCCCAGAGCCACCCGGGCTGATGAACCCTTACTGGAACACAAGAGCAGCTACCTGCGCGAAGGATGGGGAAGAGGGCTCTCTATCAAATTAAAAGGATTGGATTATATTTTAAATTGATTGTAAGCTTCAGAGATTCTTGTTCCAGTAAAAGTATTGATCAGTGGGGGATTTGCATATTCCTCTTTCACTGTACAAGGTGGTTCAGCCACCAGCAGTTACTGCAGGGCTGGTTAAGTAAAACAGGAAAAGATTAAAGGCTGCAGGAACATTTTTTCACATTGCCAAAAAATATTTTTTCCTAGGATAAAGTTAAAACTCTTTAATGTACGCTTTATTTTTCAACAGATTTAACTAGTAATGAACACAGGCTTTGCTGCAACATCTCCTTACCTTTAATGACTTGCCAGATTTTCAGCACCAACATAAGAAGAAAAACAATGGAACAGCTTCAGTCTGATTTTTAGCTCCTTTTAAGTACTTCTCAGTTACAAGAGCTCTAGCAGGAATACCATTTTTAATTACCAGAGCTGTGCTGTTTCCACATCTGACATTGCAGTCCTGTGCTCTGAGGTGGGAGAGAATACTTCCTGATACCACCAGCAGAAAGCAGAGTCAATATTTAGACATTTCAGATGGCTTTTATTTTTAGTTCTAGCAACTCCAGCTGGCCTCCCACTGCTAACCACCTCTTGCAGCAGCAAAGGTAAAGCAGAAAAGGTTCTCAGGCCTTGGTGAAGAGATGTGACCTCAGAGAGCAGCGTGGGCACGTTGTGATCCCACGGGATGCCGGGGAGCAGCACCCTGGGCTGTGTGGGGAGCCCCGAGGTGCTCCCATGGAAAAACCCCGTTTCCCCAGCTCCCTGCTCCCTCCTGGCCCTTCCAGCTGCCCCACCAGCAGTCTTGTGCCAGTGGGCCAGGCAGCACCTGGTGAGGAGCACTGTGCCTGGGAAGGATGTTCTGCCCCATGCCCAACCCTGGGAGCCTCTCCTGGGAGCAGAAAGTCTGTGAGCAGCAGCCGAGGGCCATCTCAGCTCCGCTCCTCCATCCCACCAGGCCAGCAGAGAAACAGACCCACCAAATATTTACTGATTTCTGCCCCAAGCTGTGGGAGCCCCTGGGGATGCTGGGCTGGTCCCACAGTGTGGGAGCACCAGGGGGGACTTCAGCACAGCTGAGGAATCCCCTCCCTGCTCCTGGGTGGGTTTCTTGCCCACAGGCAGCACCCAACAGGCCATGGGGGCACAGAAGGAGTTGGAGGAGGGCACATAGGCCCAGGATCACTTCCCATTTCTGGCCACACACAGTGCTTCTGGTTGATTATTTTCACTTGGATTTTCCACTGTAAGAGGTCAAGCCATGCTGCCCACTCCTGCAATTGGGTAAGAAGCAATTCAGAAAAGCTTTGCTTTATACAGTGCACACACAAAGCAATTTAAAATTAAAAAAAAAAAATAAAAGAAAGAAAAAGTTCAAAACGCACCCCCATCCCACCCCACATCAGATTTAGGGCAAGACCCAAGAAGGAAAACCGTGAGATTCAAGTCAGACTTCAAGGGCCTGGACTCAAACCATGTGAGAGGTGAGCATTTGCCCTTCTCCCAGGTTTAGATCCGAGCACAGGAAGCACAAGCACTTCCCTGGCTTCAGAGCTGGGCAGAACAAAGGCAGTGCAGTCCTGCAGCCCCAGCCCAGGGAGCCACACACCGATGCGGGCACACAGCCTCCCATACCTGCAGATCAAGCAGGAGAGGCTCCCAAAAGATTCTGGGCATGCAGAGCCCTCTCACACCTGCAGATCAAGCAGGAGAGGCTCCCAACAGGATTCTGGACATGCAGAGCCCTCTCACACCCACAGATCAAGCAGAAGAGGTTCCCAACAGGATTCCAGGCATGCAGAGCCCTCTGACACCTGCAGATCAAGCAGGAGAAGCTCCCAACAGGATTCCAGGCATGCAGAGCGCTCTCACACCTGCAGATCAAGCAGGAGAAGCTCCCAACAGGATTCCGGGCATGCAGAGCCCTCTCACACTCACAGACCAAGCAGGAGAGGTTCCCAACAGGATTCCAGGCATGCAGAGCCCTCTCACACCTGCAGATCAAGCAGGAAAGGTTCCCAGCAGGATTCCAGGCATGCAGAACCCTCTCACACCCACAGATCAAGCAGGAAAGGTTCCCAACAGGATTCCAGGCATGCAGAGCCCTCTCACGCCTACAGATCAGCAGGAGAGGCTCCCAACAGGATTCCAGGCATGCAGAGTGATGCTCACAGTCACAGCAGCGCCGTCAGTAAATTTGATGTGGCAGATGGGATCCCTTTCACCAGGAAATAGAATAGGATCTTTAGAAGACGAGTCCATGGTACAAGTCCTCAGGAGCATCGCAGGGATGAGACCACTGCAGCTCCTGCGCCTGCCTGGCTCAGGAGGGATGGTTTTGAGAATACTTCAATCATGAAAGGTTTCTTTTTTATCTGCACGAGCTCTCCAGCAGGACCAATTCCGTACCTTTTTCTGTAAGGACAAGCAGAATCACAATCCTTTACAATTACCCTAGATGGAATTTCTCAGCCAGGGATCTGGAAACTGCGGTGATTCCAGGTACTCACCCAGGATCCTTCAGGGACAGTGTGCTTCATGGTCTTCTCTCATCCCTGCACATCCTCTTTGATGGCCTGCGGTCCCAGAAAGCATCCCCACAGGGGGATACAAGTCACACCCTCCAAAATGGTTTTACCTTCAAGTGAAATTCTGGTACTGCTCATCTTTAAAAGCTTTTCCTCACATATCACACTCTTTGGAAAACACTCTGCTCCAGCACTGGGATTTCAGGTTCAGCTCAGGAGAATTCAGTTTTGTCTGAGGTATGTTGTTTTGCTGCTGTTTACGTTTTTGCCAAGCCACAATAAAGCCCCAAGTTTGCAGCAAGGCTGTGATATGAAATCAGAGCACAGCGCTGTTGCAAGACTGAACGTGGGCACGTGTTGGAGTCCAGTACATCACTCTGGCGCCCTGGCTGGCTCCAGACCCTGGCAGGGGGCTCAGAGACCTTGGCAAGAAGTCAAATACAGCTGTGGCTTTGATTTTAGTTTGTGGAAAAAACTGCCAACTCTGTATGAGGAATTACAAGCCACGAGGGTTTGAGTAGTGTGATATTTGAATTAACACAGGGTGAAAAAGTAGAATTTTGAGATTTTTAGAATGGGGTTAAAGGGGGTACAAGATGGAGGAATTTGGGCGTGTCCTGGCCTTCTTCTCCTTCATGTTGTCCTCCATGTCTTGGTGTGATGTTCTATTGGTTTAAGGCAGAGATTCATGATGTAACATAGGTGATGGAAATTGGTAAAGAAATTATAAACATATGACACACAGTTTTGAGTATATAACGTGGGAGCCGCCCAAGGCTCACAGCACACTGCCATGGATCCTTTCTGGACAGAGCTCAGCAGATCAGAGAAAGAATGTTTAGATAAGAAGAAAAAAACAACCTTGAAAGCACAATCGGACACATTCCAGGCTTCTTTGGCTGCTTCAGGCTAGGGAGAAAAGACTCTTTATAATCTCAGGGGTCACCCTGACCTTCAGAACCCTGAGAGAAATCTACAGGCACGAGGCCCTCAGACGTGCCAGCCCAGGGGCAACCACTGCCCTGGTCCTGTGGCCCCACTATTTTTCGGTACTATTTGCACTTCAGCAAAATCTCCCCAGGGGTACAAACACCAGAGTTGCTTTTCTTGGTCCATTTGCAAGACAACAGTAAATAAATTCATAGACTTGAAATGCGTGTTAGTAATTGATCATTTTAAAACAATACACTGCAAAAGGCATATTTCCTTGTGGAATGTTTTTCTAAATTCCCTTTGCTATTGCGAATAATAGACCTGCAATCTGTGAGCCCAGACATTACAGGAGTACTGAAATGCTGGAGACTTCATAATGGAAAATGCTTTTGGGTCTGAATTTTACCATTCTTCATGTATTTTGTTTTGAACACGGATAGTTCATAAGTGCACATTAAATCCACAAGGTACCTCAGTATATCAACACTTCCTCACCAGAAACAGTCTCCCTGAGCACATGGTGGGCTTTTTGTCAGGTAACTATGGTGATATGCAGGGTGGGATTCTTTTGTGGGTTTGGGGTTTTAGAGGGGCTTGGGGCAGGGGGCTAGGCTGGATACTGTTCTTTTTATCTGTGCTGGAGTGCTGGTTAGCATAAAAATATCTTTTGGTAAGATAAAATTTTAAAAAAGGATAACACTTGATAGACACTGTGTATAAAAAGCCACATCAGCCTGACAAACAGCTGCATCGATTTATATTTGTCTTCATGTATATGCAATTGTCTTTACAAAGTATTTCTGCACAACCCACCATCACCAAGGTCAAAATTTGGAACCCAAAAATAACATATGTGAATGTAGACTAGAATGAGGTCAGAGTGGATCTGCCAAAGCAGCTCTTGAGCCTGAATATTTAAGTCCCATCCCTGAGAGCAAGGTGTTCCCCTGCTGCTTCGTGTTCTTTGCAGCTTAGCTTTGTGCAAGAACACAAATTTCAGATAACTGTTCTGCAGCAGCCCTGAGTGGCTCATTTCTCGTGCAGCCTTTGGGGCCTGCACAGGCTGAGCTGCTGGGAACAGAAATCCCTCTGATAGCAGCGATCATCCTCCCGAGCACACCCACTTCAGCTCCGTGCCGGGCAGGAGGTGGCTCTGGAGGAGGGAAACAGCGCCGTGTTTCCGTAAAATGGTTTCCTAAATGTAGATGTGATGTGCCTTAACTTCATTCTGAGCCACGGCGAGGTGCAGAGGTCACTGCAGCAGCTGAGCAGCTTTATTGAACACATCTGTCACGGCCAGGAGCTGCTGGCCCTTCCCTGCCACCACAGGGGACATCCAGGGGGACAGAGACAGCTCTGTGCACCTGCAGAACAACAGCAACAGCCTCACTGCTGCTGGGCTGGAACAGAAAATCAAACACCAACAGCCTCACTGCTGCTGGGCTGGAACACCAAATCAGACACCAACAGCCTCACTGCTGCTGGGCTGGAACACCAAATCAAACACCAACAGCCTCACTGCTGCTGGGCTGGAACACCAAATCAAACACCAACAGCCTCACTGCTGCTGGGCTGGAACAGAAAATCAAACACCAACAGCCTCACTGCAGCTGGGCTGGAACACCAAATCAGACACCAACAGCCTCACTGCTGCTGGGCTGCCATGCAGCCACTCCACGACCGCTGCTGAGGCTCCCCAGCCAGGAGCAGCTCTGCTGATGCTACACCCGGGGTTTATTTCCTTCCCCCAGCAGCCCCATCCCAGCTCTGTGACCCAGAACCTTCTCGAGGACGCCGTGGGCTGTCCCCAGGGATGGCACCAGCCCTGTGTCAGAGCACTGTGCCCCCAGGTGCCCCCAGGAGCAGCAGTGAACATCCAAACTGCCTTCAGCCCAGATCAGTTTTTAAAAGACTCTGTACACTGTCACTGATATCCAAAAGTTTGTTTAGATCTTACTGCTCCTGTAGCACCTGCCACCAAACTGCTGGCAACTTAGAAGGGGATGTGCCACATGATTTGAATTTCCTTCCAGGACTGTCCCACCCATGAATCACAATACTGGGGAAAAGAAACTGGTGAAGAACACTTTTATAGCCCAGATCTGAGAACGTCTCTTGAGTGGAGCAGGGATGCACCCAACACCTGCCCTGGGCTGGGCTGGACATGCTCCAGCTGGGCTGAGCTCAGGCTGGGCTGGTGCAGTGGAAAGGATTCAGCACAAGGCTGATGCTGGCCAGAGCATCACCAGGGTGCCCCAGAAGATCCCCTGGTGCCTCCAGTGCACGTGGGGCTCTACAGAGCTCCACGGGGCTCTGCAGACACGGCAAACACAGAAGAAAAGAAAGGCCTGTGATCTCAGGAATAATTGCTGAGGAATATCGGAAGGGGTTTGTTTGCACAGTGTTCTCTGAGTGTCACAATAAAAAGACATAAAAAGAACAGTAATTGGCCACTAGGGATAGAGTTAATGGTAAATACTCTAACCAGAAAACCCAGGCTGCACTGCAAGTAGATCACTTATCATGGGGTTTCTCCAATAGAAAGACTTTCCCCCACACCTTTGCACTTTTACGCTTGATTTGCCAGTGACTTCTGCAATTACAGCATCTAAACAAATCAGGAAAGAGCCTTTTGTTGGTCTGAATTAGAAAATGAGTCTGTCGAGGTGGAGAACTGCCATCATTTTAAATTGCCTTTCCTGAGCTTGGCATTCTGGGCTTTGGGGCTGGGGGCACATTTGGCTTGGATCATTATCCTACATTTTGACTCAGCTGAACACAGAAATGTGTGCCTGGGAACTACAGGCCCTAATGCACCAGGATTCACTGGGATTTTATTAAAAATAGGTTTGGGTGTCTGTTCTCACACTCTTAGAAGGAAAAAATAAGTTTTCCTATATTTTTAATTTTCAGAGAGGAAAGAGAAATGCTTTTTACACTCCTTTGACCTGGAGTTGTGGCCTTTTACAGTCTCATAGATAATGTCAAGGTTAAGAAAAATTATCTGGACTCCCAAGGACCACAGCACCGACCTCACTCAAGCAAAGCTCACATTAGAGATTCCTGATAACCAAGACATCAATGAGTCTGAAGCAAAAGGACATGGTGTTATGCCCTAATTGCACATTGACTCCTACGATAATGCAGAGGGGTGGAACGAGATGGTCATTAAGGTCTCTTCCAACACAAACCATTCTGTGATTCGATGATTTTCATCTCATGGTGCTTTGGCAATCAAAGTCCAAAAGGTCAAGATCTCTTCTTATTTCTGCTCTTGTTTCATATGCAAGCAGATATTTTCATAGATCTGAAATTATAGGCCTGTAGAACACAAAAAGCCTTTCTAAAAAATTATATTAATTAAAATGTCTTTAGACTGAAATGAACAGTATGTAAGAAAATCCACTGTCCCAAGGTGTGCAATTAACCATCAGGATTCAGTCACATTTTTCTATTTGTGCCTTTAGATCCAAGGACCAGGAGCACTTCCAGGCTACAGCAGAAGGCATTCAAAGAGACATCTGGGCTGGTCAACAGCACCTGCTGAGCACGAGTGTGGTGTCCCTGCTCATCCTGGATACCCGGGCACGTGTAGTTCATCTGATGGCATTTCTTGAACCAAAAGAAGGTAAAGTCATGGAGGCAAAATGTCAGTGCAATCCCTCCCTTAGCTGCCCTTCCTGCTGGACACTTCCCAGTCTGCTCTCCAGCAGGCAAGGGCCAAGAGCCTGCGTAGGAAATTAAATCCTTTTGCTTGTTAAAAATCCTTGCATAAATACCAAAACCCATTCAATTCATTTCTTTGTTACAATTAAATAAAACCAAGATATTCACAACTGCACACCAGTAACTTCCTAAGTAAGTGTGGAATGTGAGAGTAAAAAGGTCTGGAAACTTCCTCTAGAAACACTCCTGGACATGATTTCTGCCTCACACATGGACGGGATAGCTGGGATGAAGTTGCAGCCCACTGGAAAAGTACTGCCCAAAAGATCTTCTTTTATGTTGAATTGAGGAGTTATTGACAGTAGAAAAAATATTTGCAACATCCGTGGAATTAAAAATGCAACAGTGGTGACCTGAGGAGCTATGGATGACTCCTTATCTCCCACCAGAAAATCCCAGCCCCTGCTTGTCTTACAAAGGGTGAATTTCCAGGCTGCTGAAGGCTTGTTCCTGCACACCACACGTGGCTCTGCGTGGCTCTGGCCACCTGCTCTGCTGCTGGTCACTCACATCTCTGCAGCGAGGTGGCAGGAACCCACATCAAAGCAGGGAGATAAAAGATCAATAAATATTTAAATTAAATGAGGCGCTAATCAAAGGCAGGAAGACTTGTGACATTTACCAGGCAAACCTGGGGAACTCGGGGAAGCAATCACTTATGTTCCTGATTATCTTGGAGAGCTCTTGCATGTCCCAGCGGGCCGGGAAAGGAACAGGAGTATTTATTTTTGAAAAGGGGGGCCAGGGGAATTGGAAACCAGTCAATCCACATTACGTGCCTACAAAGATAGTGAATCAAAGCATCGAGCAGGTGATTTGTTAACAGCCAGAGGTAACAAATAGAGCTGGCTGCAGTGATCCTTGGCTTCACTCAGATTTGGGGCTTTTACTGCTGGTGTCAGTCTGGAGTGATGGGTAGGCTTACCCAGAAGAAGAGAGAGAGCAATAATATAAATATTGGCAACTGCCTATTTGCTGCAGGCAGTGCACTTACCAGAGCTGACTGAACTGTTATTGCAGTCAGATCTTCCTTTCATTTCTTTGGGACTTTCATAAGTTTCGCACATTTGGGTGATTTTTACAATCTTCTGTGTTTGTTCATCGTGGCATGAATCTGATTTATAAGTGCCTTTTGGGGAAATGGGCTTTGTGTGAGCATTTTGCATCAATGTATCCCAAGGAATAAACGGGATTTTTGAAAAGATTTCTGTGCTGCTCACCCACACTTGTCCTGGCTCTCTGAGGACCCTGACTGGAAAAAGCCTTTTAGCCCAAGCCTGGTTTGAGCTCTTGCCCACGTGTAGGAGCTGCTAGAGCTGGGTGCCTCTGTGCCAGCCCTGCTGGATGTTCTCTCTGGGGTATCCTGGCCCAGCCCCACTGCTGGGAGCAGGATCCTGCTCAGATCAGGCTGCAGGAGGGGCTGGGCTGGCTGCAGGCTCCTGGAGCCACAGCCAGACTGCCCAGCTCCATCCCAAGGCAAGCTCTGCTGGAGAGGTGTCTGGGGAAGGGTCAGGGGCTTTTCAAAGCAGTTAACCATCAGGATTCAGGATTCAGGATTCAGGATTCAGGATTCAGTCACATTTTTCTATTTGTGCCTTTAGATCCAAGGGCCAGGAGCACTTCCAGGCTACAGCAGAAGGCATTCAAAGAGACATCTGGGCTGGTAGACAGCACCTGCTGAGCACGACTGTGGTGTCCCTGCTCATCCTGGACACCCGTGGAATGTCGAGTTCATCTGATCTGGCATGGGACCCCCGTGCCATTAGTGGCCAGGCCAGGCTTAGATCAAAGGCAGTTTGCATCACGCCTGCTCCTTTGGCACTCAGAACATCCCCCTGGCCTCTCTGAAGTGCTCCCTTCAAAAAAATTATTTTCCCATTGGACCTTCATCTGTCTATAAAGGCATACACATTGCATCTGGCATGAAAGGGAAGGAATCAGCTGGCCTTGGCTTTTGACTCCCTAAGCACCAAAATTCATTTCTGTGGTGATGCTGCACTCAGAGTGGTTCTTGTTTTCACTTGGACCTCTCTTTGGGGTTAGTAGGGAGAAAAACTACTTTAGTCTGGTGTAGGTAAAATTGTTAAAATGTCATATTTGAAATTTTCCTATTCTGGAAACATCAGCATATCAGCAATTTACTGAAAGATTCTGGAAACTTAAATAGACTATAAAAATATCCTGTTCTACGTACTTCAGGTTCCTCAAACAGTGTTTTGGGTTTTCTCAAACCTCAGTTTTTCCTCTCCCTCCCCCTTGCAGTGCTCTGTCTCTCCACCATAGGCTTCCACGGGAGGAAGGTTGATTTCATTTTTCAGAGTTAAATTATTCAGCGAGATCTGAAGATCTGCTGCTGTCACATCCCTTCCCCCCCTGCCTGAGCACTGAGCCCCCTCCCCAGGAGCTGGAAGTGGGTCAGGGCAGAGTCCCCAGCCCCACACCCACTTCCTCCTCTCCTCTCCTCTCCTCTCCTCTCCTCTCCTCTCCTCTCCTCTCCTCTCCTCTCCTCTCCTCTCCTCTCCTCTCCTCTCCTCTCCTCTCCTCTCCTCTCCTCTCCTCTCCTCTCCTCTCCTCTCCTCTCCTCTCCTCTCCTCTCCTCTCCTCTCCTCTCCTCTCCTCTCCTCTCCTCTCCTCTCCTCTCCTCTCCTCTCCTCTCCTCTCCTCTCCTCTCCTCTCCTCTCCTCTCCTCTCCTCTCCTCTCCTCTCCTCTCCTCTCCTCTCCTCTCCTCTCCTCTCCTCTCCTCTCCTCTCCTCTCCTCTCCTCTCCTCTCCTCTCCTCTCCTCTCCTCTCCGGCCATGGCTCTGCCCTGGGAGATGCCCACATCTCAGCCTGTACATTTTATTATAGACAGCCCTGGACTGTGGCCCAGCAGAGAGGGACAGGAGGAGTCAAAGGCAGCCCCAAACCCTACACTCTAGTGTATTTAATACTATCCCTTTACATAATTTTAATGTGAATTTTATATATGGTTATCCAAAAGTACATGTATTACGACCCTGAAAGCTCTTTATTTTAAGCAATCATATAATTACTGGCTGTTTTCAAATTGCTCTGCTCTCCTCTAATCTTGTTTTCATAATGAAATTTATTTAAGTCTAATATAGGCATAATGTAGAGTAATGTGTCTTCTGCACCTCAGAATGGATGTTGGAAGTGTAAATTCATTACTTCTCCTTCAGCAGATCTCGTTTTTATCTCTCTTCTATAGACATTACAGTCATATTTTTCTCCTGAATACACTGATGAGGATCCAAAACTAATTTTCACCAAAATGAGAACTCCTTAAAAACATGCTCTTATCATATTGTGCAGACTCTCTCAGCTCCACCACTGTTCCTCACTTTAACCTCAGCTTTCATTTTGAAGTGTAGGGCTTTTTTCCCTCCCAGCGTTTCTCTCCATCTGCAGGACCAAGTCTTCTCCTCCCCGTGCCCAGCCCCTCCAAGGGCTGGATTCCTTCAGAGGGGGTTCCTTAGCACAGGTCCCCCCTGGGCACAGTCAGGAACAAAAATGCATTCCTCCAGGAATAATCTGGCAACTCAGCAGTTTGCCCTGACTTTGAGTGCCTCCCTGCTCCTGATCCTGCTTCAAGACAAAGCAAAATCAAGCATTTAAGGCCAATTTCTGCTGCTTGGGCAGGCAGATACTCGTTCCCTGCTCACTGGCACACACTCATTCGTCACTGCAGTCACTCACCAGAGCCGACAGGACCTCTGATGTCAGGTCTGCAATTGGTAATTGGGCTTAATCACTTTCAAAGATACCTTTGCACAGGGCAGAATGTCTGGATTCTGAAAGAGAACCACCAAAACCTCAAAAAAAACAGCCCTAAAATAATTGTCATTTCAATGTAGATTGCTGTAATTGTATTCCTGCCTACCCAGCTCTTTTTGCATTGTGGTATGGAAAAATGAAGAAAGGTGAATTTCAATCATGCTGTTGCCCTGAAAGCTATTATCACAAGATTGATTAACTGAGACTACTTTGTTTGAACAATAGGCTGTGGAGAGAGAAAAAAATACATTTTCCCTTGGTCTTAATCCATGAAACAGTGATTAGACATTTATTTCTCAATTGGCATGGTTGAAATCAATACATGTTTTCCAAAGATGTGCAGAATTTACTTTCAGAACTTGTTCTGGCACGGTCCTCAGGTACTACGAGCTGTGTGGTGGCTATTTGTTTCTAGGTTTTGATAGATTCCCCGCTCTTCTCCGTGACTTCACACTGCTGCAGCTTTTGCTGACTTGCCAGCCGGCTCCTGATGTGCACGCTGGGTGGTTAGAAAGTGATGTCTCTGCATTCTCCACCCGGGCTGGGCCGCAGCAGGAGGAGGGATGCAGTGTGGGGGACAGCTCCAGCGCACACCCCGCTGAGCTGGAGGTGGCAGAGGTTTCACACCCCGGGTGCTGCCCCTCTGCTCAGGGCCCTGCAGAGGGACACAGGGTGCCCAGGGACCCCCTCCTCAGCCAGACCCTCCCCTGAGCCCTCGGGGTCTGGGCACTCGCTGGTCAATCCTCTGCAGCAAGAAGCATCTGTCCTTGAACATCAGGAGAGTGATTAGAAAGGTAAACTAAACAAATCAGCTGCTTTGGGCTGCAGAGGTTTCAGGGGAGCACTGGGCAGACAGGGCAAATAAAAGACATTTCCCTATGTATCTCCTGTCCCCATACAAATACCCTCAGGGCTGTTCTGAAAATTCTCTTCTTTTGAATTTCTGTCCCAGTTTCTTCTAGCAAGTTCAAAAGTGCCCTGAGACCACCTGCTACATCCATCCGTAACCAATTTGATATCATGAATCATTGAATCACGTAATATAATGTAATAATGAGCAGGTTGGATGGCAGCTTTATGAGCTGATGCTCTCTAAAATAAGTTCATGCTGAAACAGAATCCTTCAGCCAATTTTTTCCACTTCCCCTGCTGTTCAGGGGCAAACTAGGAAAACTAAGGAAAAAATCAGAGCTGAGAGCAGCACCGCTACGTGTCTGAAACCTGCTCGGCCATCTGAGGAGATATTAAAGGAATACAGATATCTGAGCACATTTCACTGAAGAAGGCAGCCTTAATTTTAGCTGGCTGGCAGATGGGGTTTCTCATTAGCCTGTCTTTTCATCTTATTTCATGCAATTAAGTAGGTTTGGGAGGGACCCCACGGGACTGGCCGTGTTCCAAAGGCTCGCACAGCCCAGGCTGAGTGGCTCCCCGCTCCAGAGCCGCCGGCCTGGCCTGTGGAGCTGCTTTCCTTGTCACCCACAGAGCCAAGGAAGGTTCGGCTGTGGGCATCGGGTCTGCAGAGCTCCAGCGCTGCGGGGAGCAGCCTGTCCTCCCACAGCAGTGCTCCCCTGCTCTGAGACGCACAGTGAGCCTGGCAGGGATGGTGGTGGAGATCCGAGAGGAGCTGAATGTGTCCTGTCCTTCTTCAGCTCTTCCCAGAGCATCAGAGACCCTGCAAGGAGAGAGGGGCTCTCCGTCAGGGTCTTTCCAGGAGGGGCAGGAGCAGCTTGATCCAGCAGGAACATCTCAGTAGGTTCATACTTCCTCTACACAGCTGCAATTCATAAATGAGCCGTACAACACCCTCCCTCTGGCTTGGGACATGCTGTGATGGTGCCACCACAATGCACAGTGACACCTGGCCCTCCACAGCACCCGTGGGACGAGAGAGGTGATGAGAACAGCCCTAGGGACGTGGATCACTGTAGGACTCAGCAGTGCTGGGTTAGCAGCTGGACTCGATGATCTTGGAGGGCTTTTCCAACCCAAACCGTTCTGTCACTGTATGAACCCATCCCGGGGTGCACCGTGACAGAGCCCCCCGGCTCCCAGCACACCCCCAGAGGGAGCAGAGAGAGGTGGCCACGTCCCCCAGGGAGGCCCCTGGGCAGGGGTCCCTCCTGAGCAGGGGTCCCTTCCTGGGCAGGGGTCATTCCCTGGGTAGGGGTCACTCCCTGGGCAGGGGTCCCTCCTGGGCAGGGATCCCTCCATGGGCAGGGGTCACTCCTGGGTAGAGGTCACTCCTGGGCAGGGGTCACTCCCTGGGCAGGGGTCACTCCTGGCCAGAGTCACTCCCCGGGCAGGGGTCACTCCCTGGCTGCCAGCACCCCTCTGCCACTCCATCCCCGCAGCTTCGCCTCCTCTGCTGCTCCCTGGGCACAGCCACCGTGCCACCCTCTGCGCCAGGGCCACCCTGGCAGCCCCTGTGCAGTGCCCAGCGGAGCCTTGGTCTGGGTAAAACCTGCTCCCAGGATTTGTAGGACAGCCCCATAGTTTGCAGTCCATTCCTACAGCATTATTTCTTCATTCCCACAGAAACCAAGCATGGGGGGGAGGGGGCTTTAAAGAGTTGTCTGGAGCCAAGAGAATGAAAATAAATCCAAATAAAACCCTGTCAAACCTCTGTACACGTGTATTGGGGAAGAAAATCAAATCCTTGACTCCTTTTCCTGTACTGTAAAGCATTGTAATTTAGTTGGGCGAAAAACCCAAAACTCTCTCATGGTTGTGATCCTTCTGCATTGTTTGCTTTTTTTCCGAGGCAATTTCAGAAAAATGCTTAGCAACATATACAGAAGGAAGCTGCTAAACCTTTGTATTAATTCTAAAACCCCCATTTCTTATTAAGTCACAAGAGATAGCTTTTACTTTGTTTCCAGCAAAAGGTAATTTGGGCTTTATTTTATTTAGAATGTTGCCCACCGTGCTGGAGAGGCGAGATTTCTTAATTGCTTTGTTGCAAAAACAATTTATGTGGGTCTTTTAATGAGTTTAATTTTCTTTAAAGTTTTCCATGTATAAATGTGGCAGCATTTTGAATCAAATAAATTATCTACCTAGCTGCCTCACTGCTCCCGTCATTACACTGAACACTTGAAGCTGTTCCACGAGGCTTATTGTATAGAAATTATCTGTACAGACGAGATGGAGTTGGTGGTTAGAAAAAACAATAAGCAAGAGAGAAAAGGAGGGAGATTATTACCTCCATCCTTGAAGCTGTCCTCCTACTACGGAGCTGGAGCTGCAGCCGAGCGTGGGAAGTCACAACACAAAGGGTTTTGAGAAAATGGCAAAATGTCTGGTCAGAGTCACAGACAGCCTTGGGTTGGAGGGACCTCAAAGCCCACCCAGTGCCCCCCTGCCCTGGCAGGGACACCTCCCCCTGTCCCAGGTGTGGGACACTGTCCCAGCCCCAGTGTCCAGCCTGGCCTTGGGCACTGCAGGGATCCAGGGGCAGCCACAGCTGCTCTGGGCACCTGTGCCAGGGCTGCCCACCCTGCCAGGTAGAAATGTCCCTCTAATCCCCACTCCGAGTGTCCCCTCCTTCCGTTCAGAGCCGTTGCCCTCAGGTGGATGAAAGCACAGAGTCCCTGGCGCACGCCAGACGGGGAGGAGGGATCTGAGGCAGCAGTGGCTTAGCAGAAAGCCAGAAGGCAGAGTTCTCTCTCTGCATCAACAAACACCCCAAGACTTCACGAAGCTGGATTCTATTCCAAACCATCAACAGCCTCACACCTGGGTGCTCAGGATGCCGTGTCTTGGAGAGGCACTTGCCTGAACAGACGACTTATTAATTTCATCAAGCCCTGCAATGCTCACAGCAGGTTCCTGCACATCCTCCTCCAGAAGGGAGACGAATCAAGGGCAGTTTTGCCACTTCCCATGGACCTCACCATTTAAAAATTTAGTTTGTCAGCATCTCACTTTCTAATGACACATGGAGGTGACTCTATGGCTGCACACATCATGTCTCGTGCTGTATTTCAGGGAGGCAATGGTTGATAAGATGCTGTTGGAGCTCTGCTCTTTCAACAGTCAACTTTCCATGCAGCTCAGGGACCCGCCAGCCTGAGGTCCCTGCCAGCCTCAGCCAGTCTGAGATGCTGTGACCATCCCATTCTTGGGGCCCAAATTCTCAGGCCCCCAAGATGACAACAAAGAGACCATAATGTCCCCAGGCCACCTGCATCCCTCCTCTATCCAGGGCCTAGAAGCTTCCTCCAGCCCAGGATGGGGCCCTCGGTCCTGCCTGACTCCATCTGAGCTCCCAGCCCGAGCCGGGACCTTCCTGTCACCTCTCTGGCCACTCCGGCACTCAGAACCTTCTGGTCCCTCAGGAGCAGCTACAGCAAGAGGTCACAGCTGGGTGAAATTCCAGAGAAGCCTCAGGAAGAACACCTGATCCAAACTGAAATCCCACCATGTGTCTAAATTTCCTCACCTGCTGTTGCCCACAAGCTCTCAGAGGTGTGAGAACTGACCATGAAGTCCTGCACCATTCTTGTTAGCAAGCTGCAGGCACTCATAGTTAATTTACATGATATATAAGATATAACGATAAAGAATTCATGAAGCAGGAGTTGAATCCCTCTGCTGCCGAGCAAATGGGAACATTTCCTCCACTGCAGGCTGATGATTAATTCATACTCAGGTACCCGGACATCAGACAAAAGTCCTGTTTATCATCTAGGCAGGAGATGGTTCCCCCTTTCTTGCCTTGAAGAGTGTTGCCATTTCTGAGACTTGAGTGAGATCCATCACTAATTTTTCAGAGCAGTAGAATGAACCTGCCAGGTCAGTTACATGAGACAGGGAGGGAGGGAGATGTAGGATATGTAATTATATATTTATCTAGTAGCTTGAGGTGTGAGTTCATAATGACCCTTTCACAATCCAAAAACAGTGTAAAATCTTAAAAGCGGTATCCAGACAGAACAGAGGAAATATACAGAGCTGTGGTTAAAATATTATTTGGGAAAAAAAAAAATCCAGACAACTTTTCATCGGAAAGGGACAGGGGAAGGGGAATTTAAGTTGTATTTATTATACCAAGCCACAATTACTACTGCCCCACCATCAGACAACCAGACACCTTCACCATCCAGACTTCTCATTGGAAAGGGGAATTTTAATTTTATTTATTGTACCAGGCCACAGTTCCTGCTCCACGTTCCCCAGAGCCATGCCAAGCCAGGTGAGGAGGATGCCTGAGCGCTGTGGCGGGGCTCCCCCGTCCCTCCTTCCTCAGCCAGACACAGAAACCCACGGGGGGCTTGGAGGGGCGACTCTCAGCAGGAGGAGGGATGGCCGTGGGGGAGAGCAGGTAAAAGGGACAGCGTTTTCCCTGGAAGCCAGCCGGAACAAGGCGCTCCTCCTGTGCCTTCCAGGTGCTCCACAGCAGCACCAGCCCGGAGCTCCCGGGGCGAGGGTCTGGCTGCCCTGCGGCCCCTCACGCTCCTGCGTGTGCCCCTGTGAGACAGCAGCTCCGAGAGCAGCGGGACGGTGGCACCAGTTAGTGCTGTGGGACACCATGGCAGTGCCTTCCCTGAGAGCGCCGCTGGCCAAAGGGATGGATTCGCACCGTGGCTCTCGTGTGGAAATCACCGCAACACGGGCAGCTCGGTGGCTGAGCAGGTCACCAGCGGCTGGACACGCTGGTGCTCATTATGTTCAGCAGTACCTCATGCTCAGGAGCACTCAGGCTCGTTGTGTCATCCATAATAAATAAAGATCAAAAGCCACAGAGTTCATGGGCAGCCAGGACAGCTGTGGGCATCACCAGGCATTTAACTTGTCAGGTTGTTGCCCTCAAAGTGTGTTCTCTGCATAGCAAAGTTACATTGAGACACGAGAAATGTTACACTGAGAATGTCATTTCCTAAGTGTCTGTTTCCAGATGAGATGCTATTACTTATTTATAAGCACACAACAAGTGCCTGGAAATTAAGAGATATTCACAAAAATGAGCTCTCTGGTGACCATCAACCACATGATGCTGCCAGAGCGCTTTCTTTATGTTGTGTCTGCTCTTAGTGTGAGTAGTAAGAACAGTTTGGATTCATTCCTTACAAGATTTTTTGTGATTCATCTGAATTTCCTTTCAGTACAAATAATTCTGCTCCTGAACATGCTCCGGGTGATCAGGCAGGGGCTCTGCCTGGCAGCAAGACCTGGTTTTGCCCACACACCAACGCCACACGGATTCCAGGTGCAAACCCCGTGGGTTCCCCCGCCTGTGCACACGTCTGTAAAGGAGTGTTTGGCACAGAAACTCCTCTGCCTTTACCCACTGTGGGCACGGCAGCGGTGGGGCCATCGAGGCCACCCCTCAGTGTCACCTCTACAGCTCCTGAGGAGCACCAGAGCCACCCTCCACCCCTCCACCCCTCAGCCTCGGCCAGGCCGGAGGGGTTGGAACCAAACCCCAAACACCAACACACTCAGAGTTCCATTTTCCCCTTCCCCAGCTGAGCCGGGGGTGCCGGGGAAGGGCCAAGCCACAGCCTGGGGCATTCCCCGTGCCAAGCCAGCCCTGTCCTGGCACGCAGTGGGCACCAATCCCTCAGCCCCAGGACTGCCCTGCTGACAGCAGGCAGCCCCATCACTCTCCTCAAGAGCAAAGCCTTTTTTATCTCTTCCTTTGTGAGCTAATAATGTTTTTTTAATTGAAACATGTTCAGCTTCTCCTTCTTTCTTCTTGTTTCAAGTGATTTCTGCCTCTGCCAGCAAAATAAGAGCCTGTGTTGCTGGGTTTTTGGTTTTGTTTTTTTTTTTTTCCAGAAAATGCAAGGGTTTTTTCTTCCTCTTTTTTTTTTTTTTTTTTCCAAGATTTCAACTCTTTGACTTTGGAAAAGAAATCATTGTGGAGAAAAGTATTTCTTGAAATGATGACAGAAGCAAAATTATATTCCTTTGTAGAAAACAGGGACATTTGAAGACAGGCTTTACATCTTTGTTCTTTGTTCCGGGAAGTGCGAATTCGCAGGGCCCTGGACTATTAATCCTTCCTCATTCTTGGTTTTTGAAGATGAACATTGCAGAGAATGAGGCATTGTGCTTGAAAGGTCTTTTCAGAAAATACCTTTTCCTTCCACAATATGTTCCAGTTCTCTAATAATTTGCAGAATAACTTGGCAATCTGTGGCTTTTCCTCATAAATATTTATTTTCCCAGGACACCCTGGTGTGATTGGGCTCCCAAGGTTGCTGTGAGCATCCTCCCCCTCCCCGCCATTCCCAGCAAAGGGGTTTGGCAGGGTGAGCACCGGTGCCCCGGCTCTGTCCCAGCGACGTGGCTGCACCGGAGGGTCTCCAGCCACGGCAGCACTGGTGGCACCGGGGCTCTGCCGCTCCCTCTGCCTGCCCAGTCACCTACAGCTGGAGCCAGTTCCCCTCTGCTTGGGTTAGGGCATCTCATCGAATGCCAGAACCCCGGATTGCTTTGGGCTGGAAGCGACCTCGAAGCCCATTCCATCCCACCCTTGCCATGGCAGGGACAGCTCCCACCATCCCAGGTGCTCCAGCCCCAGTGCCCAACCAGGGATCCAGGGCAGCCCCAGCTGCTCTGGGCACCTGTGCCAGGGCCTCACCAGCCCCACAGGGAACAATTGTTCCTAACATCCAGTTCAAATCCACCCTCCTTTGGCTTAAAGCCATTTTCCTCTGTGAGTATCACTCCTCTTGCTCTGTGAACAAGGGGAGATGCCAAAGCCACGGATGAGCATTACCCACGGAAGGAAGGAAGGTGTATGGAGCATGATGCCCACGTGCCCCTGGCTGAAGGGGCTGTTCTGCAGGTGCGGGGCAGGGCACTGGCACCTCTCACGCCCTGGCATTACAAACCCCATCCCCATCAGCGAGGCAAGAGCCCCCACAGCCAGCAAAGAGCGCGGCCAGCACAGGGAAAGCTGGTGGGTTGTGCTGCCCAGCCAGTGCTCTGCCATGTTTATTGCTCGGAGCACATTAACACCAGACTGTGACACATGTGGAGGTGTGAATTCGAGGACCACTCGGTGCTGTGAAGTTTCCCACTTTATCGGTTACAGAAGCAGCTCTGCCAGCTTGGGGCTGTGAAAACGCAGTGCTCCATCCGCTCACAATTTCTCAGCTCGTAAATGCCGTGGGGTGGCCACAGAGAGGGGATGGGAGCAGGTCCAGTGGGAGCAGGACTGGTGGGAGCAGGACTTTGGGAGCAGGACTGGTGGGAGCAGGACTTTGGGAGCAGGACCGGTGGGCCCCCACCCTGCCTGGCTCTGGGGACAATGTCCACGTGTACCACACAGTTGGAGAGCAGCCTGGGTTGGAGCAGACCTTACACCTCCTGCCACGGGCAGGGACCTTCCTCTAGACCAGGGATGGCACCTGCTGCCGCAATGCAGGAGGGACTTCAGGGCTCGGGGACACCATCCCCTCGGGCTCCTCTAGAAGCACCAACAAAAATCTGGAAAAAAAAGTCAGCACAGCTGAGGTGCTGCCCAAACCTGACTTCAGAAGGAAAAAAAATATCCTGATTTGCAAGAGTTTGAATGAAAATGGTCCTCAATAAAGGTAGACCCCCAGATACTTGGAGTATGACATCCTACAGGGACTGCTGAGGCTGCTGGATGCTGTACAAAGACAGTTTGATGATGATACTGCGAGGTCAGGGAGCTCAGCACGACCCCAGCTCTGGCTGAGCGCTGATAATTCCAGGAGCAAAGCTCCCAGTCTCTCACACGGCCACTGCAATTGCCCAGCCCTGACACGAGTCAGGCAGAGCACGGGCAGGAGCAGGGAAGGCAGGATGCAAAGGGCTGCTGCAGACCAGGACCCTCAAATTTCCCTCCCCTCTCCCTTTCCCAGGGAAAAAGGGAAATATGTAAAGTCAGAACAGTGTGAAATGCTTGCTCCCCTGGCCCGGCAGCTGAAGAAGGAGTCTGGAATACTTCCAATTGCATTTTCAAGGTTGTTTCTTCTCATCTAAACATTCTTTCTCTGACCTGCCAATTTCTGGCTAGCAAGTCCACCATAGCATTCTGCCCTGCCCTCTCCAGCAGTGTTTACCTTTTATATCAAAAGTCACGAATAGTCTGTGTGTAACAATGCACCAATATCTAACCTCTATGTTGGACAGTGTGTCCCCATCCCAAACCAACAGAAAAGTGTCACCATCACAGCAGGACATGGAGGACAAGACAAAGGAGAAGATGGTCAGGACAAACCCAAATTCCTCCATCTTGTACCCCCTTGAACCCCACTCTAAAATCCCAAAATTCTACTTTTTCACCCTGAGTTAATCACACTGCTAAAACCCTTGTGGCTTGTAACTCCTCACACAAAGTTGACAGCTTTTTCCACAGGCCAAAATCGCAGCCACAGGTGTTTGTGACTTCATGCCAGGGTCTCTGAGCCCCTGCCAGGGTCTGGAGACAGCCAGGGCAGCCAGAGGGATGTGCTGGACTCCAGCACTTCTGCTCTGCCCGGGGCACAGTGCCTGTGGCAGCTCCTGGCAGCAGGGCTGTGCAGCATCGCCTGCAGCCAGATGTGCAGTGTCACGTGCAGCCAGATGTGCAGCATCTCTCCCTCCAAGGCTGCGCAGAGCTGCAGTAGAGGCCAGAGCCAGCACTTTTTCTGCTCAAGTAATTAAGCACAAAGGAGTCCAGTGTTAAAAGGAAAAGCAGTGTCCACGCTGGAGGAGGATGATAATTCCTGTGCCATGAAAGAAAACCAACCCATTTTACCATGAATAAATAACTAAATAAATAAATAAAGGTGACCATTTCCCCCTGTGTCTGAAGCCCTAATTCTGGCAGTGGATATGCAATCTCATATTGCTATATTACTCATAAAAACCTTTTACGGATTACTTTCACACTGGATCATCCGTCCTATCATTAATAACACTGCTCTTGTGCAAATACTCAAATATTAAATGTTTAGATTATCTAAGTCTCTTAGTTTCAGGGCTGAACATGTTATTTCCAAGCTGAACTGCTCCTTACCTGCCGGGCTGTGTTTCTCTGGAAGAACGAAAGCCCACAGGGCTTTGTTTATGGAACATAAAAGGAACTACAACCTTGGGAGAAGGAAAAATATGCATGAAACATGGCTTGTTTTGCCATGCTTCTTTCCTTCCCAGGTAAGTCAGACCTGTTGGTGTTTATTGTGTGCACGATGTCACGTTGTGTTTGTCACAAAGGGGGGCTCTACATGTCCCCCCGCTCGAGAGCTGCTCCCCCTCTGGGGCTGGCTGGGGGTGTCTCGTGCCCGCCCAGGCTCGGGGGTGCCTCCTGCCCGCTCTGTCCATGGGAACAGGGCACCCCTGTGCCCACACCGAGCGATGTGCACCTGGCTCCTGCTCATGGCTGTGTGCTCTTCGTGAGACCTGCGGGTCCGGCTCCTGACAGAGCCTTTCTGAAAGCCCCTTGATCTCCACATAACAGACCCAGCACACAGCTCCTGCCAGGCCCACCGAAGGCTGGCTTGCAGAGGAGGAGGGAGCCCTCCACAGCTCAACGACAGCCTGTAAAAGTGGAGAATGTAAAAGTGACAGAGGCAGCAGGAAAAATTCTGTCGCATCCAGCCAATAGGGGTCCAGGGAAATGTAGAGAATAAGGTAAATAAAAACAGGGTGGAAAATAAATAGTGTAAGGAAAGAGAGGCTTGAATCAGCATTTATTTATTTATTTATTTATTATTTGTGCCTCATTCACTGCCGACCTGCAAAAGAGATATCCAAGGAATTGCCCACACCCTGCAGAGCTCATCCAGCGAGAGCCACGCAGGGACAGGGGGAGTGCCAGGTGCAGAGGCACCCTGAGGTCAGGGGCTCCTCTGTTCAGCTTTTACAGACAGCTGGGAAACCAACCTCAGTAAATGCTTGCATTTTCCATGTCCTCAAAGATTGCCTTTGCAAATCCCATTCTTATCAAATATGATTCTCCCCATTAATGGCTTTGCTTGGCAGTTTCAGAGGACTAATGAGCTCACTAACTATGTTCTCTTGCCATCTTTTTGCTCAGAATGTTAAAATGATCTGTCTGTAAAACCCACGGTCATTACCAAGCACATGATTATCACTACTTTTTCTAAGAACATTGTCAAGGTTCCTGAGCCTATGTGCCTTCAAGGTGACCATAAACTCACAGCTATTTTGGCTTACTCTTCAAAAGTCTAACTACAGCAGTGCTACCCCTTGAAATGTATTTACATAGCAAACGACACGTGTACAAACACTCCTCCCCACCAGCAGCACAGCCTGGTGCACATCCTCCCAGACAGGTCACCTTGGCCAGCACCTGCCTATCAAACCCCAGCTGGGTTCCCTGTGCTGGGACTGGCTCAAGAACAAGGAGAAAAGTAAAAGATTTTGCTTCCAGATACTTCCAGAAACTAATTTCTGTTATTTAATAAGCAAAAGCTTCCAAGAACTGGAAATATATCCCACTCTTGCCAAAAGGAAAATAAAGATGTCTCTCAAATGCCAGCATCTCAGACTGGAGCAATGCCCCTCCTGCAAACCACAGCACAGAGTCTGCAGGAGGTGTTGGTCTGAGCAACCTGGTCCAGCAGGACGGGTCCTGCTCAGTGCAGAGGGCTTGGAGCAGATGACCTTAGGAGTCCCTTCCAACACAAATCATTCTCTAATTATGTGACCACTGTGAGCCAAGACAACAAAACAAGAATCAGTGATTCCCCAGGCTGCCTGCTCAGACCAAACTTTCTATTTTCCTGAGTTCCCAGTGACCTGTGCCTGCACCAAGCCTGGGGCAGCCATCCCTCTCAGCATGAGCACACACTGAGCTCATCACCTTCTTTCACTGACTACAGGCACCTGATCAGCAAAAGAATATCAGCTGCTGGTGCCAGAGGAGCCCTGACCACCCCTTGTGGCTCCTTGCCACAGCTCAGCCCTGCATTCCCAGCTCTGAGCAGCCACCCTCTGACCGTGGTGTCACAGCCAGTAATCAAAGTTCACAAATATCCAGGCAGTACCAAAAAATGGAGTTCAGTTTGCATCTCTTCTGTGCTGCTCAAATGCCAACAGTTCCACCAATGCCAGGAGCTGCCCCAGCTCACTTCCAGAGCGCTGGTGATCCGCAGGCAGCTGGTCATTAATTTAGCCTAATTGCATGCTGAGTATGTGTGTGTGCACTTCCTTATAGAGATTTATCTGTGCCTGCCCAAACACAGAAAATGTTTAGTACAAGGTAGACACTGACAACATTTGGAAGGGAACAGCTAAAATGTATCATAAATATAATAAATTCAAAGAGAGGAGTTGCAACGATTTATAGTGGGAAGTACTGCTTGCACCTACAGGAGAATTGGATTTCAAAGAAAAGATATTGCTGTGTTTTGGCCTTACTCTGGGAAAAGACCTGGCTAGAGACTATTAACAAGGATCAGCACCTAATTTCCCTGTGAGGACTGATTTCTCCATGAGGACTAACCTGCTGGGAGCCACTGCAGGACAAACTTGTGAGAACTCGGGGTGTTTTTGGGTGGCTTTTTCTCCCAGAAGACACAACCTGCACACGTGGCTGCAAGCCTGAGGAATGCAAACAACTGAAGTCCCGGTGTGCTGGCTTTGCTTTGAGCCAATAACTAAATAATTAATTGTTAATACATGAATGATGATGTCTGATGCTTTCTCATGTCTAGGCACGGCTGCTCATAAGAACAGAGGGTATTTTTAGATTTAAAGGAAGCACCATTCGGCATCAGCTTGCTGTGGTTTGGAGGAGATGATACCTGGAGGTAATTGCTTCAAGACTTAGCACTAATTTTGTTTTCCCATCCTGCTTAGAGAATAAAGACTGAGTCTCATTTGTACGTTCTACAAAGGCAAGAAGTCTAAGGCTGCAATCCTTGCTGTGTTTTGCTATGGATTGTTAGGATAAAAGTAGAACATACATCTGCAATTGCAATAAACCAGCCCTAAAACATCTTACTGTTATATGCCTTTTGAAATCATATTCAATTTTTGGAATTTGAACCATAAAAAGGCCAGAACAATGGGGAAATGGAAGGGAATATGCATACAGTGTGATGCCTTTAGTATTCCAGGGTGCAGCAGCAGCAAGCAGAGAGTTTACCATGCGCCCTTTCATTTGAAAGGCCACCTGCCAACCCATTCCCATTTTCCCTTTGCCGGGTTATCAGATGCATTTAAATGAAAGCATTCCTGGGCTGTGTCAGGATGCTCATCCCCACGAGAGCAGGAGCTCACTGCTGGATGGGCCTGGCTGCTCTGAGACCTGCCCAGCTCAGCCCTGCCAGGCAGGACTGCTCTCCCAGTGCGGCTGTGAGCTCTGCATTCAACAGCTCATGAATTAGAAATCTCTCTGTGTTCTGATTCAGGCCAGCCCAGACGCCTTTCCTGCAGTCCTGAGCCTGACTCTGAGCCACCTCCAGCAGCCAGCACAGCTCTGTCCCTCTGCAGTGGGGCACAGAGAGGAGAAGGCTTTGCCCTGCTCAGTGCAGCACAACGGGGGCTGCAGCTTTGGCCTCCCACCCCTGCCAGGCAGGGCAAACAGAGAGGGGCAGCCTCCACCCAGACTGTCCTTGGAGAATTTGCAGAAAAGCCTTGTGCTTCCTGTCACACCCCAAATAGCCAGAAGCTGGGTTTTAACCATTGCCTATTCAGCTCAGAACAGGCAGTGGATGTGTTCCTGGCACGGGAATCCTGTAGGGCTGAGGGAAATCCTGCAGCAGGCACTGAATTCCCCCAGCACACACCTGCACACACCTGCACACACCTGCACCTGCACACTCTCACTGTGCCCATCCTTTGGTTCAGACAGGCTTCAGCAAAGTCTCCAGCAGAGCACCCCACCCATCTGTCTCCACCTTCCTGAGCATTTTGGGAAGGAGACCCAAGAGGTGCATTCCTGTTTTTGATGATGGGAAGTTACAGCACTTCTTTCTCTTGGGAAAATATTCTCTTTACACTCCCAGGGTTCATCTTTGCAATCTATGTGCTTCATCCTGCAAGACAGTACTGAAAATCTTCAGGGGATATTCGAGGAGGAAAAACTAAGAGGTAAATGGTCTTTGTATAATGATTCTGTTTAATTTTGCATGCTTGCTCCTCTTCTCACTCCTGTTGTTTCCTCTTGCTCTCCAATCTCTTTGCTTCCTCAGTAAACAAGTGATTAATTGTGTTTGGCAACTGCTGACCCTATTGCAAGTGGCACTGAGACGTCGGCTCTATTAAACATAGTTTTAATGTCACCAGACCCACTTAGCAGTGTCCAGTGATGGATGATTTCGCACAGAACACGAAATGGATCATTTGTAATTGTTGACTCCACACAAATGGCATGAAGCCTCGTTCCAAGCAGCAATTCTGACGGGCTGGCACTGAAAACTGGCTGCAAAAACCCACCAAAATGGACAAAGGCATTATTGAAAAGGGCATCAGATCTTTTCCATGCAGATGTCCCCAGAAATCACCAAACTTCCCGGAAGGTTATTTGCCTTAAATTCCACTTAAAAGAAATTTAGAAAGCTTTGTACTTTACCTTGATAGATTCACAGTGTATCCCCAGTGGAAGGAAATACCACAGACATAGAAATGCTAAATGGATTCTTGTATCAGCACCATCACAGTGATTACCAAATAAATTTATAATTATGATACACTTGAAGTATTAGGAGGAGTAAAAGATCAAACACACCTCTTTATCAGGGAATAGGAGCTGAAACTACAGACCATAACATGCTGTGATGAGAGATAAAGATCATGTTACCATTGAATTTTTTATGTCCTCCAAAGGTCAAAATCACTTCACCATAAAATTTTCAGTGTCACAAAACTCGGAAGTAGTAAATGTGTTTTTGTTCTAGTCTAGTCATGCACGCAAATTATTGGAACCCTTAAATTGTTAGAACATCAAATAAAAAAATCAGGACGTGAAAGTTCTCGTCTTGACATTAGAGTGACTATTTCTGAAAATCTAATCCATTGGAGATGGTCATAATTACTGTAAAATTGCTTCTGAAACTAATTTGTTCATGCACACACAAATGAAACAGAATTACATTTCCCTTTTCTCATTTCCCTTTTTTTTTTTTTTTTTTTTTTTTTTTTTTTTGGTACGAAGGAAAGACAAGACACTGAACTCCTTTGAATATCAGGATCTTTCTTAGGTTTTGATCTTCTTTGAAATTTTCTCATCAAGGGCCTTGTTAAGGCAGCGGAGTCCAAGCCTGGCACCTTACAGAGCTGCAACCCAGACACTGGATTCAGCTGCAGGTCCAGAGGCACCTGCAGAGCCAGATGTGCCCTGGGCTCACACATTTCTCACTTTTGGAAACCTCCTCATTCCCAGTCACCTGCTAGTGTGCAAGGCTGGTATTTCTGCCACCTTGGGGAGAAAATAAAACCACGAGATCTGACTGTCCAGAGAGGTTTGTGCCCTGCCACTCGCTGCCCTGGTCCTCCCCAGGAGCCAGCCCTGCTGACCGAGTCTCTCTGGCCATCCCAGGCTGATTAAAACTTCCTGGTTTCACCTCCCAGGCCATGGCTTTGCTCCAGCTGTTTGCCACAGGACAAGCACACTCAGTGTCTCGGCCTCAGGTGCAATTTAAAAGCAAATCTGAAGCATGTAATGAGTCACTGTACAGAAGTAAATGTTGTTTTCTCTCAGAAGTGGGGGTTTGTGTGTGTATATCTCAAATATTTGTCCCATGTTTATTTGATGTACTTTCAACTTCACAAACTGCAGATAAGGGAGTTGACTCTTCTGCAGTTTTGTTCTATAATCATGACAAATGTTACTTCTTTTCTAAGAATATTATCATTCCCTTGTCTTATTATTTCAACATCTTCTTTCTCTGCTGCTGATAAATGAAACTTAATTGAATTTAATACTGAAAACCACAGGCACAGCACATTACCCAGCCTGAGCTACGTGAGCTGTACTCCTCGGTGTTGTCACTGAGCAGACAATAGTTTACACTTATCTGCTGACTCAGCAGACGGAGACTGAGATTATCTGGGATTTTTACCAGCTCCAGACCCAGAATGTGAAGGCTTCAGCTCTGGCAAGTTATTTGTGGCATTAGTGAAGCTCTGGCACTGCCACAGAAGATGGACACTCCTGGGACTCAAGAGATCTTCTGCTTCATGCTGTCAGGCCCAAAGGTAGCACAAAGTTCCTGTGGACTAAGGAATAGGTAACAAGGCAGAAGGCAGGAGTTTGGATTTTCTTCCATTGCTGGGACCTAAACCTTCCATTTCAGGTGCACAGTACCTTCAGGTGGAGTACGAGCCTTTCCAGAGAGGAGAGGTGGGGAGCTTCCTTCCAATCCCTCCCCACAGTGCCTGCAGCCTGCAATATTCTTCTTGTCTCCACTAAATAGATGAAGCAGATGCAATGCAGAAATTGGATAGATTTTTTTAATGGGCTGGAATTATCTTTCAAATTATCTTGAAACGAATAAGCTCATGCTGTAAAAGCAGACTGGTGACTCCTGCCCCTGCCTGGGGTGGCTGGGGAGTGGTTAGTACACGGAGGGGCTCTTCAGAGGAAAACCCTACAGAAAGAACACAGCTTCTTGCAAGTCATGCTCCATCTCGATGAGAATATCATCGGGCAGAGTGTTTGGATTGGAAATCTCAAGGGTGAAAAAAGGGTGTTTAAATACTGAGCTGGAGTGTGTTCAGTCTTCCAGCATAAATTACACAGCTGTTTAATATTATTTACTAGTGTAAAAATGTGCTTAGAACATTCAGGCAAATGCAGAGAACATCCAAATGCACATACTTGATAGATCTCTGAAAGAAAACAAGGTATGTACCAGTATCCATGACAACAAAGCCACCACGATCCATGGGTATGTGAGCAAGACACTGCTTAGCATTATGGAGATTTTAAAAAACCTGCTGCTGTTGAGGGCAGAGCTTTTCACGCATATTTTCATGCATATTAAGTTTATTACCTATTCCCAATTAGGTGTCTCGGTGTTTGGTGAGGTTTGGAATTTGCTGGGAGGAAGGAGCCCCCGGCTCACTGCAGGGGAGCAGCCCAGGAGCGTGGGGAGCAGCCAGCACCCACCGAGGCACCCCTGGCTCTGCACAGCCCTGGCACCCGCAGCAGGGCAGGGAGCAGTGGAGGGGTGGGTGCAGGCTGGCATCGGGCTGGCCACGGAGCCAGGGCCGTGGGAAGAAACACATGGGGCTGACCAGCGCCTGAAGTCCGGTCTGGTCCCAAATGAGCTGCCTGTGTCCCGGCTGTGTCCTGCCCCGGGCCCACCACAGCTCCGTGGGTGTCTGTCCCTCTCCCTGACCCAGCCCCGTGCAGGGCAGCGCTGGCTCGGGCACAGTTCAGATCCCAGGAGAACAGGGCACAGGAGAGCAGGTTGGGAGTTCAGGTGTCAGATCCCAGGAGAACAGGGCACAGGAGAGCAGGTTGGGGGTTCAGGTGTCAGATCCCAGGGGAACAGGGCACAGGAGAGCAGGTTAGGGGTTAGGGAGCACTGGCTCAAGCACAGTTCAGGTGTCAGAGGCAGCCCCCAGGAGAACAAGGCACAGGGGGCTTCTCCGTGCACAGCTAGGCTGCCAAGGTGGTGTTCCTGGAGGGAAATAAACCCTGAGATGCACTACGAGGGGAACGGTGTCAGGGAAAAACCAAACTCCTTTAGGTCGTGTTCTCCTATCTTGCTTCCAGTGTCATCTTTCTGATCCATGGAAATCTGCCACAACAATGAGCCCCAGCTCAGAACTGCCACAAATTGATGCCAAAGGAAAAATAAACTGGAAGATTCAGGGGAGTGTCCCACAAAACCCACTGCTCTGCAGGCAGCACAGGAAGGAAGGAGGCTCCCCTCAGCTGCTGTAGGCTGGTCCTGGGAGAGAGGGCTGGCTCTCCCTCAGTGGTTCTCTCCAAACTCAGCTCCCCTCAGCAAACCTTCACCTTTAGAGCCTGGAAGTCCAAAATCTCACCTGGAGCTATACCTGGAACCAGAGAGAGGAAACAAAGACCCCTGAAACACGGCTCCCTGCTGCTTCCTGGGGTCTGCACTGTGGCTCCACTGACTTTTCCCACTTCCAATGTGCTCGTACTCGCAAGAGATAAGGGACCTCCTCAGGAGTAACCATGGTACAAACCTTTGCATGACACTGGAAGTTATCATTCCTCGGGAAAGTCTCCCCTTTCAGACTGCTATTCACATGAGAAACTTTACATCCTGTCATTTATTTTTAGAGTAAATATTTCATTCCACTGCCTCTGTTTCATGACACTTTATTTCTTACATAGGAGATTCTGAAGAGCAAAAGTGAGTAACTTTGTGACTTTGGAACAGAAATTATGATGCTCTTTGGAACAAGGGTCACTGGATAATGCAGGAGTCCAGTTTCTCTCTCAAATGTTTTCTGGGTTTTGGTGGGGTTATTTTCCAACTAATAGCTTTTTTATTTCCTGAGAAAAAGGCAGTGTGAACCCAGAGTGCCCGTTGGAAAATCTGTTGTTGTGTTTATGAACTATTGGATCGGCTGGAGATTGTGACATGAATACCAATTTAGCAAAGGGACAGAAACAAACCATCTGTGCGAGGGTGGAACCATGTCTGCACAATGTCAGCTCGGGGCAACTTGTTACACAGAGAATACAGTAATTAGAACGGAGAACACGTTCATAATGGAGTCGTTAGCTCGACCTTAACTGCAGCGATAGGAAGGAGCCATTA
The DNA here is from genome assembly GCF_048771995.1 of Taeniopygia guttata. Lineage (NCBI taxonomy): Eukaryota > Metazoa > Chordata > Aves > Passeriformes > Estrildidae > Taeniopygia > Taeniopygia guttata. Next base: position 366,940 of record NC_133033.1, on the reverse strand, counting down.
GGTGTCCATGGATGGTTCAGGGAGCAGAAGTCGCAGCGCTCTCCAGAGTCGCAGACGAGGACACTCCTGCCCTGCCCGCCAGCACCCGGAGGGGTGGCGGGGGCAGCGCTCCGAGCCTGGGGACAGCTCCGGGTGGGCAGGGTGGGCTGGCACCCCCAGAGCCCCACCAGGCAGGGGAGCGGCCCCACAGCGCGGCCCCACAGCCGGGGAGCTCCTGCAGGGCAGGGGGGAGCCAGGGACAGGGCTGGGACAGGGCTGGGATGGGGAAGGGACAGGGGTGGGACAGGGCAGGGACACAGCAGGGACATGGCTGGGACTGGGACACAGCAGGGACAGGAACTGGGACAGGGCTGGGACACAGCTGGGACAGGCAGGGACAGGGCAGGGCACGGACATGGCTGTTTGCCGGGGCCACGGGCAGTCAGCAGCAGCTCAGCTCTCCCCCATGTCCCCGATGTCCCCAAGCTGTCACCCTGCAGGGCTGCTGTGGGGCCTTTGGCCAGACCGTGCCGGATGGGATGGGATGGGATGGGATGGGATGGGATGGGATGGGATGGGATGGGATGGGATGGGATGGGATGGGATGGGATGGGATGGGATGGGATGGGATGGGATGGGATGGGATGGGATGGGATGGGATGGGATGGGATGGGATGGGATGGGATGGGATGGGGTGGGATGGGTTGTTATGGGATGGATGGGGTGAGATGGGGTGGATGGATGCTCCAGTCCCTCCTGGTGCCGTGGGTGCCCCAGCCCTGGCCCGCCCTGGCCATGCCAGCCCTGTGGCCGCAGCCCTGCCCCTCCCGCTCCGCAGGGACCGTCCCTCATCCCTCTGGCTCTCCCGTCCTCCTGGACCCAGCAGGGCCAGCACTTCCAGCACGGCATAAATTAATTTAGCCCGTGACAGTAAAGTGCCTTACAGAGGTGATTATATTCTGTACTAGAGTGAATGCACCTTAATAAACCCCAGCCAAATGCATATAGAAAAGGTAATGCTGCGGATTTATCTTTTTTTTTCTGTATTCTTTTATGGCCTCCATTTGCTTTTGTTCTCTTTTTTTTATCCTTTTGGCTTTTATGTTTGCAAGTGATAAATTTTCCCATGTTTTACATTTTATATGTAGTTTATCTCTTTATTTTGTACTTATATTGCATTGAAAATGGAATGAGTCTTTAGAATAATACAGCTGATATTGAATTTTTTAAATTGCTATTGGGTATATACTGCATAAGGTGGTTATCTGATCTCCAACTTAATCATGGGAAAATATTGCTATGGGGAAAGCTGACTGAGTAACAATGAGACCCCTATGCTTTCACAAAATTTATTTAACTATAAACCTATTATAAAGCATTAATTTAGAATTCTCTTACTTTCTGCTACATTCAGGTCAGATTTATTGTACACCATTACTGAATTCACACCAAAACTGAATTAATCGTGCAGTCTCAGAGGTTCCTATTTAAGTTTATCAAGATATGCTTCTGCTCTCAGGATTTCCTGACTGCCAAAGTCAGTAAATATAAACAAAATTACAGTTTTGTTGTGGTTCAGAAGTGGAGATTCAGGGATGAGATAGGACATCATGTATTTGTCCTACTAGAAATAATGATTGTCCAAAGCTGAAAGACAGCCAGTAGAGCCTGAAACATTCCCAGTACCTTGGAGAGCTCTGGGATTGCAAAGGCCACAGCCCCTCACAGCTGTCAGACATGGGAAAAGGCCCAGGGCATTTCCACACTGCCACCTCGTGCTGATTAAAAAAACAAAAACAAAGGCATTTTTCAGGTATAAAACCCAAGTAACAGAGCAGAGACTTAGCCCACCTGGATACTCCACCCCTTTCCCCACACAGGTAAAGGCTGTTCCAGCAGAGAGGAAAAGGTTACAGGTGCTGAGGGCAAGTGAGGTGAACACTGGCACAAATGAAAAGCAAGTATAACAGAAGGCTTTAAATGTTAACTTTCTTTTAAGTGCAACTTTTCTTAGAATATGGCAACGATTTCTATAAAAGCATCCCAGATTTGTTTCTGCAGGTGGTTTTGCTCAGGTGTGTTGCATATTCCCAGCAGAACAGAGATCTCCTTCAGCTGATGGGAGCACTGCACAGAGCCCCAGGTCTGCAGTCCTGCTTTTCGGGGTCCCCTGTGCCTGTGCAAGGGGACATCCAGAGCTAACATTAGCTCCCAAATTCCCAGCTGGAAGTGGGTTTGAGTGGTTTTTACTGGCTGCAGCCAGTACAGCCAGCTGTAGTTTGCAGTGTATGAGGTGTCAAGTCTTGCACATTCAGCTGTACCCACTGAAGCTGGGTTTCCTCACCACCCTGTGGGGAGAATTTGGCCCTTCACTTTCATTCCAGTTTGGTCATTCCCAGCTGAGCCCAGTGGATCACCAGGTCCTTCTGAAAGGGCACAGAGATGTGAGACCCTGGACCTCAGGAGCACAAGTCTCACCATCAGAGCTGCAGGAAGCATGTCCAAACCCTTGCTTACCTCACAGCTAAAATAACACACATTTTGACTGGTTCTCCAGCTGATGTCTCCTCCAGGGTTTATTTGAATCTCAAGCGATGAGCAGAATTAACCAGTGAATCAAATCGTAGGACATTTAACACAGGGCAGTTTTAATGTCACCCATCAGAATAAAGGCAATTTCTCAACATCCAGACTTGCCTTGCAGAATTGCCAAGGAGCAGCAGGGCTCTGCCGAGGCTGTGGCTGCTCTGCAGGAGCCTTTGGGAGGGGGCAGCCCTGCCCTGCTCCCACGGCACCTCCCGAGGGAAGGGCGCAGAGCCACTGTCCGTGTGCCAGGCAGGGGCTCCTTCTCTGGCTGCCGGGCCAGGGCAGCAAAGACTCTTTTCGATCTCTCGGGGTCACCCTGACCTACAGAACCCCGAGAGAAATCGACACCTGCCCAGGTATAATCCCTGGACACCCAAGACCTCCACAGTTTAGAGCCTTAAAGTGCTGCCACAACAAAGCATCCATCCTTTCCCAGCCTAGTCAAACTTCTAAGGACAAAGAAAAATGAAATTATGGAGTGGCAGTAATCCCACTTTAGTTAATGATCTCATCCAACGGCTTGTTTGTGACAAAGCTCATCTCTTCCTCCTGAACACTGCTCAGCTGTGGAATCAGGATCAATTTCAGGAATAGGGAAGAACATGTTCCTGTTTGTTTCATTTGAATTTCTCTTTTAATGTGTTGGTAATATCTGCAATGCCCACTGCTGATGTAATATAGATCTAATTCTCAGCTCATTTAGCTGCTGCCTCAATAGGAACATAATGCCTTGTGGGAGTGATGATTAGAGAGCAACAGCAGAGATATAAAGCAGAGATAAATGAAATAAATTCCAGAAAAGTTACTAACTACGTAATCTGTGGCCACATCAGTCAGCTGCTGCTCTGATGCACTAAATGGCTGTTTCATTTTGTTGTGTTTTTAATGATAGCCACATTATATAGCAGCAAGGAGGAAAGCAAGAAAAATGCATAACCCACCCTCTCCTCCAGACCCCAATGTCATGGGAGTACCAAGGGTGGAGGAGATGGAGCCATAAAAGTGAATGGCATGGCACATGCCTCTCAAGCTGTTATCTGTTATCCATAAGGAATTAAAATGAGCTCGTTATTTCATATGTGCCAGAAAAATGGGTTCATCAGTATTGTGCTGAAATGCATTATGACTTACTGATTCTTGATCTCATGGCTGTTATACTTATTTGAAAACATATTTATAAGCTTTATGTCAACTGCCAGCCATTGAATTTTTATTGTATATTACAGAGAGAAGTCTTATGTCTCAATTTGCATCTCTCTTAGAAACACTGAACCACAGAATACATAATTCTGTTCTTGTGTGACTTACTTGGGAAATACCCGATCACAGGCTCTGAGAGCATCCCTCCCTAACACACCCAGGTGACTTCTGTTAGTTCCTGTCCCACTGCTGGCTGTGCAGCCCAGCAGAGCTCCAGCCTCTGGCAAAAGCCACAAACTGAACAGTGACAGATCCAGGCTGCAGCTAAAGGAACCAAAATCTCCAACCCCTCCAGTGCCCCCTTGCCATGGCTGGGACACCTCCCACTGTCCCAGGTGCTCCAGCCCCAGTGTCCAGCCTGGCCTGGGCACTGCCAGGGATCCAGGGGCAGCCACAGCTGCTCTGGGCACCTGTGCCAGGGCTGCCCACCCTCACAGGGAGGAATTATTTCCCAATATTCAATCTAACCCTGCCCTCTGGCTGTGGGAGCCATTCCCTGTGTCCTGACCTGGGCTGCTCCAAGGGATGGTCTCCAGCTTGCAGGGAGCAAGAGGCTGAGGAGGGATGGCATGTTCCTGGGGGGCTGTTCCCCAGGGAGGAGCAGGACCACCTATCCACAGTGGCCTCAGAAGTCACCTCCTGCCACCCTCATCTGTCCCTTCGGTGCTCATGCTGAGCTCCTTTGTCTCACCATTGCTGGCTGAGCACGTGCCCATGTGCCACTGCTGTAATTCTGGAAATCTGCAAAGGCTGTGAACCAAAATCTCTGCAAATATTTGCGTTAATGTTTAATGAATTTGCTTCAGCTGTGTTTACCCTGCTTTGTATTCCCATCCTCCTAACACTCAGGCATTAAAGCCTCACAAATATGACTCAAGGCTAAAGCAGTGCTAAAAACAAGGATTTCCTCCCCAGTTCCATGTACAGCAGTGTCCCAGCACAGCCCCAGCACTGCTGACCCCTCCAGTCAAAGAAAAGATTCGCAGTTCAGATTTCAGAGGAGTGACCAAGGTCAAGGCCAGGCTGGATGGGACTTGAAGCAACCTGGTCTAGTAGAAGGTGTCCCTGCCCATGGCAAGGGGTGGAATGCTTCCAGGTTTAGCATTTGGATTAGTCCAGCACACCACAGTGAGCTTGGGCAGGGCACCATGTCATCTCCCAGTTGATGAGGGGCTGCAGGAATAATTGATGTTTGCAGAGTACTTTGGAAAAGGTAAATTCCTAGCACTGTTGGCATCTTCTGCTGGATGAAAGCAGGCACATCACCTCCCCCTCCAGCCGGGCTCCTCTGCTTGTCTGTTCCCCTCATTAAGGGTCACAGCATCTTCCCAACACGGCCTAACCCACAAGGGCACTTAATTATACAGATAACATAGTTTGTGTCACAACTAATCAGACTCGGTGCTACAGAAGAATCTCTTCTGAAGTGAGAGGTTAACGCGTTGTTGGTGTGAATGACAATGTGTGCAGCCATGGAGAGAAAAATCATCAGGAGTGGGTGTTGGACCCACTCCAGAAATCTGGTTTTCAAGGAGAGAATTAAGCTGAACCAGTGACATTCTCAACTGCAGAGACACAAAAATACATGTATTTTTTGTGGATTTGAAATAAGAACAAAATAAATCCATTGAAGATCAGTTTATTCACAAGTGGCTAAAATCTGTATCACATCACGATTTTTCCAGCAAGAGGCAGTTGGACTCCTGCTCATGTGTTCGAGAGCAATGGGGGCACACTGCATGTTCCTGTTAGTCACACTGAGTAACACCTCACCCACTGTAATCAGTGTTAAAATTCAGATCAATAGGACTATTTATGTGCCTTAAGTTGGGTTCATGCATGAAGGTCATCCATTAATCAGGTTCTAACAGTGCAATAAAGGTCTAAAACTCACATCAATGTTAAACCATGACCAACTGACCTAAACCTGCTTCTGAAGGCAAACAATCCCCATTCTCTATAATAGACACGGTGAAACTAAATAGAAAGGCTCCCACACTGGGGTGTTTGTTCCCATCTCCTGCGCAGCTGAATCAAGACAAAATGCTATAGCCCAGAGGAGCACCTGCCCAGCATCCCACCACCCCTTACTTCTTTGTTCTCTATGGGACACTAAAAGGTTTGATCCATGCTTTCCTATAGTGTTCATACATATTTTTCTTTAATAAAGGAACTAAAATGTGAGTGGGCTGTGTGTCTTAAGACGGATTCATTGCCAAGTTAACATTAGATGTTATTTTAAAAACTCGTAAAATTGACAAGTGGTGTGGCTGGCTAAGTCGCAATAAAGACATTGTGTTTGCTCTGACTGCCAGGCAGAACTGATGGTTATGTTTTCAGCCTTACAACAGCAAATGGGTTCGTATGTCTCATCATTTGTGTAAAGAGACAGGGAGCAGCAGTTTGTGCTGAGGCCAAGAGATGGCAGAGGGAACGAGCCTCAGCTCAGCTCTGGGGGTGTCAGCGAGTGATCCTCGGGAATGGGCGTGAGGGAAAAACAGCAAAATATAAAACTCTCTTGAGGCAGCCTGCTGATGGTGAATAAAAACAAAAAATACAACTGGAGCACAAAGGTGTCTGGGAAAGCTCTCTGCTGTCAGGCTCCAAGAGTGTCGGTGCTTTATTTTACCCAAAACCAGCAAGCAGTGGCAACATTAAAAAGTCATGTTGCCTGTGGCTGCATTCACCTGGGCTGTCCAGATGAAATGTCATAATTTCCAGAAACTTTCTTTATTTTCCAACTGCATCTCAAGACCAGGGGATTTGCCTTATGGCCATGTGTGAACCACAGGGAGAGAAGAACCCTCGAGGCCAGACCACCAGCACCCTCTGGCTTGCTGCCCTTCCAAGAGCTTCATCTGCCAGAGCCCGTGCTCCAGGTTCCCAGTCAGTCCAGGACTGCTCTGTGCAGAGTTTGGGGACCTTCCTCCCACGGGCTCCTCACAGAGATGCTGCTCCTACAGACAGTGCTGCTGCCCGGGTCCCTGTGCTCCCCAGAGGTGTCCCAGTGCCTCCAGTTCAACACCATCAGGACTGTGGGCAGCATTTCAAACATCTAAAGGTTCAGAGTCACTGCTAATGCTCAGGAAATTGCTGTTTTGTCGAAGCAGGGGGTGAAGAGGCAATGCTGACACAGCTGTCATCGAGGCTGTGGCAAGAAACATCCATTTCAAAATATCTGGATTTCTTTTCACACGAGGGCCACACAGAACTTGTGCTTTATGATGGACATGATCTCAGGTTTTGGGGCTCCTGGGAACAAGTTCAGAGCCAGGCGAGTGGGGCAGAACACATTTTCACCAGACATCTTCCCTTATGTGAAGCTTGGCCAGTGATGGGCTTGCATCACAGGCTGTCCTGCCTGCTGGGGGAAAAGAAAGAACTGATTTTTGAGTTACCAGTCCCAGTAAAGGCCTGCCCCCAGACAGGACTCTGCAGGCTCAGAGCAGAGGCTCCTGGTGAAATGTGGCCTCCTGACTCACTCTGTCTGTTCCCATACAAGGAAAAAGTTTTTAAATTGTACACTGAATTTGTCCCTCTGTAGTTGTAAAACCAGGAGTTATAATAAATCCGTAGCTCAGCCTGCTCCTGCAGGACAGACTTTGCAGTGTGAGCAGGAGGGCACTGCTGACAGAGCCCCGTGGCAGGGCAGGGGGAGCTCAGCCCTCTGACCCTGCTGGCACCCCCAGCCCGGCTCAGTGCACGTGTGGCAGGAGCTCTGCAGCCCCAGCAGTGGGGAGACCACCCTGGCCCCTTTCCCCAGCTCCCTTTGGAGGAGAGGGCCTTGTCCCAGCCAGGTCCCCAGGCACCAGGCTCCTGCAGGACCCCGTGCCACAGACCAGGCTCGTGGGTGAGTCTGCTTTCCAGCAAAGCACACCCCAGTCCTCCTCTTCGTGCTATCTCCAATAGAATTGTGCAAAACCACGTTGCTAACCTCATATTTTTCAGATTAATTTCAGCAGCATCAGCATATTGGCAATTCACTTAACTAATTATTGAATGTGTTTGTTTTCATTCAAAATATCCCCAGTAATAATTGTTGGCTCTCTTGTTATAAAAGATGCCAGAACCTATTTCAATTATTATTAGTTTTGGAGTAGACATGACATTTTTAATATCCTCCTGGATGCTTATTGCCACAGGAAATTGCCACAGGAGTCCAGTATCATCCTTTCTGTAACTGATATTTGTATTCTTCTCATTTCTCCCCTGGCCTCACCCGGCACTCCCCAAGTAGCAATCACACCTGACCAGGGAAATAATCCTGTCCTGCTTTACTGAGCTCCAAGGCAATGACAAGAGCAAGACTTTCCTGTAGGACAAAATTTCTGACCAGCAGTAAAATGTATTAGAAATAACCTTTGAGGTCCCTTCCAACACTACAAACCATTCTAGGATTTGATGATTCTTTGCACAGGTCTGCAGTGCCAAGAACATGAAGCTTATCCACCGTGTCCATCAGGAGGGTCACAGCTGCTCTACAGAGTCCGCAGTGGCCAGGGGTTTTCCATGAATGCTGAGCTGGAGAAATAAATGTTGAATGAAAAAAGGGAACTTGGGCCTTACTGTCACAAGGGCCCTTCATAAAGTTGCTGGGACAAATTCCTTCACTCCTCTGGCTTCTCCCAGCAAACACAAGGCTGGGTAAGTACAGTAGAAAGTGCCCCCCCATCTCAATCACGTTAAAATTTGGGTCTAACAGGTGTTGGTATAGCCAGAGCAGCATCTCAGAATCTGCAACAAAGCTAATAATCAATACACAAAAATAACACACTAGAGAAATTCATTTAAAAGATACATTTTCAGATGCACCTTTTGGTACCTGCATCCACCTCAGCCATGCACAGGACCTCTTCTGTTCTCACCTGGACTGGAATTCTGTCTGTGAACTGAAGTGAAAAGAGTGGAGCTTGATGCTCGTGTAACTGATCTGCTGGTCATCCCAAACTTCTCACCTCAGTGCCCAAATTGCTTTCCAAGGGCCCAATCCAAAGCCTATGGAAATAAACAGGAGATTTTCTATTTATGTGCCGTGGACTTTGGATGGAGCCTGGCCTCTTGCAGGGCCAGTCGCTGCAAGACATCAGTGCATAGGAATTGAGTCATGATTTTATAAACTGAGTATTTTATGAATAATGTTCTCAGGCTGAGCCCCTAAAGTGCAGAAGAGATTGGTTTTATGCAGGTTTAATCATAAGGCCCAGTGTCTATAATCAGAGAAATGCATTCTCCTTCCCCCACACGGGGAAGGTCAGACATCCAGCACATCCCCTCGCTGCAGCACCAGCTCGTTCCAGCCTCTGATTCCCAAACTCATTCCTGATTTATTGCTCCTCCGCTGCCCAGGCTACATTCAGTGGGCTGTCTGCAGGCTGGGACAGAGATCTGGAGGATAAATGCTGAGGGTCCCACATGCCTGCTCCACGTCCAGCCCTTCTGCAGAGGTGCGCGACGTTCCCAGCCCTGGGAGCTGCTGCAGGTGTCTGCAGTGCACGGGGCACACTGCGGTGTCACTGACCCCTGTCCCACTGTGACACTGCCCACACTGCCGTGCTCTGACCCACTGTGGCAAAAACAGGTGCTTCATCCATTTTCCACCAGCATTTTCCTCAGCCTCGTCCTCTTACGCAGCCAGGCTTGCAGAGCCCACGGCCAGCTGCTGCACTTCAGAGTCAAACCACTGCGAGTTGAGCACAGCAATTCAACATGACATGGCATTAAAAAGACAGACTTTAAGAGAAGCTGGCCCAGATTCAGCATCAGGATATGGATTTAAAGCACAAGACCAAACCCTGTGCCCCACTTGGCCTTGCAGCTATTGAGATATATCTCTGAGCTCCTGCCAAGGCGATCAGCTTTCTACCTAAACTTTGCCACATCCTCCTCTCAGTGCCCTGAAAGCACCTCCTGTGGGTGCTCTGAACCCGGCCACGTCAGGCTGGGCAGCCTGAAGGAGCTGCACCAGTGCTCACAAACTGCTCCTCTGCTCCCCGAGGGAGTCATGCAGCTGGCAGTCACAATTAGTTGTGCAGATAAACAGCTACCAGGACTCTGTCCCTGGGATGGACTGGCAGACTTCTATCATGTAATCAGCTTTACAGACTGCAATCTGAGCTCCTCTGCCTTTTCTCCCTGCTTTCCCATAAAACCAAGCTCACACAGCCCTTGCTGGCAGTAACAAAATCTGTCTGAATCCCAAAGTTAGGCACTCATGAAATCAAAGCCACTGCTCCCAGTTGAATTGGCTCCAAAGATGCTCTTTTATGATCACTAAGAATAAGACTGCACCTGCCTGAGCAATACTGCAACTGCTTCCAAAAGAGGAAGAACTCATGCTGCAGCCCAGGGATGTGCTCTTAGTGACCACACCAGGGACAGGGGAAGGAGCACAAGGAACATGGCTGTGGTCCATATCTTCCCTTTTTCAATTCTCTTATTTGTCCCCTCTTCTTCCCCCAGAGACCATTCACAGGTGTTTGTTTGCTGCCTTCTCCATTCCTGTAACTATTCCCCTCCACATGGCAGAGAGGTTGCATTGCACATCCTTTCCCAGCTCTGGAGCTCAGAACAGGGGCTTTTTCACACAGTGTGACTTCCAGAAAAACATGGCACTGGCTCAGCATCCCTGGGCCACAACCTTGCCTGCAGTACCCTCGGGAACCTGGGCACCGTCAGTGCACAGCAAACAGCCCTTCCCTTCTGTGCCACCCTCCTGCAGAACACCCCCCGTGCTCTCTCACCTTTTACATCTCAATTACACTTGCAATAGAGTCCTGGAAGCATACAATCCTTAGGGTTGGCAATGATCTCCAAGACCATCAGGCCCAACCAAAACATTTCCTGGTGGGAGAGTGGCTGTGACTGCCTTTGGCTCATGTTGTCACTGCTTCAACTCGAGCTCATTTCTGCTCCCCTCCCAGAGAGAGCAGGGAGGAGGCAAACACACCACCCATAGTGGGTAGTTCTGCTGTGTTTATTCTGGCATAACTGCTCCCGTTTATTCCTCATGAATCCTCTTGTTGCCTGCCATCTCCTCGGATGGCAGCTCCAGGCACAGGCGAAAGCTACAGGTGCTGCCAATGCCCTGCCCCACAGGAGGGCATGTGAGGACCAGCCAGCACCCAGAGCCTCCACCAAACACCTGCCCCAGGGCCCCTACCAGTGTTACAGTGCTTTGAGAGCTCCCAGAAAAGCACATTCCTTCTGCCTCCCCTGAAACTGCAGCTCAGGGGCAAATGGTAAATGCACCCACCTCACCTCCTCTGGCACAGCACGAGGCAGTGCTGGGCACAGCGCAGTGCCATGGTGGTGAATTAACTGGAACACCACAGCTCTGTCTTTCAGCCTCCTGAAACCCCTCCCGGGTGCCCTGCAAGAGCAGCCCGTGCTGTGGGCTGGGCACAGGCACGAGTGGGCAGCACAGAGCCCAAGCCTCCCCAGGCATCCAGGCATCCCTGCCTCCCTCTTACTGAGGGGTTCCTTTTCAGACTGACACATAACACCAGCTGAAATAACCTGGTATGAAAACTGTTCATGATGAAAGATGTTTCTAATTCAAGAAGCTTTCATAGCCTTGAAAAGTGTGAGAGTTAATTTGCAACTATGTCTGTGCAAGAGGTGACAAAACAGTTAAGTGAGGAAATAATAAAGATATTGCCATCCTCTCTCGAGGATCTTGTGTCTCTAATTTAATAGTTTTAAGCTTTTTAAAGCATTTGCCAGCACGGTTTTCTCACTTTAGCTGGGCACAGCTTGTGACCTCCATCTGAGTCATGTCAAATCCCAACGCTCATGAGTGTGTGAATAAAATCCTGTTTTCTTTGTCTCAGCGCTCTGGACAGCGTTTGTTGAACAGCCTTGGCACAGGGGCCAGCTGGGGCAGGGCAGGGCAGCGAGGGACCCTGCAGCTGCCACTGACCTGGCAGCTCAAGTCCCACCTGGGGTGGAATGGTGATTCCTGCCTGGCCAAGAGGAAGAGTGTCTTGGCCCAGGGGTGACCCTGGGGTCACCAAGCACCCACGGCCCCATGCCAGGCCCCCCGAGGGTTCCCCAGGGCTGCACCACAGTTGGGGCTGGGGGCAGCTTCACACAGGAATTGGCAATAATCCTGGCGTGGAGGAAGGATACAGCCCAGGGTGGTTTATCCGTGGACACAGGGAAATCTGTCTCAATGTAAAAAGGAAAAGGTGGATCAAGAAGGCAAGAAGAGAAATAACACAAAAAAACCCTAAGTAAATTACAAGAGCATCAATAAATCCCAGATTATTCCTATTCAAATAGGACCTGGACCCCCACTGCTGGCTGATTGCACTGACTGAGATCAGACACAGACAAGGAAATATAAAAGGGCTTTTTTACATCTTCACATTTATTAGGCAAGAAAAATAGCTCCAAATGTAGGTGTTCTTCCATGGGACTGCTGTGCTGATCCGTGACATTCTCCTCGTGCTGTTCTGCCTTGACTCAGCAGTCTGAATAATTCCAGTATTTTACCTTCCTGCAGGAACCTGCTGAGGGAAGCACCACACTTCTTCTCACACCTGAGGAAAGCCTTGCACGTGTCAAAGGAATATGTTTGAAGGGGTTTTCCCTACAAAATCTTAAGAAGAGGGAACTTAGGAAGTGTGCACTTTGGATTCTCATTCCTTAGATAGCCCTGTGGCAGCACATCAGCCAAGCCTCAGCCTGCCCCACAGGAACCAGAGAGGCGAATTTGGGGAGCAGGATTCCAGCATCCTTCAGCTTTTGGTGTCTCAAATTTTCCACTGTCCTGGCAGAGAGACTGAACAGCCAAAATCTATGACAAGCCCTGAATTGTCCCTCTCCCTGGAAAATGGGTGTTTGTGTGCAGAGCCTGAGCCGCTGCCATTCATTACCCCCTCCTTGTGCTGCTAACTGTGAATAAGCAGCAGCACTTTGATAAAGTTTGCAAAAGCATAATTAGTCCTACAGGCACAGTATTTTCCCATTTCAAATGCTGCTTCCCCAGCTGTACTTTGCAGATTTATGATTTCAAAAGCAGCTGATCGCAGCCTCTACTGCAGCTCAAGAATTGAGAGGTTTGGGCTTAATGACATTCAAAACCTTATTAAAATATAAGCAGAGAGAGATGCAGTACATGATCCTCCATTTTCTTTGTTATGTGCATCTGTCACAATCTAAAGATGTGAGAAAAAAAGAAAAATCTAATACAAACAGACTTTATCAGTAATTCTGCTGGGATTCCATAGCATGTAATCTTTTTTCATGCAGTCCTTTATTTCTGTAATGAGCTAAAACACACTGGAGAGGAGAGGAGAGGAGAGGAGAGGAGAGGAGAGGAGAGGAGAGGAGAGGAGAGGAGAGGAGAGGAGAGGAGAGGAGAGGAGAGGAGAGGAGAGGAGAGGAGAGGAGAGGAGAGGAGAGGAGAGGAGAGGAGAGGAGAGGAGAGGAGAGGAGAGGAGAGGAGAGGAGAGGAGAGGAGAGGAGAGGAGAGGAGAGGAGAGGAGAGGAGAGGAGAGGAGAGGAGAGGAGAGGAGAGGAGAGGAGAGGAGAGGAGAGGAGAGGAGAGGAGAGGAGAGGAGAGGAGAGGAGAGGAGAGGAGAGGAGAGGAGAGGAGAGGAGAGGAGAGGAGAGGAGAGGAGAGGAGAGGAGAGGAGAGGAGAGGAGAGGAGAGGAGAGGAGAGGAGAGGAGAGGAGAGGAGAGGAGAGGAGAGGAGAGGAGAGGAGAGGAGAGGAGAGGAGAGGAGAGGAGAGGAGAGGAGAGGAGAGGAGAGGAGAGGAGAGGAGAGGAGAGGAGAGGAGAGGAGAGGAGAGGAGAGGAGAGGAGAGGAGAGGAGAGGAGAGGAGAGGAGAGGAGAGGAGAGGAGAGGAGAGGAGAGGAGAGGAGAGGAGAGGAGAGGAGAGCTCTCACCTGGCACTCGCTGACCGGAGGACACCGGTGCTGACACAGTTCAGTGCCACAAGGATGGAAACTCCCTGGAAGCTGGAGCTTTTGTGGCTGTGAGGTCGGTCCAGTGGTGTCAGTTATAATCAGCCTCCTCTCGCAGAAACAGACTGCCACAGTGGGCTTGTTTTCAAACAGATCCAATATTTTGCTGCTTAGCTTGACTTTTAGGTTTATTTCCCAATTGACTTGCTCGTAACAGCTTCTCTTGTAGTCAGATTCCTGGGCTTCAGGAGCAGGGCCGGCTCTGCTCAGCCTGTGCTGAAACAGTGAGCTAGTTGTTATTTGTTTTACTCCCTTAAAATGTCAAGATTTAATACAGCTTCAACCTTAGCTCAGCTGCTGCAGTGTAAGAGTTCCTGCACTGTTTGCCAAAGCTGGATATTCTATAGCCCTGGCCTAAATCCATACACAGGGAGACAAGGTCTTTGCCCAGCAGGGGAAATTTTCCAGCAGCAGTGTGGCTTCTCAGGGGTGCTGGTGACTCCTCAGGGTCCAAAGGAGCTTCTTCCAGAGCTGAAATCAGCGTTTTCCCAAAGATGGTAGGATGGAGTTGACACTGGACCAGTTCACAATGTGTACGACTAGAAGATCTTTCATTTTAATTTTACATCAGGTTTACTGTTTCTTATCTCAGGTGCATCTGAGGTAAGATATTTCTGTGTACATTCACCAGCTTCTTCTAACACAGTTACTGCAGTCTGGGTTACAGTAATTCCCTGTGTTTCATACTGGGGATTCTCTGCATATTCCAAACTCCAGGTGCTGGGTTTGGCTGTGCCCACCGGTGAATTTAATCCAAACGGTGACCGCTGCCCTGGCTCATCCCTGGGCCTGGCCAGTTGCTGCTTCTCAGAGCAAATACTGGGATGTGCTCCTCGCTGTCCTGTCCAGATTTATCTCTCGTGCTAGCTGATGGAAATGGCGATTTCCTTTGAAAACCACGTTTGTATTTGCATTTGAAACCTACGGCTGCGGGGGCTCGGACGGGATGCACATCTGCACCACAGACGGACAGATGGACAGGGAAAGCAAGGCCCGTGGCTAGGAAAGTGGCGATGAGCAGAGAGGGTAGAGACAGGGGAGAGGAGTGTTCAAACCAAAAGAAGTTTGGAGAAAGCAGAAACCTGGAGCTGTTACACTCAACCCATGCTCCTCTCCTCCAATTCGCAGCCATCTTTTTCTGAAAAAAAAAAAAACAAAAAACTAACACGATAAAATATAATAGATTTGGGATGTGATGGTGCCACACCACATAATGCCTTTACTTTTTTCTTTTCTTTTCTTTTTCTTTTTTTTTTTTTTTTTTTTTTTTTTTTTCTGGGACCTCTGGGATGGTCTGGAAGTCTAGGAGCACCTCTAACAGCCCCTTGATATGGAAATTAGTTCCTGGGAGCACTGAGAGATAGAGATCTCTCCCCAGACAAAAAAAAAAAAGGAATGGGCTTTCTCCCGGGCAATTGAAAAGCGATTTGGTGGCGATTAGGCAGAATCTGATATGTTTGTTAAACTAACAGAAGAGTCCGGTGCTGCTTTCTGTAGAACTAACACTTCCAAAAGTCAAACAGCCGAAAAATAACCAAACATTTAAAAACGGAAAGTAACGAAACATTGTAAAATGCAAAAACAACCAAGATTAAAAGTAGCAAACACTTCGATCAGGAAAGGTAACTAAACATTTCCAGGGAGAGGGAGGTCTGGCAGCTCTTCGCACACTGCGCGTGGAGGTTTATCACCGCAGAGTAGCTGGACGTTAATTTTTATGAAAATGACTTTGTAAGTGGCAGCTTATTGAGACATTTATTGGCAGTAATTATTCAAATGAAGGAATAAAGCAAATAAATTTGGTTCTTCAGGAAATCAGTGCTGATTTGCAGCATGAATAAACACAAATTCCCCGTCTTCTCCCACGCTCGGCAGCAGCACAGGAACAATCCTGCCCCAGAGCGGCACGGGAGGGAGCCAGGACCATTCCTGGGAATGATTCCCACCTCAGCAACACAGGCGTGGGAAGGAGCCCAACTCCTTCGTCCTGCAGGCGCCCAAGGAGCTTGGAGGAGATGAAAGTCTATTATAGATGCATGAATTATAGAGGAGGAAATGCTAATGGATCGTTCCTCTGTTATGTTCCGCAGTGACTTTAATTCCCCTCCAAAGGCAAGAGGATGAGCGGGATCCCAGTAAATCACAGCGGAGCGCTTGCAAGGAGCACCAAAGTGGGGCTGAAAGCAAAGCCCAGCCTGGCACCGGCTCCTCTGCCCGGGCAGCCCGAGCCCCACAAACACCTTATACCCTCTGTGGTACCCCCAGCCCCAAAAACACCCTCACACCCTCTGTGGTACCCCCAGCCCCAAAAACACCCTCACACCCTCTGTGGCACCACAAACACCACAAACACCCTCACACCCTCTATGGCACCCCCAGCCCCACAAACACCTCACACCCTCTATGGCACCCCCAGCCCCAAAAACACCCTCACACCCTCTGTGGCACCACAAACACCCTCACACCCTCTGTGGCACCACAAACACCCTCTGTGGCACCACAGACACCCTCACACCCTCTGTGGTACCCCCAGCCCCAAAAACACCCTCTCACCCTCTGTGGCACCCCCAGCCCCACAAACACCTCACACCCTCTGTGGCACCCCCAGCCGCAAAACCACCCTCACACCCTCTGTGGCATCCCCAGCACCACAAACACCCTCACACCCTCTGTGGCACCACAAACACCACAAACACCCTCACACCCTCTGTGGCACCACAAACACCCCACACCCTCTGTGACACCACAAACACCCTCACACCCTCTATGACACCCCCTCCTCCCAACCCACAGAACTCCTGCGGGGAAAGGCCCAGCATCCAGGCGCCTCTGTGCCATGCCCTCTATTTCCCACACGTGTTTAAGGACATCTAATTATGCACAGAAGGGAAATGCAACATCTGAAAGGACAGGGTTGGAGAGAAACAGATGCAGAAGGGAAGGTCCTGAATCTATTAATTAAATATTAATATGGTCTAAAATACAAATATTCTCTCTAGAAATGAACAGATACCAGGGCTTCTAGGCAGGAGAATGTGTGCCAGAGAATAACATATATTATCATATGTTATAGGAATATAAAATGTATCAGGTGCCTCACTTGATAATAAAAATGAAAGGCTTCCAGCTTGAACACCCCAGGTGTGGGCTGCCCCATGGTGAGAAGCAAAGCATCGCCTTGTGTGACTGACTAACGCAGTCAGTCCTTACTGCAGAGTTTCACCTGGAAATTTATTCCTGAGTAAGTGGTAAGTAAAGATTTTGACTTTGGACTCATCAGTCTGAGATGATCAGCAGCCTTAATCATGAAGACAAATTTCTGAGAATGTCAAAACATTTATGGAAAAGAATTTAAGAATTAAAAAGCACACAGTGATTCTTTAGGGCTCAGGCTGAAGTCTGAGCCACTATTCCAGCTGTAAGATTTAGTTTCATTTCAGTTTCAATTATAAGATTTTATTCTTGCTATTAATTTACACTGTCATCTGAAATTTAAAGATTTGACGTAGTAAGATGCAATTATGATGGAAACTAAAGGCTTCTCCAGAATTTTTTGTGTTGAGTAAAGGGCATGTTTTTAGAATTAAACAGTGGAAATATTAGCAAATATTATACAAATATGTAGAATTGTGGCTTTGTATTAAAAAAAATAATGATCTTGGTTTAGATTAACTCCCACTTGCATTGCTGATTATTTTCTCTCATCTTCAAATTCCTTTTTTGTTGCTGAAATGGATTTACCCCTGCTGAGGTGTCAGATTTGTGCCCACCTTGCTGCTTTTCTCTCCCCCCTCATGTACAATTTGTAGCTACAGCTTCAGCTCTGGGGATATCCCAGGCACTCACAGGATCTGAATTTTGTGCTCCCTTCCCTTAGAAGCTGAAGAATGGGAGCAGAAGTCAGAGAGCAGAGCTGCTTCCAACTGCAGGCGTGAAGGAGCGGTGACTCCAGACTGAGCTTTCCGCAGACCGTGGGAACTGACCCCGGCATTTCGGCATTTCCCTCCGTGCTCGAGCAACACCAAAACGTTCTCCAGCCTCTGCCGCCTTACAGAGGTGAATCTGTGCCAGAGAGAGGGAGCTGAGCACCTGGAGGTGTTTATTGGGATGGAAGCACAAACCCTGTGGGCACACCTGTGCTCCAGGCTGGGCTGGCAACTGCCCTCGGCCTCACCAGAGCCAGGCTGGGCACAGGGAGGGGATGGGATGGGATAATGGGATGGTATAATGGGATGGGGTGGAATGGAATGGAATGGAATGGAATGGAATGGAATGGAATGGAATGGAATGGAATGGAATGGAATGGAATGGGGATCCACTCTGGAATGCTGGCTGCACCCACCACACTCAGAGGGAGGACCCACTCCCTGGAACCCCGTGGAGGGTGTTCAGCTTGAGAGCAGAATTAACTGTTCATGCTTTGGAAGGGAGCATGAATAGACAGGTCCGATTTCATGCTTGGGTGGAAGTTCCCAGGCAGTGCTGGAATGCTGGAATGCTGGGCCCAGCCATGCAGCAGGAATGCCAGGAGTGGGGTGTGGAGCAAGGCCAGACAGGGGGATGGCCCAGCAGCAGACACTGCCTCCAGCATGGATTATAACAAGGTTATCACTTGTGCATTTAAGCCCCTGAAGACATGATTCTGACAACAGCACAAATAAATTGGGTGCCTGATACACAAATACTCCTGAAAATTTTATATTTACACGGCAACCAGCTTATTATATTTACATGAACAGCTGCTGCAGGTTCACTAAAATCTTCAAAACAGATGGACATAAAGAAAGAGCTGGTAATTAACAAAGCTATATGTTGATTAAATCAGCATGTGGCTAATTTTAATGATTACTGATCCTTATTGGGGTCCATAAGACTTCTCAGAATCAAACCCATTTAGCTGATGTGTGGATTAGGGGCAGAGCTGCAGACACTGGTGCTGTCCTGTGCTGCAGTGCTGGGCAGCACCGATGGCTGTGACACTCTGTGGGCTCCGGGCCTGACCCTGCTTCCAGCAAAACCCACTGGAACAAGAGGTTCATAGCCAGGGTGGGCTGCTGTCAGCATCCTTTGTGGCTTGGACATCAAACTTTTCAGCATTACATCCTGCCCAAGCAGGATCTGTAATACCTGTAATATACCTGTAAAATACCTGTAATACCAGTCCCTGGGATGGGAATGCTCCAGCCATGGGCCATCCCAGTAAATACCTGTCATACCAGTCACTGGGATGGAAATTCTCCAGCACATCCATGGACCATCCCAGTAAATACCTGTCATACCAGTCAGTGGGATGGAAATTCTCCAGCACATCCATGGACCATCCCAGTAAATATCTGTCATATTGTCATATGAGTCACTGGGATAGAAATTCTCCATCACCACAGCTCCCACCTGACTGGCGATGGGACACCACTGGGAGTGATCACTGAGAGCTGAAATCATGGCATTGCCATTGCTGGCAGCAGTCCTGGAATGATACAGACAGGTAATGAATTAAAGAACATTATCCTTTCTGCAAGCATTTAAAAATAAACAACTCTTAATGCTTCAAGCCTGTGCACTCCACCACTGCCTTTCACTGCAGCAACACCCAGTGATTTGTGTGTGAAGTTTGCTCCTGGAAAAGTCTGTGGGAACACAACAGGATTTCACAGAACATTAAATCGTATAGTTTTATCAAAGGGGAAACACGCAAAACCAGCCTAATCTCTTAGCAAGTAGACAATTCTGATTAAAAGGAAAAAGACTTGAAAAAACCTCTAAAATGCTAAACTGAGCCATCAGAGATAAGAAATTCTGCCATATGCTGTCACATCACTTTGCTGGCATTCGCCAGTCACAGGGATCAACAAAACATTGTCAGGAATTATTTCAGTTTGCAGGATGATACTGCAGAGATTAGATTAATTAAACCAGTAAATCCCGTGCACGGATCAAAAGCACCCAAGACAGAGAAGGAAAGTGAGTGTGAGCCAGGAAGGGCTGCCAGGAACATCTGCAAAGGTCCCAACAGTCCAGAAGACTCAAGGGCTGAAACAAGGAAACAAAGGGAAGAGGCAAAGTCCCAGTAACTCCAAGCTCGGGTCTGACTCAGGCACCAAAGCCCCAGCCTGGAGCTGGGCTCCCAGTGCTCACCTGAGCCCGTCCATCCCACTGCACAGGCAGCAGAGCCGCCCCAGGAGCCCCCAGGAACCCACGGCACCCACAGCACCCACAGGAACCCACGGCACCCACAGCACCCACGGGAACCCATGGCACCCCCAGCACCCACAGCCTGTCACAGCACCCACAGCACCCACCACCCACTGTCCCCTCACAGCTCCCACAGGCACCCGTGCTGGGGGCAAGGGCTCAGTGACACAGGGGACCCCCACCCCACAGCTTCCTCCCCTGGCAGGCAGTCCCTGAGCTCCCCATCCTTCACAATACAGTTTAAAATGTGTTTAAAAGCATCCTTTGCACAAATGCACTTTACAGCCCGAGGGAGGATGTGCATTGTGGCTCACACTGCACAGTAGCCTCCTGGCACTCAAAAGGAGCTGACACCACGTAATGACAATCACAAGTGACACCTCTCTGGGAAATTAGCAAGCCACCAAAGATAGATCATACCAGCAATATCAGAGGAAATACTCTGTGGACACAGACACCCAAAAAACCTCCAGAATGCACCTGTAGAACTCATTGCCAATGGATATTGCTGAGAGCATATATTTTACAGGATTCAGAAAAACATAAATATGTAGATCAGTGCCAAAGTGAAACACTTATTTCAGCTGGGTTTTATGGAAGAGGATACAAACCCCTCTGCAAGATATTGCACAGAAATACACTAAGAGATTTTCCTGTGGATAAACGTCTCCATAATCATGGAGACCATGATCTCTATATCCATTTCTCCACAGAAATCTCCATTTCTGTGTATTCCTGTGTCTTCTGAAGCATCTGAGCCTGGCAAATGATAGAAGAAAGAATAACAAAAGGGATGGATTGTCAGTCTGATCTCCTGTATCACTCTCTAAAATTCTGAGTAATAATATGGGACTTAATAAGGGAAAAATGAAACCTATGAAGCAAGGGGGGAAAGTATATATTGAACAGGAAATGGAAACCTAGAAAAGCAGTAAAGCTGGAGACCTTGGGGCTGGGTTGGACAGTAAATTAGACATGAAAATGCAATAGAATTTGGCAGCCCAAAAGGTCAATGCAATTTGGAACTGTATGTGCCAAGACTCCCATCACCGAGCGGGGATAGAGCCTATTACCCCATTTTAGATTTAAGCAGCTTGAATAAGTTTCAAATAAATATCCAAACATTATGATGCCTAACCAAATCAAGCCTCAAAATCCTTTTGGATTTTTGCTTTGATTTCTAACATCTTTATGTTTGGCCTCTTTTCTGAGAATTCAATCTGCTGGTAAAGTGAATCTTTCAAGATAAGCATGTGCAGTTGCCAAGAGACTGTTGTGTTAAGCCGGAGGATGATTTAGCATCTCGCGAACTGGGATTTTGGAATTAGAAAAAATTGCTTTGCTCTTAGCAGCATATCTATTTCAATGCCTAAGGAACAGCCATGGTTTCCCAGAACTTTTGATTCAGTTATTTCCACCCCAAACCACTGCTATTTTCCTTAAACAACACTTTTTTCTGAGGCCCATTACCCGGCTGCTAAAAAACACACACCAATAAATAGAGAAAAGTCTCTAAAGAGACACAAAATAGTTCTTTCCTTTCCAAACACCCTGCAGTGACCTCCCCATCCCCGGAGCTCCATTTACTGCCACTTATGGCTCCAGAACAGGGTGACAGCTCTGCCAGGGAACAGTTTCCTGTACTGTTTTCCTGGGCAACTCAAGGATGTGGCAGGCTGTGTGAGGACTGCTTCAGAGCCATCAGCTGACTCTAGAAATAAGAATTACTATATAAACGATGCATGTATTTAAATATTATAGTGTGGTGAATAGCGAGAATAATTTTGTCTTTCAATATGTACTTGCTGTAGTCCTTTTACAACCAAAATTGCATCTTTCAACTGCTCATTGTTCCTTGATGTAACTAAAGCTTCCCTGTCAAGGAAGTTAAAATCCCTTCAGCCTCAATATTCACTCACAATTTTCTTTGAAGAAGGTGGAAATTTATTCAGTTTGACCTTATGATTGAACAGAGCAGGTTTATCCAAGCTGTCTGCCAAGCTCGACGTGTTTACTTTGGTGCTGCAAAGTTGCATTAGAATTATTTACTGTAAGTACCAAAAGCTTGGGAAGCTCCGGAATGACTGTAGTTGAGATAAATCCAGGGCTAAATCCTGGCATCTTTTTCAGAGTGGCCTCAATCCAGGAGGAAGGGACTTCCCACCATTTCCCTGGAAAGCAGAAGGATCAGATTTTTCTAGGCACTTCACTTCCCAGCTAAGCAGCTGACACAGCCATTCAGAAGATGTGATCCTCTCTAAAAAGCGTCTTTTCTAACACGAGTAGGACACATTAGAAGTCAAATGTACTGGAGGCATCATTCAGAATATCCGATTTAGAGGGGACAGCGAGGGGAACGTGCACTTGCAAGCGGAGGCTGGGCAAGCCCGTCCCACAGCGCATGGGGGCTGGCAGCGCTGCCTGGCACGGGGCACTCCTGGCTGCTGCTTCCCACAGCAGGAATGGCCTGGGCTGCTCTTGTTGGACACAAAAGGAGTACACAGAAGCTTGGTAAGTTTAAAAGAGAAAAAAGAGACGGTTTTATTTCTGACCTTGCAATATATAGAATTCTAAAAGTGACAGTGGGTTGGAGGATGGAATTACCACCTCTCCAACCACACTGGTCAAACTAACAGTCTATGAATTCTCTTTTCCCACAAAGAAGAAGGTAAACAATCATTATTTACATGAACAGTGTGTGAGAACTCCAGTAGAAGATTACATATTTCTAATAGAAAAGAAAAGTTTGAAAATAATTATAAAAGAAAACTTAACACTTTTAAAAATCAGAGCAGCACTGGGGTTCCCCCAAACCCCAGGTCTGAACGTGTGAGGACGAGTTTCCAAAGTACGGTGGAGCCTCCTGGCTGGTACCACTGCTGTGGCGCTTGCTTCCTTTCACCTGTGTTGAAACAAACTCACAATTATTTCTCACTGATGTTAGGAACAACTCAGATGCCAGGTGGGAATGAGTAATAAAAGTTTTATTAAGAACCAATTAAAAACACAAAGCAGAAGGGAGATGGCGCTGGGAGCTCCGTGGGGCTCCTTCTACCCACCAGAGGTTCAGCTCACAAAAATGGCATCTCAGCCTTTTATAGGCCCAAGGTTGCAACAGTTGCATTAATATTCATGAGCAGTCTGTATATAGCCTCTGGCTTGCCCAATTATGTACATTGGCTCCTCCCATGGGCGTGGCCTCGCCAGTATAATTAGGGCCTGTCAGTCAGTCTGTCTGTGCCTCTGGCTGGTGGAGCCCATCTCACCATCTGGTTGCTGCTGGGGTGTCACCCTGTCAGGCCTCCCAGCAGCAGCTGTCCCCGCTCAGAAAAGGGCTCTAGACCAAACTGGGACAGCAAAAGCACATGCCGAAAGAACTATAAACTTTAACAGAACTTCTTCCCACCATACCTAATAACTCCTGCTCATTTGCATGAGCCACCCCTTACAGCCCATTCATAACACTGGTCAAACTCTAATTTCTGCTCGTTCCCTTTAGCCTAAATTGTAGGTTAACTGAGCTGGTTAACCCGACCTGGCTGCAGAGTGCTGGCTCAGCTGCAGCACCTTCCCCTGTTGCTGCTGGAGAATGAAGGGGTTTTAAGGCACCAATTTTCTCTCAGTTGCTTTCCATGCCAGAGTTCCTTTGCTAAGTATCAGCTATGCTTTGTGACAGCAGCACCTGCTCTTGACTTCTGTTCCCCAGCCCTTCATCTTCCAACCATGGCAATCACATCCTCCTGATCACATTCAGGAGATTCCTGAGATACATGCACATATCATTTTCTCTCCAAGAGTTCTGATGGCTTTGCCAGTTAATTAAAATAGAATTTGAAAGGGTTTTTGTAATAGATTATAATATCTTCAGTTTCATGACATCTGTTAAAATTTACAACTGAGGATGTCATTTTTGGTGAAAAACATGTTCTTTTACACCCAGCCCATTTATTTGTGTATTTATTTGGTGACAGAGCATCTCATTTATAAGAAACATGCAAAAGCAATCATTAATCATACTTTTGTCACAAAGCAGCTTCCCCAGCAGTTCACTGAAAACCCACAGACAAGCTGCTCGGGTGTGGGTGTTCTGAGAACAGGCAAGGAGCCTTGCCAAGAGAGCTGATGGAGGCATCTCTCTGTTTCAATGTCTAGCAGGGAGGAAACAAAGAGGGAAACAAAGAGGAAAACATAGAACCTTCAAAGTAGACACTGGAGTTATCTGGGAAGGATGCAGCTCCGTGGATGGGAAAGAAAAGTAAATGACAGTGAGACCAGGATTCTCAGTGTATCTGAACCATTCAGGGTAAATTCGCCAGTGTTTTTCTATCATTACACAGCTCACAGGCTGTATTACAGCAGCACCTCTATGCGTTCCTCCTCAAGACAGAAGCAAGCGATCCAGCCACAGCCAGCCTCATCTGACTGACCCTGTGCTCGAGGCCATGCTTATTTTAGTACAGAGGTATTGCCCAGGTATTGCCTGTCCCCTCCTGCCCCCCAGAGTCCCTTCCTAGACCCTGTGTGTGCCCAGGGTGCAGCTGTGCAATCTGCACAAGATTAATTTCAGTCAATCAAAGTGCCAGACCCCTCTGTGTGTGTATCAGTGCTTTAAAGAAGAATGTCACCTCCTCTGGCTGGTGCAGAGCTCTCAGAGCTGGCTCACCCCACGGCCCCCTGGCTCCTGCAGGGAGGGCAGGGCCAGACCGGGCACAAAGGGACACACATGGCACTGGGGCTCGCTCTGCCAGCACCAACCTGCTGGGCACTGCTGGCACCCGCCCCACTTCCACAGCAATCTACTGCTGATCCAGTTCTATGCTCTGGGTTTTTTTCTGCTCACCAATCCCATTCTCCGTGGGTGCTGCTCCTCTGTGCCCACCTCCAGAGAGCACATGTCTGCTTCTCTCCCAGGCTGGGGACAAACACTCTGTGGTGTCACCATGCAGACAGCCATGGCCAACCCCTGCAAGAGACAGGCAGGAAGGTCATTATACATCCAAGTGATTAACAGACTCATGTCTTCCCTGAGCAGTCCTCTATGCTTTAAGGAATGTACTCAGTGTTCAGCTTGAACCAGAGGGTTTTCAGCTCAGCTGATGAAACTCATCTTCAAAAATCAAAGAAAGATGAAAAGCCCAGTGTCCTTTATCAGAGGGCTGAGCTGCAGCAAGTCATCTTCACAGAAACGGGAGTACAAGCCCATAACATGCCATCCTGTATCTGCAGGCTGCTGTGCATGAAATGTTAACCAACAGCTTTGTGTCTGCACTGTGCTGCAAACTAGAAATTGTCCCCATCAGTCCTTGATTTAAAGGTAAAAGAGTACAACTGTATCTAACCCTGCATTATTTTTATTTTTTTCTTAATTGCTGCCTCTGCATTTTAGAGACTACAGACTCCAAAACATAAAACCCTCCTGCCTTACAGAGCTGTGCAGAGGGCCAGGGGTCCGAGCAGCAGAACACAGACTGGGTGGCAGCTTCACCATATCCTGCTTCTAAAACATGTGGCCAACAGCAGCAGCTGCTTCCAGCACCGTTGGGACGGTGAATGAACACCCCAGAGCGTGGAGCAGCAATCCAAACCTCAGCAGTGCAAGGCTACCTCAGGTCACAGCCTTGTTCTCCAGGTAGGGACTTCTTGGTCAGTGCAGAGGAACAATCCAGAGCAGGTTGAAAAAAATATTATTCCTGGTAGGGTTTTGTGGCAAACACTGCAGCAGGATTGCCAGAGGAGGTGGTGCCAAAGGACAACAGCAAAGTCACCTGTGAGAGTGGTGGGCTGCAGTGAATCATCCCTGGGGCATGGCAGACCTTGACCAACGCTGTCTGAGCCTGGGTGGAAGAGGAGCTCCAGCCATCCTCCTGCCCCAGGTCTAGCACTGCTTTCAGCCATGGGACACAGGTCACACCCTGTGCAGCTGCAATGGTCACTATTTCCCACAAAAAGCTAAAAATATCAGCTGTGTTACAAGTGAACCTCCAAAAGGCAGTGAAGATTCATGCCAGTGCTGTGAATATGTCCCAGACCTCTCATTTAAATGAGCTGGTTTCAACCTCTCACACTTTGGCTTCTGAACTTTCATGCTTTTTAATTATGTATCCACGAGAAAACAACAAGGCCATCCTAAAAAAAAAAAGTTTAAAACTGAAAATTGGTTGGATCTCTGCTATTCTGAAGTACAAATATAGACAGTGCCAGATTGCCTCGGCTACCTACACCACCTCCATGCATCACAAAGCTCAGATGGCCTCAAACTAGCCAGATCTGGTTGAAAAATGTTACAAAAGCATAATTCTACTTCAGCTATTTTTCATGAAAGTGGCAGGGATATTCACAGCCTCAAACTCTTTGAGCTAATTGTAGATAAGGGACTCTGTGAGTGAGGACACGGAATGATTTGATCAGGAACTTCCCCTGACTATCTCTCCGTGCTCCTCCACACAATGCTGCAAACACCAGATATGCCCAGGAGCTGTAGCACTGCTCTGGAATCTCTCTAGTACTCTGCTGTGAAGTGAATTGCAACAGCTTTTGAAGTAAAACCCTCTTGCAGGAATAAAGCAAGCTCCTAAAGAAGCAGGATGGGGGTCGTGAATGAGTTCACTGGGGCACATCTTTATGTGACATCAGCATGGGTACAAAATCAATACCTCAGCATCTGGAAGCATGCTGGGAGCAAACACTGCTGGGTGTGGCAGAGGATCACTGTCCCACCACGGGCACTGAGTGACAGTCACCTCAAACACACCCGTGTTGGCACGAGGGTGCGTGGGAATCGCAGCTCTCCATCAGCCGTTAGTACAAACATGACCAAACAGCCCAACCCTTGTGCAGTTCTTACAAAACTGCTCTTGTTTGAACTGCCAAGTGGCACTCTGTGGAATGGTTTAGGGGTGATTATGGTGGGGGTGGGTTGCAGTTGGATTGGACGACCTCGTAGGTCTTTTCCAACACTGAGGATTCTGTGATTTCACATGACCCTCTGTATACAAAGGACAGAGAAACAACCATGGTTGTGACCACTGACCACCACCAGTGGCCTGCTTCAGTCTCGTGTACATTGCATTCTTCATACAATGCACAACTTCAGACATCCTGTGACCTTCACTCCTTACCAGAGTAAGGATTTAAGTGGTGCTCCAGCTCTTGAGAAGGTATTTGTTACTTCCCCCCTCATCTGTACTGCACAGAGCCAGAGCTCTTCCCCACAGAACCTGCTTACAGCCTTCCCAAAGCACCTCTGCAGCAAGGGAAACAATTCTTAGAACAATGAGAATCTCCTGGATGGGGCAGAGACCTTTCTTAGGCAGTGCTTGAGAGTGATGAAATCACAACAGCCTCTGCTGCTCACTTTACAATTTGCCCATAAACATCCAACCTGAAGAAAAATTGCTGCAAATTAAGGGCTTTCATTCAATCACTGTGTAGAATTTGCTTTTATCACACCTACCCAGGGCGGTTCATGTGTTCATAAATGCAGAGAAGGGTCATTGAGGTGAGACGCCTCGGTGCAAATTCAGTCATTAAACACAGGTAGCACATGCAGTGACCCACAAATGCCACAGCGAGGTTTGGGGGACACTCTTACCTTGCCCTTCCTCGAGCACCGGGTCTCTGCAGGCTGGGAGCCACTGGTGCCACGATGTTCTGCAGGATCAGATCAGCGTTTCGGCTGTCTAGGGCAAAATATATCCAAATCAAAGGGCATCTGAAGCAACAATGTCAAATATGACAAGGCAGGCAGGAGCCAGAGCTAACAGCTGAGGACTTCCTGACTTTTTAAGCTGTTCAATTGAACATTTAAAAGGTTTAGTCTCCTCTCAGGTCTCGAAAGCACCCTGGGGCAGGCTTAAGTAACTGCGCCATTAGGCAGGGAGCTGCAAATTGCCTATTAAGTCTGACTGAAACTGTAAAATTGCTTTTCACAATGCAAATTAATGTAAATAAGAACAATTGGTTACACATATCACAGACTATCAGATTGACAACAGATGATGCATACTGGTTTTTCCCCCTGAATTAGCATTGCTTTAAAGTTAAATTTAGTGCGTGTTTAAGAGGTCTGGATGCTCCTATGACAGATTCCACCAGTGCATTACAAATGCTCATCGGGATGTATAGCCTCCATTACATGAAATATAAACCTCCTCTTAGGCCAGGCAGTGATACTTGCTTTCAAGCCTAATAGAAACACCACAAAGCAAAGCCATTTGCTCAGCAGCACAGTCAGTCACATCTTAACCTCCCTCTGAAGAGCGAGACCATGGATTTGTTATGAAGCCTTTAGGACGGAGGGAGCAAATCCGTGCATTTCAGAACCATCCAAAGATGATCAAAGCCCCATCTGGAGCCCCTGGGCCCCAGTCAGTCACTGGTGGGAGCAGCTGTGTGCCACAGCTCTCCCCATCATTGCCGTGAGCACTGCCTGGGCATTGCATTTTCAGATTTATTTCCCAAAGATGCAACAGAATGTGTATCAGAAAAATAAATCAGAAAAGTAAATCAGAAAGGTAAATCAGAATGTAAATCAGCAAGGTAAATCAGAATGTAAATCAGCAAGGCCCCTTCTCTGCCTCCTTCCAGGCTAAACGGAGACACGACACACAGGCACAACCAACTCACCTGCTTGAGAAGAACAAGGTCTCTGTCAAGACAGACACTTTCAGTCTCAGTAGCCACTTCTATACCACAAATTCATCCTTCAGGGAAGCTCCTGACAGCAAGGGGCAGCATCACTGCAGTAAGCAGAGCCGAGTTTTCTTCTCTGGTGGGGGGGTGTTCTTATCAGAGGTTTTGCTTATCATTACTAACATATGTTATCTGAAAATTTACATTCCCATTAGCTACAGACATAACTGTTGCCAGTTTATTACAGATTCTTGCATAAATCAGATATCCTGATAGCTCCCTGAGGATTAGAGCTCACCTTGGGGAGGGATGGAGAGCAGTGAATGAGACAGAGGCAGTCACCGCCCTTGGCACCAGCCTGTAGCTGTGCCTGGCTGCCCTGGAGAATGGAACCTTGTGCTGGAGTGATGAGTTCACAGCTCCGCACTTGCTGGCTTGGGCTCTCAGGGAGGAAACAGCAGATGTCATGAGACCTGAGGAGGCTCAGCAAGGCTGGAAATCCAGCACGGGCACAGCCACAGGCTGCAAACACCTCGAGCAGCAGCTGTGATTTCAGGCCATTCCCATCTCCTTCCTGCCTCACTGTGCTGCTGTGCTTCCAGCAGCATTTTCTTCCCTGTCTCTAATATTTTAATTGCTGTTTTAAAGAACAGCATTTGGAAAGAGAGTCTGGTACAAGGTGCGCAGGTCAAATAAACTCCGTGTTTGCTTATCTTCCAGAGGGAAAAAATAATTAGCCACAAGCTGGAGGTGTTTTCTTTCAGCCTCAGGGACCTTTCAGCAGCAATCAGCTTTCTGCCTCTCCCTCTCATTTACATATAGACAGATACAGATTAATTAGGCAAAAAGAACTTACACCAAATTTGAAACTATTGACCTGTA